>NC_066874.1:21163531-21480615 GCF_022985175.1 Labeo rohita | reverse complement strand
TTAAAATGGTTAACTTTTGTGTTTTTTCATATGCTCAAGGCTTGACATCACATCTGCAAAAAGGATGTTTCCAAAGAAGCACCAAATTGTCAGTGTTCTGCACAAAGCATAACTTTTAAACTTGATTCTGATTAAAATGATTGTTCACACAAAAATAAAAACTCTTATTACTCCCCCTCATGTTCTTCCAAACCTGTAAGACCTTTGTTCATCTTTGTAATGCAATTTAAGATATTGCAGATGAAATCCTGAGAGGTTTCTGACGCTCCATAGACCGCAAGGGTCCTACCATGGTCAGGGCACAGAAATGTAGTAAGGATGTTGTTAAAATGGTCCATGTGACATCACTTAATTTTATGAAGCTATGAGAATGCTTTTTGTGCACAAAGAAAACAACTTTATTCAGTAACTGTTCTCTCTTTTGTCACTGTAGGCACCTCGCTTGAGTTGTGGTACTTTAGATAATGGCATGTACGATGATGGATGAGAGGAAGAATTGTTGAATAAACTCTTTTTGTTTTATTTGCACAAAGTTTTCTCATAGCTTCATAAAATTAAGGTTGAACCACTGACGTCACATGGATATTTTAACGACTTCCTTATTACGTTTCTGGGCCTTGTCCATGCTAGTACCCTTGCTGTCTGTGGAGGGTCAGAAAGCTCTCGGATTTCATCAGAAATATCTTAATTTGTGTTCTGAAGATGAACGTGTCTTATGGGTTTGGAACAACATGAGGGTGAGTGAGTAATGACAATTTTCATTTTTGGGTAAGCTATCCCTTTAAGAGGGATTACTTTAACTGTAATCTAGAAATATACCTCCATTTGTACCATGATGCAGAGAAAACCAGAGATGAGCTTCGAGCACAGGTTTATGATGCCATGTCAGAGGACAAAACTCAGTCAGAGGCAGAAAAAGAGGTGGGGGAAGGTGAGAAGAACCAAGAGAAAGTTAAGGAAAAGCAGGAAACTGTTGAAGCACCAAAGGAAGGGGATGCAGCATCACCTAAAACTGAGAAACCAGCTGAACATGAAGCAAAACCTACGCAAGATGAAGAGAAAAAAGCTGAACTTGAGGCAAAGCCTGCACAAGATGAAGAGAAAAAAGCTGAACTTGAGGCAAAGCCTGCTCAAGAGGAGGAGAAAAAAGCTGAACAGGAGGCAAAACCTACTCAAGATAAGGAGAAACAACCTGAAAAAGACAAGTCAGGTGTGGATGAAGGCACTTCCAAAAAAGAGGTCACTGTGTCAAATGGAACTGTAAAGGCTGAAAAAGATGAAAAGGCTGATGAGGAGAAAAATGGAAATGAAGAGAATGAAGAACCCATGGAAGAGGATGGAGGAGGTAGTGAGGCATGGATGAGTCTGGGGAGCACGAGATTTGCGTATTAACTAACTAGGCTAAATTTCACCTGGTGAATCTTCTAAACACTGGTGGATCCATACTGGTGGAGTATTTAGATTTTAACCTGCGGTGTCACTGAGGGTGTCCAAGGTGATGGGTTTTCACAATAGGTCAATGTTAGTGAGTTATTGTCTTTTAACTCTTAGATGACGATGAGGACGAAGATGACGACGATGAGGATGCAGAGGGTGAAACAAAAGATAAGGTTTGTAATCCAAACTTTTTTTTTTTTTTTTTTTTTTTTGCCCCCCCTTCATTGATTTACTTGATTTTCGTTCTTTCCTTGTGCTTTTAGGAGAGTGAGGAGGATGAAGTTGGAAACCTACAGCTGGCCTGGGAGATGCTTGAGGTTGCAAAGGTGATTTATAAAAGGTATGGCCTTATGTACCATTTTAAATTATTTTAATGATGCATTTGCTCAAGCTTTGTTTTGAAATGCACTTGTTTTATGTTCTGTTTGCAGAAAAGATGACAAAGAAGATCAGCTAATGGCGGCACAGATTTACCTGAAACTTGGAGAAGTTGGAGCTGAATCAGGTGTGTATGTAATGGAAGTAGAGGACACTATGACTTCATTTTTTGGGTTTAACAAGCTGATGTAAAACAGCAGTTAATCTTCATTCTTCACCAACTAGTCAGTCTCCATTTTTGTTTTATAGGCAACTACAGCCAGGCCCTGGAGGATTTCAAAGAGTGTTTAAACTTGCAGCTGAAACACCTTCCCTCTCATAGTCGTCTTCTGGCTGAGACTCATTACCAGCTGGGCACAACTTACAGCTACACAGCCCAGTACAGCGAAGCTATTGAGCATTTCTCCAGCTCTATCAAAGTCATCGAGAGCCGTCTTGGTAAGAACATTTTCACAGTGGGCTTTGGCCAGTCCTCATGTGTTTCCTAGGATTTGCTTGCTAATAACACATTTCAACATTACTCTTGATCCAGCTATGCTTCAAGAGATAATAGACAAGGCAGAAGGTGAAGAGGCAGCAAAGGAGGAGAAGAACGAGCTTGAAGAGTTGAAACAGCTACTGCCAGAAATTACTGAGAAGATTGAAGATGCCAAGGAGAGCCAGAGGACAGCTGCTGCAGCGTCTGAGGCCATCCATCAGACTCTTGTGAGTTGCATTATTGCAATAATGCAACCGTGTGAACCATGGTCTTTTTTTTTTTTTTTTTTTTTTTTTTTTCCCTCCAATGCTTTGCAGTAGCTGATCAACTCCTGATGACAAATCCAATATCTGCTTGTGTTATGCATTTATTAAATGGTATGTTACCATTATGCCATGCATCCTTGGTATTGCTCTTAGAAAGTGTGGATCAATTTGGGAGTTTTGCTCATGCAGGATGCAGTAAAGATGGCTAAAGATGCAATAATCTCTGAAGTTTTGTGTTACAGGCAGGAGCATCCACTTCGTCTGCATTCCCAGCTGAAAATGGTGGCCCATCCTCATCTACTGCTACTCCGGTACGTTGATGCATAATGTTACCTGGATTCCCATTAGGAATGGGTGATGCTTGTGGTTACAACTTCTTAAATGGGCCATAATTTTCTGAAATGTGCCCTTCCTCATTTTGAATGTCTCAAACTAAACTTTTAAGGGACACTTTTCCTCTTCAAGGGTACTTTAAGCCTATAATGTCTTGTGCCACCCTAAAATGTCTTTTATTTCAGATTCCTGTGAGGCCAGCTGATGGTGCGTCTTCCTCCAAATCTGCATCTGATATTTCTCACCTTGTCCGCAAAAAGGTGAGTATCTATCCACTGGAGTGTAATTGAACCTTTGCAGTAGACCTAGGGGTGGGGAGGAAAACTAGCATGCTTTAAAGCACATGAAGTGCAGATGACGTGAATGAGGGTAGTCTGCATTGCTACTTTTCTATTAAGGTTAATTGTGCATGCTGGGTCATGAGCTGAATTTGCCAACTAGATTAGCTTTGGTGTTGCTTGGTGCTTCTGTTGTGTTTGTGCTGGCATATTGTAGTTGTGGTGTTGAAGTGGCCGTGTGTGCTTGAGTAGCATGTAGAGACTAGAGGTGTTTAGCGCAAAAAATAAGTACGTGTTCTGTCCTGCTTTATTCCTGCACAGAGGAAACCAGACGAGGAGAGTCCAAAAAAGGACAGTGATGCTAAAAAGACTAAACAGGAGACCTCAGTTAATGGCAGCGATGACTCCGCCCACAACGGCAATGGAGTCCAGGAGAAAATGGAGCAGGAGGCGAGTTGATAGGCTTGCTGTTTCCTTTAATACAGTCACAGGGCGTAAAAGATGCTTGGGACGGTCGACAAATGTCACTGCAGCATCGTCACAAAAGATGTTTTTCACATGTTTAAGTCAATTTTAATATTCAAACACAAGCTGCAAACTAGCTCTGTGCTTGAGCACTATTATGCATCTTGTGCAAATGCACACCAGGTTGTCAAAAGTTGTCAAGTGTTCACATAAACAGTTGGTTATATTTTAACCGAATGTAAATGGGGTAAAAAATCTGTTGTGCCAGTATACAGAATCTATACATTGGATTCTAAAGTGACAGTGGCCTAAAATACCAGCTGCTGCTGTTAATCAAACAAAAGGGAGGGGAGCCAGGTCACTCACTGCTTTTGACTGAATAACTTTCTGTGGTTTTAGAAATCTGCAAGTCCTACAGTGAAGACTGCTCCAGTGTTTTGACGTTTTTGATTGTTTCTGTAGCAGCCCATGTCTTGCCTTTAATACTACTGCTAAACCTGTCTGGAACTTAAAATCACTGTTAAATTCATTTGTATGTTCTTTCATCTGCATTTTGTTATGGTTTACTTTGTTTGAATTTTATATTAGTTTTATTGCATTTGAGAGGAATTGAGAATGAGGTTTCACTGGGTTTTAAAATATTGGCGTTGTAAAATGTTAGAATACAAGGGACCGAAAAACGATTTGGATTGATTCCGTTGAAAGCCTGTCTGGGATGAAGTTTGCTTCATCTGAATATTGGTTGACTGGCTAAGCTAAAGGAATTTGTTGGAGTTTTGGAGTATCTGGGGGTCTTATTTGTCAAACAATTGTTTACTGCCTAAACTTGTATATTTTGAGTAGTGTTTGTGTTTTTGTGTTTGTGTGGTGTTTTTTTTTTTTTTTTTTTTTTTTTTTGTTTTCTCCCTCCCCTCTCTTCTCTTAATATTTCCATTTTCTTTTACAGCCAGCCAGTTCTTCCTCTGTGGAGACGTCAGCGTGATGGGCATCTTCTGATTGACCACTTACCTTCCAACCAGCAGAGCATGCCTGCCCCATATACTCTACAAGAACAACTTTTGTCTCTTTGTTTTGTAAATAACCCTTTTCTTTGTCCAATTTTTGTATAATTGTAGTAAACTTTCAATAAAGGATATTTGCATATGTGAATGTGGCTTTTAATATCTTTACATTTTTGTTTCAAAGAATGCTCCACTTCAAATATAGCCCAAGCGCAAGTGGAATCATGGAAATTCAATGGGTGGAAATTTTGTAATAAACTTGTGATAATGGCTGTAATATTAGCTGTACAATGTCACTCTTTTGGTTTGGTGTGACCGTTATAAGCTTTTGTATAAAACTGTTGCCAAGTCACTGGGAAGCCAAAGTCTTTGAAGTATGCAAGTAAAAGACAAGAAAATTATTAATATCTTAAATACAGTTCATAACACATGTCAGACAGAATCTGCTTGTAGTCACTTGAAAGACAAATTATTTTAGTTTACAACACTGGCTTTATTTGTATGGTAGTTAATTTTAACTATGCTGGGGTCTGTTTTTCAACAGCATCGTTGGTTAACTATGGTCCTATTAGTTCCATTTAACTCTATTAGTAACATTTGGGAAACGCACCCCAGTTTGCCTCTAATTGGTCTCTTCCACGTGATCTGTGGGTGGCAGTGATGAAGGCAATGGATTGGATGAGGGTTGCAGTGTGTTACATGGTTCTTGGTTTGCCAAGATTGCGTTTGAGACCACCTAAATGAGACATTTCATGCTTTAGGCTTATCAAAAGCTTTACAAACTTTGCTATTAAAAAGCATCTTAAGTTAGAAAATATCTTGATATTTTGCGTACCGTGGATATGTATTTATATTGGCTGGTGTTGTTGGGGTCAATCTTTGCAAGGGTCTGCAGATCTCCATCATGTGCATTTGCTACCCGAAGACAAAGTTCCATATTAGCCAGCTTAGAAAGGAAAAAAAAAACAGTATTTAGTCAGATATTCTTAAATTGGAACTTCTGTAGGACATTTAGGCCTGGTTTCACAGACAGGACTTAGACTATGTCAGGATTAGGCCATAGTTCAATTAGGACATTTAAGTAATTTTTATAAACATGCCTTAGAAAAAAAAACATTACTGATGTGCATCTTGAGACAAAATGAAGGCACTGATGTACACTGACCAAAATTATAAATGCAACACTCTTGTTTTTGCCTCCATTTTTCATGAGCTGAACTCAAAGATCTAAGACTTTTTCTATGTACACAAGAGGCCTAATTCTCTCAAATATTGTTCACAAATCTGTCTAAATCTGTGTTAGTGAGCACTTCTCCTTTGCCGAGATAATCCATCCACCTCATAGGTGTGGCATATCAAGATGCTGATTAAACAGCATGATTATTGCACAGGTGTGCCTTAGACTGACCACAACAAAAGGCCACTCTAAAATGTGCAGTTTTATCACACAGCACAATGTCACAGATGTCGCAAGTTTTGAGGGAGCTTGCAATTGGCATGCTGACTGCAGGAATGTCCACCAGAGCTGTTGCCCATGAATTAAATGTTCATTTCTCTACCATAAGCTGCCTCCAAAGGCGTTTCAGAGAATTTGGCAGTATATCCAACTGGCCTCACAACCACAGACCACGTGTAACCACACCAGCCCAGGACCTCCACACGTCCAAGATCATCTGAGACCAGCCACGCAGACAGCTGCTGCAACAATCGGTTTGCATAACCAAAGAATTTCTGCACAAACTGTCAGAAACCGTCTCAGGGAAGCTCATCTACATGCTTGTCGTCCTCATCGGGGTCTCGACCTGACTACAGTTCGTCATCGTAAGTGACCTGAGTGGGCAAATGCTCACATTCGATGGCATCTGACACTTTGGAGAGGTGTTCTCTTCACGGATGAATCCCGGTTTTCACTGTACAGGGCAGATGGCAGACAGTGTGTATGGTGTCGTGTGGGTAAGCGGTTTGCTGATGTCGACGTTGTGGATCGAGTGGCCCATGGTGGCAGTGGGGTTATGGTATGGGCAGGCATATATTGTGGACAAAGAACACAGGTGCATTTTATTGATGGCATTTTGAATGCACGGAGATACCGTGACGAGATCCTGAGGCCCGTTGTTGTGCCATTCATCCACGACCATCACCTCATGTTGCAGCATGATAATGCACAGCCCCATGTTGCAAGGATCTGTACACAATTCCTGGAAGCTGAAAACATCCCAGTTCTTGCATGGCGAGCACACTCACCGGACATGTCACCCATTGAGCATGTTTGGGATGCTCTGGGTCGGCGTATACGACAGCGTGTTCCAGTTCCTGCCAATATCCAGCAACTTCACACAGCCATTGAAGAGGAGTGGAACAACATTCCGCAGGCCACAATCAACAACCTGATCAACTCTATGTGAAGGAGATGTGTTGCACTGCGAGAGGCAAATGATGGTCACACCAGATACTGAGTGGTTTTCGGACCCCCCCTGGACCCCCCAATACAGTTAAACTGCACATTTTACAGTGGCCTTTTATTGTGATCAGCCTAAGGCACACCTGTGCAATAATCTGCAAAAAATGCTGTCTAATCAGCATCTTGATATTCCACACCTGTGAGGTGGATGGATTATCTCGGCAAAGGAAAAGTGCTCACTAACACAGATTTAGACAGATTTGTGAACAATATTTGAGAGAAATAGGCCTTTTGTGTACATAGAAAAAGTCTTAGATCTTTGAGTTCAGCTCATGAAAAATGGGGGCAAAAACAAAAGTGTTGCGTTTATAATTTTGGTCAGTGTATTTTAAGATCAATCAGTGCAAGTTTTTTTAGTTAAAACAGCTCAGGCTTACATTTTAGTCTGGGACTAGGCTTAAGCCTTGTCTGTGAAACCAGGGTTTAACCTAGTTGAGACTTATGTTGAAATGGGATTCTGAAACAGATTTTTAGCTGTTAGTATCTGATGAACATACTTGTGGCACAGAATTCAGTTGATCTGGACTCAAAGATGCTTGAACTGGGAGAGAGTGGAAGGGAAGCCTCCAGTGACCACTGTGAACCTGGTTGTGCTGGTCAAAGAGATCAAGCTTAGCCCAGCCATAAGCCACCAAGCCCTCAGTTTCATGGTTGAACAAATTCAGACTTTTAGAAGTCTGGATCTCTATGACCAAAGAGAGATCTGGAGATGGCTGTACTCTGAAACGAAGCACAAACTCAATTGTGTGAACACATACTAGCTCTATGTGTCCATATTTATATCTGGACCAAACTACCTTGGCACAGGTTGCTTAACAGCTAGAATGGCATAGTTTCCAGGACTCTTGGAGGACAGCAATGGCCCTGCAGGCTGGCACTGCACAGGAGGCATTGGATTGGTTTGTCCCAACTTCTGTCCATTAAAATATAACCCTGCCAATAAACGCACGGATCTCAAAGTAGCTTCTACGCCCATCACCAGGTCATAGAAGATCACAAAGCCAGCCCTGAACACACACATGCAGACAATAGCTGAATTTGAGTCACGTTGTCGTGTATTTAGCGTGACATGTGCATGCATCTAAATGGACTAAATGAGAAAAAGAAATGAATAGAGAGAATGAGGTGAAAATGTTTTACACAGGATCATAAGGAGCATGACCAAGGGTTTCCATTGGATCAATTACATGGGAACCCATCAACGAAGGCTGTTTTGAACTCTGATCCTGCAATATTGGTAAATACGGAAGAGAAGAAATTATCCCATTAAATATCAAATTAACTTAGATATTATGTTAGCATTAATTAAAAAAGACTGAAGCTTTAGCTCACCAGTGGCAGAGAAGGAAAAACCTGCAGAGGAGTTTGAGGATGGCGTGGTCTTCTCTCTCTGCCCTTCTCTATTTCTCTTCTTAAAAAGGCGATCTCAGCTTGGAGACTAGCCATTTGATGGATGTGGTCCGTTTGAATGTCAATGAGCCCTGATCCAAAAAATATGAATTCAAATATTCAACTAATATATATATATATATAAAAAATATTAAAATATTATTCAAATAAGATATTATGCCCATATACTTTTAGCGAATAGTTTAAGTATCCAAATTAGACAGAACACATATTTAATATGTTGAACATCACTTTATTATTCATTATGTTATATTCAAGATGTCAGATCTGAGAGGAACAACAATACCGTGCTCTCCTTTGTGCTTCTCCCTGGCCAGCTGGATTCTGAAGATCTCCTCCTCAAGCCTTTGGTTCTCCTGCTCCACAGTAAGAATATCAGGGTCCAGCACTCTGTGAGGAGACTTCATCCCTGGCGGAAAAGAATAACCCTGGAGCTTATCAGAATAGTGTACAAAGACTCCAGAAATTATTCAGACACTTAACCAATACTTTAAAATGTATGATTGTCATAGTATTAGTTTATAAATTATAATACATTGTTCAAAATTTTAAAAATTTGTGTTGACAAACCGACATGTTGTTCAAGTTGCGGTAAGCATTTTAATGTTTTTGAAAGCAGACAATAGCCTCTCACACAGTAGGCTAATACCATTAACTGCTGTAAAATTACCAGAATGACTTAAATACAAAAATACAAAAATGCACTATTCACACAGGCAACGGTGTTCCGTCTTTTTTACAGATAAATTCACATATCACTTTCAAAAAGTGTTACACTTTCTGTAACAACATTAACTGGAAAATAACCTCTAAATGGCTAAAACTATCCACCTTTTTCCTGAATGTGAAAGTTTTGCCCAACTGGAACAAAACTTTACAAAATGCTGGTTTAAAAACAATATTAACAAACTTAACAACTGGGTTGTTTTGACCCAGCAGTTGGGTTATATGTTTAACCCAGCCTTCTGGGTAGTTTTATTTAACTTAACTATTGCTTAAAAATTACTGTATTTCTTGCTTGAAATGAACCCAAATAGGTTGAAAATTAACATTTGTGACCCTGGACCACAAAACCAGCCATAAGTGTACATTTTTCAAAATTGAGATTTATACATCAAAGCTGAATAAATAAGCTTTCCACTGATGTATGGTTTGTTAGGATAGGACAATATTTGGCCGAGATAAAACTATTTGAAAATCTGGAATCTGAGGGTGTAAAAAAATCAAAATATTGAGTAAATCTTGTCCAAATGAAGTTCATAGCAATGCATATTACTAATCAAAAATTACGTTACATTTACGGTAGGACATGTACAAAATATCTTCATGGAACATGATCTTTACTTACTATCCTAATGATTTTTGGCATAAAATAAAAATCTAAAAATTTTACCCATCCAATGTATTTTTGGCTATTGCTACAAATATTCCCATGCGACATAAGACTAGTTTTATGGTCCAAGGTCACATTTGTTAATATGTTCAAATTAATGAACATTTATTAATAAGTTGAATAAATAATAATTATAAATAATAAACATTTTTAAATTGCTCATCAGTAAATGTTCACCTTTTGATTATTGCTGATGCCTCTAGTAATTATGTGTCTGATTTTTAATTTACATCCTATTTTGGGATCCTTTTAAGCCAGCCATATAGTAATTTTTAAACAATATGAGTTAATGAGTTAAATAAAACTACCCAGAAGATTGGGTTAAACATTTAACCCAACCACTGGGTCAAAATAACCCAGTTGCTAAGTTTGTTAATATTGTTTATGAACCAGTATTTTGTAAAGTTTTGTTCCAGTTGGGCGGGACTTTCGCGTTCAGGAAAAAGGGTGGATAGTTTTTTAGTCGCTGGGTTTTTCTATATTTCACCCATCTCTGGGTTGTATTTATTTCAGCATATTTTAGAGTATACATTTCCGGTCACTGCATGCAGAATGCATTAATCAAATACTGTTAAAAGAGTAATATTATTTTAAAAATATAGTCAAATCAAAAATATTATTACATTTTAATATAACTGTTTTTTATTTGAATATATTTCAAAATGTAATTTACTCATGTGATACAAAGCTGAATTTTCAGCAGCCAATATTTCAGAAATCATTTTAATATGCTGATTTCATGCTCAAGATATATTTCAATGTTTAATTGTTATCAGTGTTGTGTTGTGCCTTTTTTAGGATTCTTTGATGAATAGAAAGCATTTATGTGAAACACTGTTTGTAACTATTTTAATTTTTACTGTCACTTTTTATTAGTTTAAAAAAACTGGCTGAAAAAAAAGTATTATTAAAAAGGTATAATTTCTCTGAAAAAATCTAATACAATTAAAATCAATCAATCAATCAATCAATCTTACTGACCCCAAAACTGGCCAATGGTATTTCAAGTGTCCAAATACTATTTGCAGTCACTACTCACTTCTTTCTTTTGTCTTGCCTTCAGCTTTATGTTTTGCCTGTTCCAGTGTAAGAGCCTCTGCCTGAAGGTCATGCATGTGGGCCAGAACCTCTGGATCAGAACCACCAGACTGCATGTATGCCAGGCGCAAGGCTCTGTTTCAAAAACAAATGCACTGCAATGCTGAGTTCTGGATGGTTGCTAAGTTGTCACTAAATGGTTGCATACTTGGTGACTTCTAAGTTTTGGGGGTTTTAGGTAGTCAAAAGAGATAATTTCTAAACTATGGTCCTAAACTAGTCCTAAGCATCTAGCTCCTGCTCATGACCAGTTCATAACCAGCTTTTAACCAGCTCAGGACCAACTTATAAGCTCATGACCAACTAAAGACATAAGGACATAAGGCATACGTATTGTATAAATACATAGTGTTGTTTTGTTTTTCTCACATTTTCTATTATTCTGGCATAAAACGTACATTTAAAAAGACCAACCTTATCTGAGCAGAGAGAGGTCCATCCACAGAAGAGATCAAGTCAAAAGTAACATGTTGTGTCTTCTTTTCCTCTGGTGGGTTAGAGGGGACTTCATTTGGATTGGGCCTACAACATCAGCACAGTATAAACATGCATAAAAGTGATTTATGGCTTCTCTGCACACTTCCTGTTTTCCTCCACTCTCTCTTACCCCTTCTTTGAGTTGATGTGAGAACTAAGCTGATGCAGCACCTCCTCATTCCTCTGTTCCTGATGCCTTAGTTCTTGCAGCACTTCCTCAAGATGAACCGTCCTCTCCCGTCCTGCCAGCTCGGCAAGCTGCTCTTCTATTTCTGGAATAAACAGATCATTAAAGACATATTTTGGAAGAAATTCACATCAACATGTTTAGCACTTCAGGTATTTCAGAAATCACAAAATGAGCTTGCAGCTGCTAAGTGAATTCGTTTCGAATTCATTTGCTTCTCAAATGATGATGTGTTTAATAGCATTATAATTATATATATATATATATATATATATACACACTACCACTCAAAAGTTTTTGAACAGTAAGATTTTTTATGTTTTTTAAAGAATTTTGCTCACCAAACCTGCATTTATTTGATCCAAAATACAGCAAAAGCAATAATATTATTTACTATTCAAAATAACTGCTTTCTATATGAATATATTTTAAAATGTAATTTATTCCTGTGATTAAAGCTACATTTTTAGCATCATTACTTCAGTCTTCAGTGTCACATGATCCTTGCAGTTGAGTACATTTTTTTCAGGATTCTCTGATGAATAGAAAGATCCAAAGATTAGCATTTATTATACGCTATACCTTTCAAAAGCTTGTAGTCAGTATAATTTATTTATTGATTTATTGAGAAAGAAATTATAGAAATGAATACTTTTATTTAGCAAGGATGCTTTAAATTAATCAAAAGTGATGATAAAGACATTTATAATGTTACAAAAGATTTCTATTTCAGATTAATGCTGTTCTTCTGACATTTCTGTTCATCAAAGCAACCTTAAATTCTGCTCAGCTGTTTTCAACATAATAATAATAATAAAAAAAATATTTTTTGAGCAGCAAATCAGAATATTATAAATCAGAATGATTTCTGAAGGATCATGTGACTGGAGTAATGATGCTAAAATTTCAGCTTTGAAATCACAGGAATAAATTGCATTTTTAAATATATTAAAATAGAAAACAGTTTTTAAATACTAACAATAATTCAAAAAACATTAAAAAACTTACTGTTCAAAAACTTTTGACTGGTAGTGTATATATAAAACACTAGCTTTCTTTTCTCATTCTTATTACATAATTGATGTAGGAGAAGCTTACCCTGTCTCTGCTTCTCCAGGTGATGGTTGTGTGCCCTAATTTCAGCCAGTTTCTGCTCATGAAGAGCCCTCTGCTCATCAGCTCTTTGCTGGAGTGAGGCCTGCTCCTCAGACAACTAAAGAACACTTACCCAATGTCTAACACACATAATAACACATATACAAACGCAATATTCACATTATAAACAGATTTTTAGAACTAAGCATATCAAACTGACCTCTGTCTGTCTTCTGGGCAGGTTTTGTTCAAAAGACATCCTGAGTTTTTGAAACTATAATAGAAGACAAAGAGATGCAGCATAAAAACCACTTCGAACCAGATTTACTATCTTTGTACGTGGTCCCGTACCTCTTCAGTGAGTTTGTTTAGAGCAGTATTCTCAGAAACATTGCCCTGTGCACTCTCTCTCTCATCCATTTGATGATTTCTCTGTTCCTTTATCTGGCCAATGGAACAAGAAGGATTACTAGAGTCATAGGCGGAAGGTGAACAAACTCCAGGGTAAGGTTAAAAGCAGTCTAATCTATTAACTACAAATGTATTTTTAGGCAAGTACCAGATGTGGGACTGAATAGGACTGAATTTGTATTTAACGTGATCACAATTTAATAAAAACATTGTAAGTTTTCATTTCCACGGTTATTTAAACAACTAATAAATTATTATACAGAAAGCGAGTTTAAAGTTCACTTCCAGAACAAAAATTCACAGATAATTTACTCACCCCCTTGTCATCCAAGATGTTAATGTCTTTCTTTCTTCAGTCGTAAAGAAATTATGTTTTTTGAGGAAAACATTTCAGGAATGTTCTCCATATAGTGGACTTCTATGGTGCCCATGAGTTTGAACTTCCAAAATGCAGTTTAAATGCAGCTTCAAAGGGCTCTAGACTAGACATTCAGAGTTAGACAAGACAAGCATTTTTTTTTTTTTAAAGAAAATAACCAGATAAGACCCTTCTTCCTCGGCTGGGATCGTTTAGAGCCCTTTGAAAATGCATTTAAACAACAATTTGGAAGTTCAAACTCGCGGGTACCATATAAGTCCACTATTTGGAGAGAAATCCTGAAATGTTATCCTTAAAAAACATAATTTCTTTAGACTGAAGAAAGAAAGACATGAACATCTTGGATGACAAGGGGGTGAGTACAAATGTTTGTTCTGGAAGTGAATTTCTCCTTCAAGCACTCTCAACAAAACAAAACTATCATTATAACTGCTGAAGCTGTCTATATTGTGAAATGAATCTACTTACATTGTACATACATCTGCGCTTTGTTGTCTATAATGATTTATAAACAACAAATGATAGAATTTATAATGATGGAATTCGCGAGTCCGGAACTCAGTCAGGGAGCGCGCGCACTCAACAAACCTGAGTTTCAGTGATGACTCATCTGAATGCCTCTGATTGGCCACTGCATTCATAAGCTGAACAGAATCGTGTGTGATTGGTTATAACGCGCAACACTGTAAAAACGCACTTTCCATTTATTTTCATTTTGTTAGCAACAGGCCTAATAGATTTTATTTAATTGTGCAGGGGCATTTTTGCACCCTGTAGCCTAAGCCTTCCCCAGCCTTATACACCCTCTGCCTGTTATAAGAATTATGAGAATTATGCTAAGATTTACTTTGATTACCAATCAAAAGCGGGTAGATGTTTTTTTCTCCTTCATCTTAAATGACATGAATATTTAATCGATCAAATAAATAAATAAATAAATAAATAAATAAATAAATAAATGTACATAAATTTAAAATAACTGAATCTATTTTTAATTTATTTCTGTCAAAGCTGAACTTCTAGCAGTCATTACTCCAGTCTTTGTCACATGAACATTCAGAAATCATTCTAATATGCTGATATTCCTTTTTTTTTTTTTTTTTAAGATATATTGTTGACATTTTTGTCTTTATTATGACAAGATAGTTAAGTATTGACATGAAGTGACGCGGGAAAGAGAGGAGTGAAATATCTGTAACAGTGTTGCCAAGTCCGTGGTTTTCCCACGGATTTGGGCTACTTTTCCACTGTTGCCGCGGGTTGAAGCAACCATAATAACGTCATATTCTCGGGACAGCCAAAGAGCAACGGTGCTATACCTCAGCAGCTAATTTAATTAATCCTTTTTTCTTTCCAGAAATATCTTACTTACTCCAAACTTTTTAATGGTAATGTACAGTATAAAGAGACTAAAATAAATAGAAAATAAAATAAATAGAACTGTTTATTCAAATTAGCCTATATATTTTTATAATACACAATATATCTTGTTAATCATTGTTCAAATGCAGGTTTTTGGATTCATTACAGTAAATAGCATTCAACTACTTACAATAATTAAATCAGGAGTCCTTGCCCTTGTAGGATGCACCGTCTTCACAGCTGCTTTTTCCGTTTGTGTGAATCGCCTTAGTCTCCATAGAGCCATTGGGTCTTTCAGGTCTGTGCCAATGCAGAATTTGGCCTTGTGTTTATCCAAGAGTGCACTAGAATGGAATGCCATCTTACAGTTCCGACAAATTAACTCCCCCAAACCTTCCATCTCTTTAGCAAATACACTGTAGGAGTTAGCAAGTTTTTCCTTATTTAAACTGGACCCAAATTCTTAAACAATAGGAATATACTTTTTGTTAAACGTCTGCCTTAACTCTTATGTAGTGCATTTGTTGACTGAAGTTTTGTTTGCTGGTTACAATCACCTTGGAAAAAGGGAGTGGTGAAGAACTGATGGGGTTAGAGCAAGAGGAATCCAATGCTTCAGTGTTTTATGCTTATTATTTTTATCCTTTGCATGCATTTTGAACATTACGTGTCCTCCTAAAACATGAAAAATGTTCCCCAAGTGTTTCAGCAGAAAACGAAAGGCTGGACATGTTTGGCAAACTGATGCAAAATATTTATTACAATTTTTTCTCGGATCTTTTCATTATGATGCAGTAGTTTATGTCTGCTTCGTCTCATACAGATAAACCCATACATGACACCTTTTATCTTCTCAAATCTGTAAATAATGTTATCAAAATAATCTTAATCTTCCAAAACTCACAATTTTTTATTCTTATATTTTTTACAATCCACCCTGAATATCAAGGCTGCAGAAACAATATAATGCAAACAAAAGAAGAAGAAAAAAACTATTTATGTGGGAATTTTTACAGCTGTACCAAAATTAAAAAAGAAACTTAAATCTGTGATAAAGCAATTTTTATACCCTATCAGCAAAAACAAGGTACAAAAAAAGGAGATGCACAATTTACACCAGCAGTCCCTCATGAAATAAAGACGTTTTAAAGATGGATCTCTACTTCACTGCCAGCAGCAGGGATAGAACTCGACGGCTAAAATGAACCTCAAATGAACTGTTCAAAAAACAAGAAAGCAGAACAAAGCGTGCAAGCCATCGTACTGAATCGCTCAAACAAAGTTCACAGTCATTACAAACCATAGACAGCTCCTGCATTGTAAACATTACATAAGCCCAATAATGTTTAATGCTTTCTATTCCATTGGGTAGATTTTATTTGGGTTTTATGAGGGAATAAGATCAATCCTTTCTGTTTATTGAACACCCCTTATCAATCTACATGCAATGAATGTAAAGCTATTGAAAATGATTGCCACAGCATTATTTCTGTAAGCATGAAAATGCTTTTTATAGAGGAACTCTGAAATGTTCAGGATTTCAATATGGTTTAAATCAAACAGCTTTTAGGTTATTCAAAGAAAGAAAAAAAACTGTTTTACACCATATATGGGCAAAAAAAAAACAGTCCGTTTATGATTTTTTGAACTTCTTCCCTAAACAGAATCCAACCTCAGTGAACTGAGCATCTGTATGTTCGCCTGGCTTCCCAGAACGCAACATATAAAACATAGATAGACCCTTCCATCCAAACGTTACCTTTATTCAAAAACCAGTTCCTAACAAACTCTTCCGGAAGCTAGGTTTCAAATCTAACTTTCAAACATCCTCGAAGGTTTTCTCACAAGTGTACTTGGCAGACATATGAAATCAGGTATTAGTATGATTCTGCAGAATGAAAAGTGAAAATGAGCAGTTTGCTGGAACTGGAGCCAGAAATGGACTGGTGTTCTAGCTGCCAGACTGCAAGTGACAGTCCATTCAGTGTTGCTTTAGTTCTTCCTTGCTGCAGGGATGACTGGCTTAAGTTCATTTCTATGAGGGACTGGGAACGACGTCGCAGTCAGCGGCTCACAATGATTGTTTCATCTTAACACTAATGCTACGAATTGTTTTCGCGGAAAGGAAAAAAACTGTTTAGAAAGGTGTCAAAGCCATTTTATAGAACATTCAGATGATGTCATATTTCACGTTAAATCACGGTTATAACTGGTGGTGTTATTATTATGAATTAGTCTTTTTCCCCAAGCAAAAACAAAAAAGATCTGGTGGAGGGTGCGTGTGGCTTTCTTTGACATTTCTAGTTCAGGATAAAGAACAAAACGCAGACAAGGAGAAAGAGGGGAGGAAAAAATAAGGAAAAGAAAAAAAAAAAAAAAAAAAAACTCAAACAAAAAGACACTGCCTACGAGCTGACAAGTGAATTCTTTTTCTCTCCGCCTGGGATATGACCGATGTTCCTTGTCCATGAAAAGAATCTTTTCTCTCTTCTTTTAATTGAAAGAAATGGGTCTGATGGAGGCGACAGATTAAGTGAAAGAGAGAAAGGGAAATGTGGGAGGGGTGTTTAAAGCCACATTAGGTATCATCATCATCGGAGGTCTGGCTGCTACTGCTCGTCTCAGACTCAGAGCCCTCTTCCAGGCCAGGGTTTGGGGTGTTCCTCCAGGTTAGCAGGGCCACGCTACGTGGCTTCAAGAGCACACCGTTACGTCCCAGACCAATCTTCTTCATCTGAGACCAAACGCACGTATAGTCAGTCACAGAGGAAAAGAAATCAAGAATAAACAATGTATACATTTCTCATACCTGTTCAGTTTTAGCTTGAAACTCTTTGAGTTCATCCTCAGTGAGGGGCTGGAAGTTGTCATCATTTTCTGGGTATTCTTGCCATCCCATTGCCTTCAGCAACCTGTCACAGAGGATTCACATGTGTGAGAAAGTGAATTGTGGATGTTGTCTATGTTGGTGGGATGCGAGCATATCAATGTGTCATCGCACATGTCCTTTCATTATGAAAGGGATAGTTTACCCAAAAATGAAAGTTCTGTCATTAATTACTCACCCTCATGTTGTTCCAAACCCGCAACACCTTTGTTCGTCTTCAAAACTCAAATTAAGATATTTTTGATGAAATCTGAGAGCTTTCTGACAGTCCATAGACAGAAATGCAACTACCATGTTCGAGGCCCAGAAAGGTAGTAAGGACATCGATAAAATAGTCCATGTGATATCAGTGGTTCAACCGTAATATTACGAATACTACTTCGGGAACCCTTTTTGTGCACTAATAAAACAAAAACAACAACATTCAACAATTTCTTCTCTTCCGTTTCTGGCCGTGTCTTTTTGACCTTTTTTGGGCCTTGAACGTGGTAGTTGTGTTGCTGTCTAGACAGGGTCAGAAAGCTCATAAATCTCTTAATTTGTGTTCTGTAGATGAACAAATGTCTTAATTATTAGTAATTAATGAACTATCCCTTTAATTTGAGATACATTGTGATGAAGATCAGTAAAGAAAAAAAAAAAAATTCAGTGTGGTGCTTAAAAAAAAAAAAAAAAAAAAAAAAAGAGAGAGAGAGAAATTTGCTTGCAAAAACTTGTTTTTTTATATATACAAAAAAATGTTGAAAATAAAAATAATTAAAAACATTTAAATGCATGAAGATAAATACAATTTAGATTTATTCCACAACCAAAAAGTAAATTAAAATGAAAGTTTAATTTAAACAATGTATCTTTATGCTTAAAATATAGTTAAGCAACATGTTATTAGGAAACTTAAGAACTAAATTGTGACCCTGTACTAAAAAACAATCTTAAGTAGCACAGATATATTTTAGCAATAGTTCCTTGACAATATTTTGTCAATTTCCTACCATAAATATATCAAAATGTAATTTTTGATTAGTATTATGCATTGCTAAGAACTTCATTTGGACAACTTTAAATTTTCAGATTCCAGATTTTCAAATAGTTGTATCTCGGCCAAATATTGTCAAATCTTAAACCATACATCAACAAACCATTCTGAAAGTTTATTTATTCAGCTTTCAAAAGAAGTATAAATCTCCATTTCAGAAAAAAATGAACCTTATAAATGGTTTTGTGGTCCAGGGTCTTCCATGTTGCTGCCCATGTGAAACATTTTAAATTGGTCATTTGCAGCATACCATTTAAAAAAATAGTCCACCCAAAAATGAAAACTCTGTGATCACTTCCTGTCCTTTCAAATCTGTAATTTGTTTTTCTGCTGACCAAATGTAATTGACCAAATGTATTTTAAAGAATGTTTTGCTTCGGTTCCCATTGACTTTCATTATATTTTTTGTCCATACAAATAAGTCAGTGGGAACCTAAACTTTATTAGTTACCAAGTTTCTTCAAAACATCATTTTTGTACAAAATGTGAATGTGAGTAAATGACTTTTTTTTTTTTTGGGTGGACTATACTTAATAGAAGTTATTAGAAGGCATTCGCTCATGTAGGCAGTTTACTAGAATGTGGAAGTGAGATTATATGTCTGATGGAGGAGAATATGTTTTGTTCAGTAAGCTGTGTTTTTCAAGTGTTTGCATGTGGTCGCTCTGACCTGTGTTCCGCCTCCAGAGAGCTGGACAAGTGCTCTGGGTCTGAGTCACTGAGAGAGTGGGAGATGCCGTTCTCATGACTCTCTCCAAACTCTTTTGGTTCTGGGGTACTTCCCTCTCCCTAAACAAAGATAAACCACAAACGAATCCTCAGCAAACATAAAGGTTAAACATAGTTAAACAAATCAATTAACTGCTTGCTAAACTTACTGAAATCATGGAAATAAATAATAACCAATGTATCTATTTTGAAAATCTGGTTGCTAATGGCTAATATAATGCTAATAAATAAATCAGATGAAAAAAAACCTTTTATACATAACATAATTTGACTTTCTTACTGACAAAGGTGTATAGATTAATGATATAAGCGGGAAATCTCAATGGGGCGAATCTCAAAATCCAATACTAGATAATCTTAAACTGAGCAAATAATGGCAAATTTATTACATCAGCTAAAATACAACAGATCAGAGACGAATTCATGTGCACCTCTGCTGGAGCTCCTGGACTGTGGCAGTCACTCACATCCCCATTTCTCTCATCCTTTAGCCCACGCAGGAACTCACTCTTACGGTCTGTGCTGCGCCGCATCAGCTTTAGCCGTGAGGGGGTGATGTCTATGGGAGGGGTAGTGCTGGAGGGCGGCTATGGAGAGAGAGAAAGAGAAACAGAAATGGAAAGATAAACACGAGTTCACATAAGAAAATGCTGAGTAAGCAGCTGTGTTGATTATTGAAGTTCTCCTATGGATAAACATGATAACGTTTGTTTGATGAATAACGGAGAATACTGAAGCGCAGAGCAGATCTGTGCTGTAAACATTTTTCAATCAATCTTCATCCGTTTGTGTGTTTTGTAAATGGCTGAATCATACAGTGATACCATGAAAGCATTTGCTCTGAAATGAAGCCAACAACAATCACATTTTTCTGGGAATGTTGAGTACTAGGTCCTTACTGGCAAAAGATTAAACAAAATTTAGAAGTTCTGGTAACACTTTATTTTAAGGAGCAATTATTCTCACTAATAACTAGCACGTATATAACTAGCCAGAGCTGGGCAGTAACTGATTATATGTAATCTGGATTATGTAATCAGATTCCAAATATTAAGTACTTGTAATTATATTAAATTACATTTGTAAAAAACTCAATCAGACAATAGTTACTTTTTATGGATTACATGATTACATTATTTACACAACACCAAAACTAAAATTCTAAAATAGCCTACTGCTTATACACATTCAAAAAGTCTTCCAGTTTTGTAGACATTCACACAAAGATCAGTCACTAGACAGGTGGTGGTGACACACCATTTGACCACTGAATTTATGAACATTGCATCAACTACCGATGAACACATTTTTATTTGAATGATCACTCTGTAGGATACTTAACCATGAATTTCTGTCTTTGAAAGGCTTTTGTCTTTCAAACACGTTAAAATGCACAAATTCACAGTTTGTTTTGTCATCTGCTCCTATTTCACTTAATATATTTACTTGAAGCAAATTTTTTAATAATTAAGTATTATATTTGCATGTTCACAGTTCTCTGACACTCATTATGGTCACATGACATGCAGGTAAACAAATAAAATATTTCTTTTTTTAGTACGTTTTTTGTGTGTATTCATTTTAAAATGACTTAATTTTACTTTATGATTTAATTATTCTTTTTTTTTTTTAATTAAACTCATAAACCTCTTGCAGTTCCTCCACAAACACCAGTTTGGGAAACCTTGATGTAATTTAATGTTTAATGTACTTCATCTTGTTAATAACAACAAATGGAATATATTTTCTTACTCTTTCTATTTTTATTTCAATATGGTACAATATTATCCTATTTAACTCAACGTGATAAACGAGTAATCAAAAAGGCAGTTTGATTCTATTACCTAAAATGTGTAATGTAATGGATTACAATACAAACTACAATTTTGTAATGTAATTTGGAATCAGTAACAGACCACAATTTTTAAGTAATCTACACAGCTCTGTTACTAGCATACTGGCTGTTTACTAGTACTTATAAAGAACATATGTGACCCTGGACAACAAAACCAGTCATAAGTCATACGGGTATATTTGTAGTAATAGTCAACATTGTATGGATGAAAATTATCGATTTTTCTTTTATGCCAAATATCATTAGAATATTAAGTAAAGATCATGTTCCATGAAGATATTTTGTACATTTCCTACCATAAATACATTAAAACTTAATTTGATTAATAATATGCATTGTTAAGAACTTCATTTGGACAACTTCAAAGGCGATTTTCAAGATTCCAGATTTTCAAATAGTTGTATCTCGGACAAATTTCATCCTATCCTAACAAACCATACATAAATGGAAAGCTTATTTATTCAGTTTCAGGTGTTGTATAAATGTTAATTTTGAAAAAAATTGAACCTTAAGACTGGTTTTGACCAGGGTCACATATTACCTTATTTTGCCTGACCATATTTTAAATCCATTAATCCTACCCCACACCTAAACTTAACAGCTTACTAACTAACAGTAAGCAGCAAATTAGGCGTCTATTAAAGAAAAAGTTGTAGCTATTAATGAGAATTAAACATAAAATAAAGTGTGACTGAAGGTGTACTTATTGTAGGAATAATGCCCATCTTGGTCTTTGTATGAATTAATGGAGAAAAAAAAAAAAAAAAAAATTTATCCTGACTTTTTAAATGAAAACCAACTACAAAATACAGCCTCAATGCATGGTTTTGTCCTTTTACCTCTTTAGAAGTGCCATGGGCAGGTGCACTGACGGGTGTCAGAGGTTTGGTCACAGAAACTGGGCTGGTGAAGGCCGAATCCCGTCCAGAGAAATGCAAACCCACTTTAGTTTCCCTTCCATTGGGTTTCCATGGCCCAGGCTATAAAAAGGAAGACAAAGGTTTTATTTATAAATGGAAAATGACACCATAGCCCTAATACAATCAAAACAACATTACGAAAAGCCTAGTCTTCACTATAAGTGATGCGATCCAATTAGCTTGTATAACAAATCCCTAATGTCACATAAATACTATTTTCAGATGCACTGGCTTAGTACCTTGGTGGGGGCAGTGGCAGGTTTGGGGACCAGATTCTTGTAGACACTGGGTCCAGGGATGGAGACTTTAGAACCATTGGCGGGCAGAGGGCCAGCACTGGCAAAACCAGCCGAAAATGCAGCACTGGGATCCTCCTTAGACACTTTCTTAATGACCAGCATCTTAGACATAGCCTGTTTTGCACTAGGGGGGTTCTCTGTAACACAGGTTATAAAAAAAAAAACTTTAGAGAACAAGGCAATAAATGCAACATGATGTTTTCATTTTTATGCGGCTGGATAAGGGCGACTTAATTAAAAAAAGCAACTTTACCCCATACTCCTGCCGGAGTCCCGACAGCACGAGGCTGACTGGCTGGCTTTCCAGTTGTCTCTGGGTTCAAGGAGGGCTGAAATTCACATGAAAACAAAGCATGTGGGCAATTAATGAATGGCATGTAAACTATGACAGAACTAAACTTCTTTAACTCACGCCTGGTAGGCGTGTGACTCACTACACAAGTAAACTAACTCAAGACAAAAAGAACACTTACAAAATCCTCATCAACAAACTTGAGCTTGTCATCATTGCGCTCTTCATCAGAATATCTGTCCTGATATGGGCCACCTTTGCGTGGATGAAAGTTTCCATTGCGCTGTCGGTGACCCCCTTGTCTGTCCCTCTCGCCTCCACCACGTTTGATATGCCGAGCATGGTGGTGGTGAGGACCTTCCTGGCCCCTCTGTGCCCCATGCCAGCTGGGGGTCTCCTTCCACCCTGGTCCACCTCCCAATCCCCCCTGACTCCCCTTCGCAACACCAGAATCTACAGAGTCATGCCTCAACAGAGATGGCTGCTGCCAACCATCACCTACAGAGAAAATGAACAGCTGTTACAAAGAGCAAGGCAAGAAACAGACTAACTCTGCATGCAAAGGAGGTTGTGGACATGTGCTCCTCTACCTCCAGGTGCTCTTAGTGGGTCATTGTTGAAAAAGCCATCGGAAGAGTTGTGCCTGCGGCGGTTTACTCCCGGCCGGCTGTCTCCGCGGGGAAAGTGCTCTCCATGCTTCTCAAGGGGGGCAGCAGGGGACTAAAAATCACAAATTAAACAGACAGCTTCAGCTTTAAAATAGCTTATTTTAGAAAAGAATGATTAGGCTCAAGAGAACTAAGAGTGGCCGTTGAGTCACACTGTCCTGAATAAAAACAAAGCACAA
Source organism: Labeo rohita (assembly GCF_022985175.1). NCBI lineage: Eukaryota > Metazoa > Chordata > Actinopteri > Cypriniformes > Cyprinidae > Labeo > Labeo rohita. The sequence continues at coordinate 21,456,841 of NC_066874.1, read as the reverse complement.
AGTCAATACAAAGTCAACAGTTCATTTCAATACCTTGGCGGGCTGAGGCGTGGAGAAGTTAAGCCAGGCAGGAACAAAGTCATGCTGCGCCATTTAGGTCCAGTGTCTCCCGTCAGTGGATGGAGGCATCAAACCTCATGGCCTGAACTGACAATGCAAGCAACCAACATTGCATCATTATAATCTTCAAAGTGAATCATTTTGCGACGCAATGGTTTAACTGATTCAGAGTTTCGACAAGCTCCGTTTAACCCATAACTATACATGCTTTTTAAAATCTTGTATTTTATTTTAAGCTATGTCGAAAATTGTTCTTTTAATTTGTAGTGGTTTTTCCTAGTGAATCGCTTGAAAAAGTCACAAGTTTGAATCAATCGGAGTGGTTCCTGCGTAAATGACTCACTTAATTGATTCAGTTCAGCTGTTTTTCTTTTCGAGTCTTCAGCCATGTTTACACAACAATGTCAGTACTACTACTGACTTAGCTTGCTAGTGTGAAAAAAACTGAAATGAACAGGAATGTTTTTTAAAATTTTGCATGAAAAATACAGCTTTGCTCAAAATTTAATTTGGTTAATATGATCAACGAAGGCTGTGAATATAAGTCTGCATTGTTTATCCATTTGATCTTTCATTCAAAAATTTCATATTAATATGCTAGACACTACTGGAACTTCAAATGGGACTGGGCTCTATGGTCAGATGAAACAAAAACAAATTCGCTTTTTAGCAGCAAACACTCAAGATGAGTTTGGTGCACACAGGGACAAAAAGTACCCCTGTGTACAATAAAAAATACTGCTGTATCTTTAATGTTGTAGACCTATTTTTCTGCCAGATATGCTGGATATCTTGTTCAGATAAATGGCATCATTGGCCACGGCTGGATCCTCCAACAGGACAATGGTTCACAAACAAAGATCAAAATCAAAACAAAAATGGGTCACTGACAACAAACCAAGCTTCTGCCATGGCCAACCCAGTTCCCTGACCAGAACCCTATAGAAAATGAGTGGGGTGAACTGAAGACCTGAAGGGCTAATGAAGGGTCTGGAGAGATTCTATATAAAGGAATGGTCTCTGATCTCTTGTCATATGCTCTCTAAACTTATCAGGCATTACAGGTGAAGACTCAGAGCTGTTATCAGCAAAAGGAGGTTGCAAAAAGTGAATAAAAAGGTTATAAAAAAAGTTGAATAGAAGGGTATGATTAATTGTATCCAATGTGGCTAATTACAAAAACATTTTTTTTCATAATAAGATTCCTCTCCCATTTTAAAACTCTTATTCTACAATGAAAGGTTAGATTTTTGTAAGTTTTTTAAATAAAAGATCAAAAGAATTAATGATACAGATTTATTTTCTCAGCCTTCTTTGATCATATTTACCAACGGTATGAATCATTTTGAGCACAACTGTATGTGCTTATTGAAAAAAATAAACACTTATTTCATAGATACCCTGCATTTCAATAATTCTAGCACTTCTCAAGTACCTCTTTAGGAACGTTGCTATTTTCAAAGGTTTTCAAGGCCTTAAATTTCAAAAAGTCAAATTCAAGTACTTCAAGCACTTTAAGCATCTTGCACAAACCCCAGCATGAAATGCAAACTGCAATCCTATCTTAACTTTGTGTGTTCTAAATATTTGATTGGATCACTGTTGTTTGCTAATTGCAGTGATTGTGAACGTGAGTGGCAAGTTGGTGGAGGAGAAGTTTTGAAACTTATCTAGCCACTGGATATCTTTACTGCCCAGTCCCTGAGCAGATGTACATGTCATCATCCTTCATGTGTAAAGTACCATTTTTCCAGCACCAAATACAAAAGGCTGACTGTTTTAAACAGTTTTTGAATTTTCCCTCATCAGACAAAAGGTCAGGAAACAAACAAGTCTTGCCCTGAAACATGTCATTGGTTGAGCCAATGCTGCTGAGTCAGGCTGATCAGGATACTCAATGAAAGAGAGAAATGTTTTGAAAGCATGGCAGGGCCAATGCCTACCTTTTTTTGTAAATATCAACCTACAAATAGCTCACTTACAAATGTATGTGCATATTTAAGAAGCTACAAATGATTTTTGGAATCCTTTGCATAAAATATGCCCCACAACTTGACAGATAATTACTAAAAAAAAAAAGTGTCTGTAGAAATCACACCTGGGCTAGACCTTGGCTATATACCAGGGATGCCCAAACTTGACCCTGGAGGGCCAGTGTCCTGCAGAGTTTAGCTCCACCTTGCCACAACATTTCTAGGATGCCTAGTAAGAGCTTGATTAGCTGGTTCAGGTGTGTCCAGGTGCGGCTGGAGTTAGACTCTGCAGGACAGGCCCTCCAGGACCGAATTTGTGCACCCCTGCTCTATACAAAATGAAGGAGCTTGTCCACATATGTAAACCTATCTGAAAACCACATGAATGTGGAGGGGTGGAGTTTAGGCAGACTAAATGATTGGAGAAGTCCAGCACGTTACCAGAGAAAAGTTTGTCATTTTCACCAGATGATCAAGCTATGACAAAGTCATTTACATATTATGAGATCTAAAACATTCAATTTCAAGACAGATTTTCATTTCCTGTAGAGAAAATAAGTCAAGCTAGAAGTTTCTAGGTTAAACATTAAAGCAAAAAACACTAACTTCTGTTTTATTGCTCTCCTGGCCTAGATATGATTGCCTGTATTTACTTACTAGTATTTTCTCAACAAGAACTAACTTTGGAACAATACATTCTACTTAATGACAAATCTCACATTCCATTACATAAGTGATAACTCAAAGTACAAAATAATCAATACCAAGGAAAGTTCCAACGAAACATTTTGGCTTCTTACCCCAGAGACAAAGGCTCTGTAGTTCGATGGCCCTGTCCTTGGCTGTATCTGTGTAGAGGGCCCAACCAATGCACTTTCACAGGCTCTGAAGCCTCAGGACAACCGCAACTCCTGCCACAGGCAAACTCCAGTTTCCAGGATGGTGCAAAGAAGGGGATGGAAGTGAAACTTGTGCAGCCCAAGGTGAAATTGTAAGGTGGTGGAAGAGAAGGAGACGTGTTGTTCTTGATCAGAGGCGTGCAGTTGCGGAAGAATAGCGGATGTGTTTGATCGGTAATGCCAGAGTGACTCTCCACGACACCCTTAGTTCACCAAGGATGACTGCGTGCATTCAGGTGGACTGGATACAAATGAAGCAAATCCAAGGGGTTCTGAAACTCTATTTGAGTCTTGGATCGTCCAGTCTCTTATTATGGGTGCTTGTGGTAGCAGCACGTCGTGCCTGCTTTGACACTCAAAAGCTCCTTTACGCACTCATTTTCGGCTGAAGACACACACAGCAACAAAAAACGGAGAGTGGGTTTGTACCACACAAAGCTGTTTTGCACAAAGTGGTGATTTGAATATGTTCACCTCATCAAAACAGCGAAGGTGCTACGTCAGGGCGAAAAGGGGAGGGGGGCTGATTTGTCACATCACAATAGCTAGAAGTGCTTTATGTTATAAAGTCATGAGAATTGCTTTAGCTTTCAACAGCTCATATTTTGGATGATTCAGTGAACCAAACAATGAAAACTTGACATCTTTAATTCTCGCCCCACATGGCTGATAAATGGCTGGTGAACCAATATCACGTTAGGCTACCGAAAAAATTTAAAGTAAATATGATTTGACTTTTAACAACACGTCCAACCTTCCAGTTCATCAAATTCGAAGAAGCTTCCACAGGCGAGTAACTTGAAGCCAAAGTGCGCAGATTCTTGTTAAACACGGTGTACCGTGCATTGGTAATTTAGTGAAACCAAAACACAAGCGTCTAAGTGCAAGCAAACCTTGAACATTCAATGTGAAACAACAGGTGTACTCCAGATTGTATTATTGCATGTTAGGTGATCTCAGGTCTCTTAAAATCCAGCAGTCACAAATCCAACAGGTTGTTCTTTCTCCAGATCTTCACAATTAAGCTGCAGACCAACTCTGTAACAACAACAAATATTTGATTGATCATCCAGCAATGAAAACTTTGTAAAACTTTGTAAGTGATGTTTTTCCAATCTTAGATAATTAGTATGTACGCAGTTTCTATTACCACAAACTGAGAGACAATATTTAGAAATATATTTGCACATATTTGAGCTTAGCAAGTCACAAAACAGAACTACTTTGTCAAATTAAAGAAAAGTTCATGTGGTTCTGCCAGTTCCAACCACCCAAAAGCTGGCTCCTAAAAGACACTGAAACAAAAACTTACACTACCAGTCAAAAGTTTTTAAAGAGTTTTTGATTTTAATGATTTTTTTAAAAAGTCTCTTCTGTTCACCAAGCCTGCATTTATTTGATCAAAAAAAAAAAAAAAAAGCGAAAACAGTAACATTTTAAAATATTTTTACTATTTAAAATAACTATTTTCTATTTGAATATATTATAAAATGTATTTTATTCCTGTGCTTTCAAAGCTGAATTTTTGGCATCATTACCCCAATCATATTATCCTTCAGAAAACATTTTAATATTCTGATTTGCTGCTCAAAAAACATTTATTATTATTATTATTGTTGAAAACTACTGAGTAGAATTTTTTCCAGGTTTCTTTGATGAAAAGAAAGTTCAGAAAGACAGAATTTATCTGAAATAAAAATCTTATGTCTTATGTCTTTATCATCACTTTTAATACATTTAAAGTATCCTCGCTAAATAAAACGATTAATTTATAAAATTTATAAAACGTATTTCCTAAAAAGAAAAAAAAGAACATAAAATATACAGTGTATCAATCATTCTAATCAGCATATTAGAATACATTCTAACATATATTTAAAATACATTCAAATAGAAAAGAGTTATTTTAAACAGTAAAAATATTTCACAATATTACTGCTTTTGCTGTATTTTGGATGAGATAAATGCAGGCTTGGTGAGCAGAAGAGACTTCTTTAAAAAAAAAAAAAATAATAATAATAATCTTATTTTCAAAAACTTTTGACTGGTAGTGTAGTTTATCAGCACAACAAGCTGCCTTAAACTGACACTTTACTTCTTGCCATCATTTACTCATTTCCCAATAATCAAAACCTAGTTTTCCCTCTCAGAGGAAAAAAAGATAACAGGCAGAATGACATCTAACGTTAGTCTTGTCCGTTAAACTTTCACTGCATGGTAAAAAAGTGAAAAAGAATGATGACTGATATTATCAGTCACTAACATTCTACAAAACATCTCTTTTTCTATTCCTCAGAAATCATGCAGGCTTAGAACAAAATGAGAGTAAATGATGACAAAAATGTCATTTTTGAGTGAATTAAATTTTTAAACATGACTAATCATCTCACTGTCATTGGATTTTATACGAAATTGTATCTGTTCACGGCCGTGGATTGTCTAGCTAACGTTACAATAAGATAAACAACTTATTTGTATAATGCAAAACAGCTGAAGTAGAAAGTAAAGTCCAGGAGAACTAAAAGCAGGCGTATAACTAGCAAAAGAGTTAGCTGCAGGATATAAACTAGAACAGACTTTAAAATACATCAGTGATAACTGAAAACTAATATTTAATACCCTCAGCCAAACATTCTAAAGCATGCAAGAGTTAAAAATACTAACAAACTATAAGTAATTACTTATTTGTCTTCCTACTTGCTGCACACTCGCTAGCACGGCACAGTTAGCATAGTAGGCCATTCAATGTGTGCAGAAACCTTTTAGCCCACGCCGAGTGGTTAAATTCAAACTTTTAGAGAAAAGAAACGTTTAGGCATTATTAGAGGCATACATAAGAGTGAATTATAACGACTCGGCCTTGTGCCGTGACGAAATGCGTGTTGTTTTAGCCACGGCGCGGGCTAGGCTAAGCTAGCATTCCGAGCAGGAATAAAGTGTTGTAAAATGGCTCCCTCTCGACACCAAAGCACCGAATAAACATTTCGATGTACACCTACCTTTTGATCCCTTGTCTATCCCAATAAGTTAATCGAAGACGATGATGCACCGCTTGTCAAGTCAATTTGACAGCTTGGAGGTTGTCGTAATTCTGATTCTGGATTTTGTTTGTGTTTTTTTAATCACACTCGTTCCGACTTTGCCAATCCGTCTAGCTTGTTCCTGTCTACTTCTGCACAGACGAGCTAATCGATCGCAGAGCACAGCGCGCTCGCCGCGTCATAACATTCCCTCAGCTCAAGCCAGCTCGAGGATTTACTCAAGAGAGAGTTTGACACGCACAGAGTGGGGACTTTTAATGTTGTTTTCACGCCTTTTGCATTACCCGTGAAATATATTGAGTTAATCTGTAACTAAATTTTATGTGAACAACATGGCAGACTGCATGCCCTCTGGTAATGCAAATCTGGCTCTGCTACCAGAAATGGAATGATGGAATTTGACGTATTATTACACGTGAAGTAACGCAAAAATAACTAGATGTGTGCAGTGTTGGGGGTAACGCGTTACAAGTAACGCGAGATATGTAATCGGATTACTTTTTCAGGTAACTAGTAATCAGTGTTGGGAAGGTTACTGTGGAAATGTAATAGGTTACAGATTACAAGTTACTTGATTTAAAATGTAGTAAGTAGTGTAACTTTTCAATTACTTTATTAAAGTAATGTAACATTACTTTTTGATTACTTTTCTAAATTTCTAATATTTTTAAATGTTGAAACATTTAAACCAGGCAGAGTTAACCTTACAGTAGCACTCAACGCTGATTGCTGTCAGACTTTCAAAATCCTTTATCACTTGAATTAAGATTATAATAAGTAAGGGATAACATACATCTTTATTTTGCAATAACAACTGGCTGAATGTACATGATCTAACTTATTACACAGCTGCTTGATAGATTATTTAGATGTTTCGTGTCAAAATCCTTAGACACGAAAAACTGATCTGAGTTGAAATATTTGAACGCAAAGCTTTCATGAAGAAAGTTGTTGGCAAACGGCAAGTTCAAACTAGACATTTTAGAGACACACTGCAGTCATACCAGTTTTCTTACATAACATTTTACTACATAAATAATTAAGTAGTAGTACTAGTTTGTTAGTTATCTTATAATCCATTACGATGTACAAAAAATGGCAGCAACAATAGAGCACGATACCAGGATGACAGAATTAAGAAATTGTACACATAATATTAAATTAAGCTTTAACATTTTATTAGCTAACCAAATGCAAAGCTTCCACAAAGAAAAAATAACGAGCATATAGCACTGACTTAAGTTCCCCCGAAAGAGTCTGAGCTGTGTAATCATTTAATTTAAAGCACAGCCACCACAAATTCAGACTTTTTTTTTTACTTATATTTTTGGGCTTTTTATGCCTTTTATTGTGATAGGACAGTAGAGAGATGAGAGGAAAGAGCTGGGAGGAAAGAGGGGAGCGGGATCGGCAAAGGACCTTGAGACGGGAATCAAACTCAGGTCACCGTGAGCGCGGTTGCGTTATATGTCATAACATAACATCATAACAAGAAATAGTTTAATGATATGGGGTTTGAAATCAACAATGCATTGGAAAAAACAATCTTAAAAAATAAAGTTTATGCATAAACCCAAATAGGAAATAAAACAGTTATCGAATAAGCATGTGTCCTATTCTGTGTCCTAAACTCCTGAAACATTGGTGTCTCATTTTAGAGCAGTCAATGCAATTTAAAAGAAGTATATTTAAATCTGTAAGTGGGGGTGGGTGTGTGAAAAAATTCAGATGTAATCCCCTTTGTAATCACTGGCATTTTTCAAAAGTAACTGTAATTTAATTACATATTTTTTTCTCAGTAACAGTAACTAATTACATTTATTTTGTAATTAAATTACGTAATTCCGTTACATGTAACTAGTTACTCCCCAACATTGCTAGTAATGCATTTCTTTTAAACTGACAAGAAAATATCTGAGTTACTTTTTCATATAAGTAACGCAAAGTTACTTTGTTTTCCCACTTATTAACTGACAGCTCTTTGACAAAAAATGAGAGTAGATGCACTTCCTTAAGCCTGAAAGAGCTTTTACTATGACTTTTGTCATAGTAAAAGCTCTTTCAGGCTTAAGGAAGTGTTTTTTTATTAAAAAACTAATGAGCAAGCCCCGCTCAGGTGACAAAAAAAGTAACGCAAAAATAACATAATGCATTACTTTTCTATAAAAAAGTAATTAAGTAATGCAATTTAACTTTTTTAATGAAGTAACGCAATATTGTAATGCATTACTTGTAATGTAACTTTTCCCAATGTGTGTATAAACCTAAAAGATTTTATGAAAAATGCACACACATCTATGTGAACATAATGTGTGCAGAGCAAACGGATGAATCGTGTCTGTCCTGTGGGAAGTTATGTGAGGCCATTTCATTTTACAATATGATATCAGGTATCAAAGAAGTAATTTCCTCTTTTGCACAAATGCTATGATGTGTCATTCAATAATCACCCACACATATTTGAAAAATCTATTCATTTGTTAAAAATTGACTAAATTTATGACACTGTAAAACCTAGATCCCCTTGAGTGGCCACTTTAGAAGAGAACCAACTATGAGTGATCTTTTTTTGGATATTTTAATTATTATAACGTGAATGATGAAGCTTTTGTTATTATTCTGTTTATTTTATTAGTTAAGTTTTACATAAATAGGTGTACGTTTTCTAACAAAGAGCCCTGTTTCACAGTGGTTTGTAAGAAAATTATTTTGTACTATCTAAGGCAATTAAAATTTTTTGAGTGATACAAAGGTCTTGCATGTCTGTCGTTGTAATTTCTTTTTTCTTTTCTTTTCTTTCTTCTCTCTCTTGTTCTCCTTCATAATGTCTGTTGTGCAGTTTTTTCATTAAAGAATAATAATAATAATAATAATAAACAACAACACCCCCCCCAAAAAAAGAAACAAGTGCTGTCAAACGATTAATCGCATCCAAAATAAGAGTTTTTGTTTACATAATATATGTGTATTGTGTATACTGTGTATATATAATTATATACTCATACAGTATATATTTTGAAAATGTTTACATGTATTTACATGTATATATTTATATTATATATAAATATATTTAATATATGAAAATATTTTTTTCTTAAACATATACATGCATGTGTGTGTATTTATACAGACATAATAAATATACACAGCACACACACACATATATTATGTAAACAAGAACTTTTATTTTGGATGCGATGAATTGTTTGATAGCACTAAAACAAAACAAAACAAAACAGAGATGTGAACCTGCTTCATCAGACCCCTAAAAAGAACATAATAATAACTTTTAATTGTTTTGCTAATAATAATTTATATTATTTAATATAAATTATTTTATATTTTTGTGCTTTTCTTTGTTGTTCAGACTACATAATTGTATCAGATTTGCATAAAACATAATAAATAATATAATATCTCACAAATAACATATTGGCATAATAGATTTTAATTTAAATAGCAATAGAATGGATTTAAAAAAAAAAAAAAATAAAATAAATAAATAAAATGTTTAACATTTTGTGTATTAATTGTGTATTAAACACCACAAATAATTTGCGACATTTAAAAAATGTAATACATTTTAAAGTATAGCTTTAAACTGCAGTTGTTTTTTTTTTTTTTTAACATTCCATTCCTATGATATTCGATCATATCTATAAACGTCCACTGTTGATTTTTTTAATATAATTACTGGTATGCTAAATTGTGTTTAATTTGAATTAAACTACATGACCCTGTACACTTCCGTAGGACTTTTATTAGAACTTTTCGTGTTGTGATGTATCTGGCTTCGCATTGTCACACACGTTGTAATGACCTTCTGTTGACTAATAATAACTCCTCGTTTTATTTTACGACATTATGATATGAAATCAAGGTATGTTTTCATAATATCACAGACCGTTTGCTGATAAATAAGCACTGTTTATGCTTGGTGCAGAGTTAGCATGTTAGCTTTTATAATATGTAATTCAGTTCAGCGGCTTAAGTACAAAGACATATGATTCAGACAACAAGCCAAAGACTGTCCTCAAACAAAGGTTTAATAACGTGTTTTTTTAATTATTTGAATTGCAGGTAAAATGTTGGCAAGTGTAATCGGACGTCACATCCTTCGTAACTTTGGAGTGAGTGAAACATTTAACCCATCACGTTTTGTTGCACATTTTTCTTTTATCTCGTGAATAACAGTACTCTGTGTTAACTAATGGTAATAGACTTCCAACACGTGATGTATTTTCGATTGTTTATTTGAATTCTCATTAATAGGTAATAGTAATTATTTTAACTGACATTTCTTTTCTCCCTAATAACAGGGAATGCAGTGGAGTGGCCTCCTTCAGGTGTCCAACAAATTTGCCTGTTTAGGACCGCGGACCACTCACTGTTCAACACTGTTTACTAGAGGTTTATATGGACGGCTGCCCCCTAGACATGTTGCTGGCTCTGTTCTGGGAGCCCAATCATTTCACTGCTCTGTGCAAAGACTGAAGAAACGTCCTGAGGAAGAGAGTCCACCAAGAGAACTTGATTTGGTTCGTTATGACATGAGAGACCTGAAGAAAGCTCCAAAGCCGGCACTCTATCTCGGATTATCTGGTCTCATACCTTTTGTATCCGCTCCTCTACTTATGGCTGTCACAGAGCTGTATCTTCCTGAAGTCGCTTTTGCTCAAGTTGCGTACGGAGCGTCCATTGTTTCCTTTCTTGGCGGGGTACGCTGGGGTTTCGCCTTGCCTGCTGGGAGTCCAGCAAAACCTGACTGGCTCAATTTAGCCAACAGTGTGGTTCCCTCTCTGATTGCTTGGACAGCACTGCTTTTTTGCCATGATATTACACAGTCTGCTGTGCTTGTGATAATGGGGCTTGGGATAGCATTACATTATGACCTGTCCCTTTTACCCACATATCCAAGCTGGTTTAAAGCACTGAGGACCATCCTCACAGTTGTAGCCTTTTTCTCTTTGATAGGCACTATTGTCATTAAGCAGTACTATCCTGAGAAGAAGTATTTCACTGATAAATGAACTATACACAATGTCACAATGCCATGTCAATCCATTAATATTAAATAAGTAAAGTGTCATCACTGATAATGTTACACCATATTCTACATGTTTAATGGTGATTCTGGCTTTTTTTTTCAGTTCTAAATTCTGAAAATATCAATTTTGTTTCCTGTTGTTGTAGGTTTTTGGCCATAGGTATTATACTACAGTGGTGAATTCAAATTAAAATAGTTTTTCCTTGCTTTTAATATGAATTCACATACTGTATCAGTTAGAATGTATTAAGTAAAATAAAAAAACAGACCACACTGCTATAAATTTTCAAATGCTTAAAGGGGGAAAATGAAAATCTGTATTGTATTGAACAAGTAAACGTTCAGTTTTTAAAATTTCTGATTGTTTCTTTGTTGTCTTGTTTATCTGTTTTTTTTTTTAGTAAAAACATGAAATTCATATACTACAGAGAGTTTTCATTTTTAATGCTTTTGCTCATTATTCTACATAATTAAATCGTAAATATATTTTATTAAAAAGTTCTCAGAGGTAAAACAATAACAGTTACAATTTTAACAATATTTCAAGTTTGCTTTATGAGATTTGTTGTATTTTGAATCCAGTTTTTATTTGTAAAACTCAAAAAGTAGATCATAATGATTTCAGACTTAAGGATTCATTAGTTTGAATCTACACTGAACCAAACATTATCATAACGTATTAGTTGATAATTCAGTATATTTTATTTTTGATAAATCATCCCATGTTTCAGTCATGACAGCACATTTTCAGTAGCGACCACTAATAAAACATACTAAAACACTAAAAATTTAAAAACTACTAAAATTTGGTTTATTTCACCCAAATAAAGGATTATGTGTTCCCTTTTGTCACTACCGAAACGATGATGACATGTTTCGGTTGTAACTGTTACAGTAGTGACAGTTTTGTGGGATAACACCCAAAAAAAAAAAAAACCCTAAAAGATGTCACTAGCGAAACTTCACCAAATTCTTCACCAAGTTCTGAAAAGTTGTACACATATAAAAAGTCTTTAATTATAAAAAAAATGGTGTTTGGTAGTGACGTTCTTTAAAGTTACACATAGATTTTTCATACTTTTGAACACATTTACCTCAAAATGATGGGGTCTATCTACTCATGTAGCTATGAGAGAGAGTAAAACCAGTATTTTCTGATCATAAATGTATGGGTGTAGTTAAAATTAGTTTTAGCAAACAGACTAAAACATACAGTGTTTCGGTAGTGACGTGAAAAATGCAGGGAACATTTGTTTTTACATGAATTTTCATAATTCGAAAATAAAATGAAAAAATACATTTAAAAACAACAATGGAATGATAAAATAAAATGATTTTAATATCATTTTCAGAAGTTGAAATTCAGGGTTTGGGACAGCCACCTCCCAACTGCTAAATGATGATTTTATATATATTAAGCTTACTGATATTTTAAATATAATTGTGGATTTCAAAATATAATGGAATGATCTTAGTAAACATCTAAGATTTGAATACTTAAATGTTTTTAAATGTGTTTTTGGTTGTGGGACAGCAATATATAACAAACATGGAGAACTTGTCTATAGGTTGGGTCTAATTTAATAAAAAAAAAAAATAAGAATAAAAATAAGAATGAAGAAATTAAGCCTGCTGCTCAGACTTGCTAAGCCATCTTTTTTTTCTTAGTATATCTCAATAAAAAAAAAAAAAAAAAAAAAAAAAACTAATTAATTTGTTAACCACGTACTGTGTTATCTTTCAACCTATACTGTTTGCAGATGAAAAATGCAGTAACGGTTGTCAAAAACCCCCCCACATTGCTTTCGTCTGCAGATGGCAGCAAAGACAAAGTCATGTCGTTTTCCGAGCTTTTTACTTGCCCCTTCTGAACCATTGGAGGAAATAACGTTCCCAGATCAGCCCTCTAGTGTATCTGCAATGCGAGACACACAGACTGAACTCAGATCAGCGCTCCAGTGTATATCCAAGACTCCCTACTCAGACTCTGCCCGCACAGACTAAACTCAGATCAGCATCACCGACGGTCATTCACTTGATCCGAGCTTCAGGAAGCTGTTAGATTTCCTCCTAGAAGAAAACCAACGACATGGACCAGCTCTGATTAGTAATTATTTTCGCCGCCTAGCCGTTTCTACTCACCCGGCCGGGTTGACGTTTGAAGAAGAGCGAGACCGGAGGAGCAACGCGGAGCTTCGCGCCCGCATGATATAATGATCCGTGTCAAAGCGTTGTGGCTCCGCGGCAAAGTATCTCGTCAGTCAGACAGATGACTGGATGAAAACATCGCGTTTTTAAAGATTTTTGTTTGTTGTTATGGCTGAGATAACTCCGGAATGCTGAAGTATTAGTTTACAGAGAAGACAAAATCAGAAAACCCGCTGGCTGAATTGAAACTGCGGCAAGCACGTTGGAAACGCCGCGTTATTCAGTGTAATGGTGACTTGTCGTTATTATCTCACATTGACAGACACAACACCGGCGACTATATTTACACATTGCTTTTAAACAGACACTTCATTTTTGTAAAGCTGAAAGGCGTTTATTTCGCGGATGTTGTCAAACTTTATCAGCAAACAACAGCTAGCGAGCTAGCGAGTTCCGCCGGTTGATTTGCCGCGCTAAACCCGCACAGTTCAGGTAAAACTGAACCCAAAACAATATTGACTGAAAACTGACGAGCTGTCATGGCAACTCGGGTTGTAACCTAAGGTCGAGAGAGCAACACAAAGCCACGGTGTCGAACCTGCGCTCTCCATTGATTCTGTCTTTGTGTTTGTGGAGCAAAGTTGAGGAGAGGTTTGCTCACCATGTATCAGAGCAAGGCTTGTTTCACCATCTAAATGCACTGACCACCGGTTTTGGACATCGATATATTACTATTGTAGAGTATTACTCAACCCTCATCCATCAGAATGAAGAGAACTGAGAGCAAAAACAAAAGGAAACTCTCCACCTCTGAGCAGCAGGAGAGCAGCACTGAAGGAAAAGATGAGGTGAGTGATATTTCACTGGAAAGTTGATCCGGTTTTACACTGATACTTTGCATGTTTATTTTAATATGCAAGGTAAACAACACAATACAAATGCAGACCTTAGATGCTGTTGTATGTGACGCAGCTGCCCTGCAGAATAAGCGCAGTGCATGGATGCAGTCCATCCGTGATGGATCAATGCTTACAGATCAAGGACATTATGACACTAAAACTTTTCTTAATGTTAATAATGTGAAGACAGGAACATCCAGAGCAAGAGTGAAGAGTGTAAGGGGTTTAATTTGTTACATAGTACCAGAATGTTGATTAATACTCTTTGTCTTCTTTATTTTGTTTAAATTATGCAAGACTGATTTGTTTATTTACATTATATTCCAGACTGGAATATTCTTAAAAAACAATACACACCCCAGGACATCAGATTGCACACTGGGTTTTGTGTGTCTTTTGCATTGTGCATAATTAGCTTTGTACACTTGTCTGAGTAGGTTTATGGGACTTGCTCAAGTTTATTACCCATATTATGTTTGTTTTGCAAGAGTTTTATTGGCTCCTTGTTTTTGACAATGTGAGTCTTGCGTTATCATTCATCAGGTGAAGGAAAAAGGACTTTGGGAGGAAATAAAATAGAAAGTACTGATTCTTTGGAAGGAGGACAAGCTTAGTGTTTTTTAATTGGGGGTGGAAGTGATTGATGAAATTGTTGCTTATTTGAATGTTTTTTTTTTTTTTTTTTTTTTTTTTCATTTAGCAGAATCTAGTTAATTAAATTATATTTAATAATTTGGCAGATGTTTTTATCCAAAGTGTTTGTGCAATACACTGAGCAATAATATAATATAAGTGATTCATCCTAGTGAGGCCGTAAAATGAGACGTGATGCAATATATTGTTCCAAGATTGTTCAGATAAGTACTGATTAAAGTGAGAAATGGTGAGATCACCGTAGAGAAGCTGCTCTCATTCTTGTCTTTTCTGAGCAGCAGTGTTTTTGAATTATCAGAAGGTCAAACTTGTTCACTCTGGTATTTTTGCACATTTTTGCCATAGCAGTCACGTTGTAGGAGTTAAGAGGAAGTGAACTTCACTATGTGATTGTTATGGTTATTCTGTATTTTAACTGAAGGAGTGGTGCAGTTCAGGTGAGCCATCAGGTTTCTTTCTAACCTGACCTAGTTGGCAGAGTGACCCTGATTGCAGAGGTCATCTTTTTTGCACTTTCTATTAAGTTGAAGTAAAATCCTGTGTTTCCATGTTTTTTATATTTATTTATTAATTATATTATATTAAAAGAACAGCGTTTTATCTAAAAATGCAAGTGGTTTAGGTTTCAACTTCGAAGACATGATGCATGTAAAACTGCCCACTATTCTTACATGTATTTTCTTAAAAATGTAAGGTTTCAAAATGTATTTTTTTTTTTTAGAAGAACAATTTTTGGGTTTCCCAGAGAACCTTTCAGTCAGCAGTTCTGAAAAGAACTGTTTTTGTGAAGAACACTTTTTTTATTGATATTTTTTTGAGCACGTTTTTATTTGTTGCATATTAATAACCTTGCAGTAAACAATTGATTTCCGACATGCCAGAAAATGAAAATGAGCCCTGACAGAAAATCTCCTTCCACTTAATGGAAGAGTTTACTTCCAGAATGAAAATTTCTTGATAATTTACTCACCCCCATGTCATCCAAGATGTTCTTGTCTTTCTTTCTTCAGTCGCAACGAAATTAAGTTTTTTGAGGAAAACATTCCAGAATTTTTCTCTTTATAGTGGACTTCAATGGGAGCCACCACAAATGCTCATCTCGCACTAGCTCTGCGATGCGCGGCTTCACGCATTACGTAATCACGTTGGATAGGTCACGTGTGGTTAGTTCTCAGTCTGTGTTCTTCGTTTTCTCCTCCAACTTCAAAATGTATACATTTTATGAATTTTTATTTTTATCTTAAAAAATGACCATTTGTTTGGCTAGGTAAGACCCTTATTCCTCAGCTGGGATTGTTGTAGACCACTTTGAAGCTGCATTGAAACTGCAGTTTGGACCTTCCACCAATTGTTCCCCAATGAAGTCCACTATATGGAGAAAAATCCTGGCATGTTTTCCTTAAAAACCTTAATTTCTTTTCGAACGTGGATTTTAAATTGTGATTACAGTTAATGCATTTAGTTTTAACAAAGAGGGTCTACTGTTTAAGGGATTGGTATTGCCATGAACCTCACTGCACCCTCTTGATTTTCTCTTTTGAATACTCCCCATGTGCAGTAAAGCATTTTATCCAATCCTATTTTACTATAATTCAGAATTGGAATGCACAGCTTAAGAGGTTTGGCTTCTGTTTCTTCACAGGCTCAGTTTTTTCCCTCGTATAACCTTTCGGTGGTGAGCTAAACATCTGTGGGATTCAGGTTTGTTTTAGGAGTTCCTCTCGCCGGTAGTCGTTGAACCACTTTATTGTAAAAGTTCTTTGACCAGCACAGATGGTTTGGACCGGTGCAAAAAAGCAGTTACATAAGCAGCTCCCAACTCAAATCAGCTTTTCATCCATGCATTTACTTGCATAAATATTTTTGATCATTTGAGAGATGAACTGACATAACCGGACTTGGTTAGATAATGGAAAATGGGTTACAACATGTTGTTGATGTTACTAAAGACTAATTCCCTTTTGGCATGTAAGCTCTACGCTTAAAGCTTACACTGAAATGAGGGCTAAAATAAGCAAGTGCTGTACTGTGAGCCTGTTTACACTGCAGTTGAGAGCTTTCTGTCTGCTCGGTGTCGCATCTGCATCAATAGAGGATGTGCTAGATATGCCCTCCAATTAGCTAGCAGTGTTTTACGGTAGTCTGCTTGTCATTTGAAGTTATGGAGAGTGCCCTCAAGTGACATAGCCTTGAATACTTTTGTCTTAGTTCATTAGAGAGCATTTAGATTATCCTTTAACTCCAAGGCTTTATGATAGGGTGAATCTGTAACTGGGAAATTGCTTCTGTGTATTTAATGAGTCATTGAAGGGTTTCATTTAGAGCTACAGTGAAGCAAAAGGAAAATATGTTGTCACTAGTCAACTCACTATGCAGAACTGTCATTAAACAAGGTCATGGGCATCTAATCAGAAGTGTTTGTCTGGTTTTGAAATCAAGTTTTCATATCCACTCATTTTTGCTTTATTTCCACACTCAGTTATGAGAAAGTCTCAGTATTGCAGTGGCAACCAGTGTAGATATATTGAATACTGACTGCACAGTATGAACAAATGGATCTGAATTCATCACTTGACACACAAATGACATTCAGACCTAAAGATTTGAAATGTTTTCAGTGTGAACACATTCAGTTTGTATTTACTAGAAAAAAGTGACATGCCTAAAAACTGCTAGGAGTGATTTTAGAAAGTATTAAGTTGTTGTCCTTATTGGAAGAAATGGGGAGACACACATCTAGCTGGGTAATGCAGGAAGATGCTGACTCTTAGAAGAAAGTGAGATCATTGTCCCTCTGCTGCATGCAGTTAGTCACACAGCAGGGATGTTTCAGTTCGTCTCACTCTGCTGTGCTCAGCCTTTATTTTAGAGGTGTTCGTTGGTCTCCGCTCAACTGAATTGGATCATTTAAAGACTCCATGAAATTAAAATAGGAGACTGTGGCCTTTAGTATAGATTTGTTAACATAATTTGAGGCCATCAATATGCTAGTGCAGTCTCATAACCTGACAGTTACTCTCCTCTTATTCACCAGAGTTGAATGAATAATGAATGCAGGATTATACACACAAAACAAATCACAGCCAATGGGCTGGTTGCATAAAAGGTTTAGACTAGTCTTACTAGTTAGTCATCTATTTTGTTTTTTCTTTAGGACTGGTCATATGTATTTAATTTTGTCACATAAAACATAGATTAGTCTATGCTGAATGCAAAAAATAAGACTGATTACCAGTTGGCTAACTGCTAGTTAAAAATACTCTTAAAAATCTTAAAAATAAAGGTGCTTTACGATGGCATAGAAGAAGCTTTTTTGTCTAAATGGTTCCATAAAGAACCTTCAATATCTGAAAAATGAAAAGTGTTTCACAAAAGGTTCTTTGTGGCGAAAGAAGGTTCTTCAGATTATAAAAAGGTAAGAAAGAGATGGTTCTTTAAAGAACCTTTGACTGAATGTTTCTTTGTGGAGCCAAAAATCGTTCTTCTATGGCGTCACTGTGAAGACCTTTTAAAGCACCTTTATTTTTAAGAGTGTAGTTCTTGATACACTGTCTTAACACAGGCTAAAGAATTCTTATGACAACGGCCATTGGTTTAATATTTTTCCCTTCGTCCACGACGAGCTCAGTCACATTTGTGACACTGGCCAGCGCCTTCGTTCTTTGCTTCAAAAAACCCTAAATGAAAGAGATCCTATGGTATCGGCCCTGCTAGGTGGAATTTTATGGAACATGTATGGTGTTTCTTCGAGGGACTACCGTGACAGAGTACAAAATGGTCAAATAAAAAACTGTTTTACCTCAGTTCTCTTTGACAATCCACACTGTCTTCTTCATGTAATCCAGATTTGTGTCCACCATCAAATTTTCTCTTTATTGGGGTTTTCTGAAGACAAGAAAGAGCAAAACAAGCTGTTTGCTAGCCATTGTTTGTTTACTCTCATGTCACCTTCTGTCTAGGCCGTATGGGTGACAGCACGCACGTTAATAAAGACAGCATGTGATGAATGCTCAGGTAGCAACATGTAGTCTGACATGTTTCTTGTTCACGACAAAAACCGACAAAAACAATTGTGTAGTCTGAAACGGGCTTCAGTTTATGCAACCGGCCCATGTATCTGCAAGAAAAATAGTAATAGTTATTTAACAATTATAAACTAATTGCTTCAGATATTTTACAGACATGGTCAAAGCCAGTAGAAGGCAAGCCTGCAACCTTTAGCCAAAAAAGCGTAGCGGCTAAGCTAATGCTTCCAGTTTGGGAAAGGAGACCAGAGGCCGTTTGCACCAAAAAAGTGCTGTTTTATTAGAGAAATGACTTTTGCAACAAGTGGGATTCAGGTTGTGGCAATTCCCATTCATTCCTATGGTCTCTGTAAATGACGATTGAGTGTCGCACAACTTAATGACATCTAGGCTGTAATGTGATTGGTTATCAAGGCACACATGATCCAAGTTGACCGTTACGCTTTCTCCAATAGTAAGTACAGACTATCTCATCTCCCAATAGTTAGATCATCTCTGGCATAGTTTAAAAGAGAGACCTAAAAAAGGTAATTTCACTTTGTTTTTCGTTTTTCACTAGTTTCATAATTTTGATTAGAATATAACACGTCCAATTGGGCGTTAGCATATGGTTTAGCCACAAAGTGTCATATTTCAACACATCTGAAGCCAAATTTGGACTCAGTAATTCTGCATATGCCTGTAATCAGAACTCCACCCAGGTCCTGTGCTACTTTCCATTATAACTGAATGACTTCTAATCTTTTCTTTCAGATGGTTGAAAGATGACTTAATTTCAAAAAACAATTATAGCGTTAACGAAAATTGCAGTATCGTTTCATCCCTAGTTATGTCTCTTGCACAGCCCTGGTAGACTGAGAGTACCTCCAAAGGGAGGCAAATAACCTCTTGAGGATCAGATGATTTTTCAGTAACTTTTTTTCCTTGTATGATTATATGTTGTTTCCTCTCTTGAGTCCTTTATCAGATGTGCAAATTAGGCATGAAAACAGTGGCGAATGCCAGGGTTTATAGTGCGCATGCCACTGCGCTCTGCAGTCATAAATGACAGGAAATTACTGATCCATTTATGAGCCCTGAAATTTTATGGCACAGCTTTAGTACCAACGACCAGTCCAAAACACATCACAAAACACCTCTCTGTTTTGTGCAGATGTTGAATGTGATCAATGACAAAAGAACCAAACTATGTTGTTCCCCAGCAAACCACTGGAATTAATTTAACAAATCAGTTGCAGCATATGAATATAAAATAGCGAAACAGTAAAACATGAATTTGTTTCTGCTCGTTTTGGTGCTGTCTGGCTGTCAGATGATGTTGGTGGTGTTACCGACAGACCGACCTGAGGACATATCAATGCGCAAGGCTGTAGCATGAAGGTAGGTCAAAGGAATGCTACAAGCAGGAGCCTGTGTATGTGCTAGAAGAACATGTCAGAAAAACAGCTGTTTTAATGCAGTGGAAAGCACTCTGGCTGTTCAAGCAGTCACTAGAGAGGGGAGTGGTTCAATATTTTTGTTGTCTAAAGGGCAAAGAGCAATTGAGTAAGTAGAGTCAGATTTTTCCTTGTCATAAGGAAAACACTGTAATGCAAATAAATAAGTTTCTTTTTTTTGGCAAAGTGAGTGTCTCTTGTTCATTGGTACTTTTCACCTCCTTAATGGGTATACAGGGCCATCAGTAGTTGGACAAAACATCCTGACATTCTTTGTTTTCCTGTTGAACAACAGGAAAGTGGCAACTGCATAGTGTTATGTTGCTTGAATTTCAGTACAGCGCTTGTAAACTGTCACTTTAAAATCACAGCAAGTTTTATCTGTGTTGACTGACAAGTGCTCAGTTACTAGGTATTATAAAGGTTTGTCTTAATGCTTCTTTTAGACTTGAAAAGAAAGGTAATCTGTTCACAGATTCAAGTCTTTTGTGTTTCCTGACACAGCCTAAGCTATCCTCCATCTTCCCTTTAGCACACTGAGTAATCCCATTCAAAGACTTCTTAGAAATATGAAGACATCCTCAAAAAAAAAGTGTATAAATCACTATAAGCCTTTGATCAACATTTTAGAGCAACGCCTTACCTCATTCACTATTCAAGAAGGTAGTGTAATGCCAAAGAAATCTCTCTACGTGTTTATTTGTTTTATTTTCCCCCCTCTGCTTAACTGTAATTCCCTTTTTATTTTGTTCCTGCCCTTCTATTAATTGGCCTCACCTTGGAAGCTTTTCCCTTCTGTTATCAGTCATTTCTCAAAATTGAAAGCTTTCCAGCACCGTCATTATTATGGCTGAGCACACATTGTTTGAGCTGGTGGCACAGCCACTCAACAGCTTCCTTTATCCCTGAGTTTGCACACTGCGTGAATTAAATTAAAATTCCTGTAGATTACAACCCTCGGCATTGCTTAATCCATGTTATAATAAGACAGACACAGATAGGCTGAAGGCTCTAAATCTTTCAAGATGCATTTACATACAGAATGAATGCTACTGACATGTTAACAGAATATCGTTGTTTAAACCTTAGCATCCTGATATTTTGAGGTGTTGTTTATAGACACAGTTCATTTATTAAATCTAGACAATGTTTCCAGAGACATACGGCTGAAGCCTTTTGTCTATACTAAATTTGTTACATACTTTCTTGTTGATTTAAAAATCTGTGCCTTGGTTCTCAACAATGTTACAATTGACCTGGCAGGATATATAAGTCCCAACATTCATGGTTGTGTGCACGCATATATGTTTATGTGTGCAAATCGGTATTGATTGTGACACTGCGTTATAGAGTGGTTTTGGAAAGGCTGGAATTGATGCTGTTCACAGGCAGAGCGTAATGATGCAGAAAAACAATAAGCTGACCAACTGACTCTGCACTGCGCAAAGAGTTCCTGTACACCGCAACACAAACACAGCCTTAAATCTGTGGAGAGAATTATAAAAAATGAATGGATATCGTTATTGTATTTCTCCTGTTCTCTCACCATAACACTGTTGTTGCACAATTCATATAATCTATATTGACCTACAAATGCAAAACACAGTGATTCCAATTTTTAATTGAATTATGGCTGATTTATTATGATTTTTTTTTTTTACTGATTTCTGTAATTTGGCATAAATACATTGCACCCTATTTTTACATCCTTTTCTTAAAGTTTGTTTGCAGAAGACTAACCCGTCAGCATTCAGAGACATGTTTTGTTACCATAAAATACATGTTGGCTTTTGTGAGATATAAACTCATATAAGAACATACAAGTCATTTTTTCCCTTTTAGGACTTTATAACTTGCAATTGTGAGTTTATATCTCACATTTCTGAGAAAAAAAGTCAGAATTGCAATAAAGTAAGAATTGCAAGATATAAACTTAGTTGCGAGGGGAAAAAAAAGTCAGAATTGCAAGATACAAATGCATTTGTAAGGAAAAAAATCAGAATTGTGAGTTTTTATCTCGCAATTGAGAGTATATATCTCACAATTCTAAAAAAAAAAAAAAAAAAAGTCAGAATTGCAATAAAGTCAGAATTGTGAGATATAAACTCTGAATTGCAAGAAAAAATTCAGAATTGCAAGATACAAACTTGTATTTGTGAGGAAAAAAGTCAGAATTGTGAGTTTTTAATCTCGCAATTGAGAGTTCATATCATGCAATTCTAAGAATAAAGTCAGAATTGCAAAATACAAACTCGCTTTTGTGAGAAAAAAAAGTCAGAATTGTGAGTTTGTACTACAATTCCAAAAAGAAAAACTGAATTGTAAAAATATAAAAAGTCGCAATAACCTTTTTTATTTTTTATTCAGTGGCAGAAGCAGGCTTCCATAGACTTTTGCTCTGTCATTGTTGTAAAGAAAGTTAAAATAATATCTTGAAATATTTTTTCTTGCGTTGACAATGTATCTTTTTTCCACTGATGATATATGTATAAGCCTTTAAAATAAATCTCTTGTATTATACTGTTAAATTTAGTCAATTTGGTCAGTTTTTACTAAATGGGCTGCTTTTTTCTTTTGTAGGGCGGCATAACATAGTTTACGCTCTGATGTTGGAGTGTGTACATCACATGTCAAAATCTGGGATTTATGCCAGGTTTTGAGGTTAAAACAATACAGTGTGTTGCCAAACTCATATTTAGAGCTGTATTGTCAAGTACTGTGTGCTTCATTGACAATGTTAGTTTATGTAGGAGTTAGACTAATAGCCTCCTCCTGTTTGAATTCTGTATGTAAACAAGCACACAGGCTCACACACCCTCATTCTCACACACTTTGGCCGCACAGATGGATTTGGATAGTTTGATGTTGTTTGTGTACAGATCAGATTAACGTTCTGTTTAAGAACTGGGAAAACCACACACGTTTACATGGAAAACATTCTCCTGTGTACATCAATCCTACCTTACTCTAAACTCAATAGTCATTGATGACCACAGGGAATAAACTAATAGGATCAAGTATCGTCTGTGTTAGTTTGCACAACTGTAAATGTATAGATTAGCAGCTTCACCAATGGCTGTTTTCAGAGGTTTCATCTCAATGCCAAGGCTCATTAGAACTGGTCACTACAGAGCAGAAATCGGTCCTTCTATTTAATCAGCTGCGCTTGACAAGAGATCAAGAATGAAAACAGAGCAAGCATGACTAAGTTTGGACCAGCAGCTGAATAACTAATTTTCATGGGCTTTAATGGCAGCTATTGAACATGAACTGCTGATGTGTCTTTTAAAACTGGTGCTTGAAAAAGTCATTACGCACTGTTTGTTGATTTAGAACAATGGACATTAAAATTTTATTAGACTGGATTTGATTATTGCTGAATGATAAAAATGCACTGGGGTAGTCATTCGAGAATATTGCTCAACAGCAGGGGCTAGATTTTGTCAGCATGTGTGTTAGAACTCATTTTAATAATGCACTGAATTCCTAGTCATACTGCACTCTTTTTCTTTTCACCCATAGAACAGCCAGTTTCTTCAGCTATGCAGTAATGACTGCCGTAAGAATCATAATTTCTTCTGAATTATTAGCTCTCCTACCTGCTGTGTGTGCTCACCTCACATTTAATATCTGGAGGCAAGAAGAGAGAAATGATGGGTGTGAGATTTAGCACTGAATAATTAAAGGTGGAGGCTTTGCCACATAGAATAAAAACATGCAAACATATTCACAAGTTCATAGCTCCAATCTACGTTGTGGTGGTTGAATAGCAGCTCCTGCTGAAGAGATGGTAAAGATGCGTTTTTATTACTAGTGGGCATGGTTTATGGGGAAATAGATCTGAATGGAAAATGATCATGTGCTGTTTATGTTAATCAGTTTATGCAAATAAAATCCAATTTAATGGCTGGGTTTTGCAGTGAGGCGCTAGATTGTGTGAGAGTCTGGAGTGTCACGCTCCGTGGCCCTCTAATTACTGTGGAGGTTTTGAAGTCGCTGGTTTTTTTTTAATCCCGTTGGTAGACAGAGATGGGGTGGTGGTGGGGGGAATCAAAACAAAACTGTCTTTTTTCCTGCTCACGTTTTGCAGACACCATCACACCATATAGAGCACTCTTATTTAATCTCTTTCTCTTTAAAAAAAAAATCCAGTTATCCAGGTTCATGATAAAACGAATTCATTTGGTTTTGAAATTTTGTTGTATTTATAGTACAATGATTATTACATGTACATTATATTTTAACCATTTTTATCTTTGTTCAAATAGTGCCAGCATTGTGTGCGCTCAGTTTTTGGGTGATTGACATTCTTATCTATGGCCAAAAATGAGCATTTGACTCGCATGTGCCAATTTTATTATTTATGATTCATAGCCTTTTTTTTTTTTTTTTTTTAAAGAGTTGCAATGATATCTTGCGATTCTGACTTTATTACACGGAATTGCGAGTTAAATTTGCAATTCTGAGAACATGTCAGTCTTTTTTCCCCTGGACACAATTGTGAGTTTATATCTCACAATTCTGAGAAAAAAAGTCAGAATTGCAATAAAGTCAGAACTGCGAGATATAAACTCGGAACTGCGAGAACAAAGTCAAAATTGCAAGATACAAACTCACATTTGTGAGGAAAAACAGTCAGATTTGCAATAAAGTCATAATTGTGAGATAAACTCAGAATTGCAAAACACAAACTCATATTTGAACATATCATGCAATTCTAAGAAAAAGTCAGAATTGCAATAAAGTCAGAATGGGAAGATATAAACTTGAAATTGGGAGCAAGGTCAAAATTGAAAGATACACTGCCCTCCAAAAGTTTGGAAACGCCCTAGAAAAGTGGGGTTTTGGACAATATTGGCATGAATCCTTTTTAATTTGTGATAATTTTGCACTGATAAGGGACAACACAAACTATGAAAACATATTTTATTACATAAACAGTTTATACATAGAAAAAACTTAAATTTATCAAAATATCCACCATTAGCAGCTATTACAGCTCTGCATAATCTGGGCCTAAATTCATTGTATTCTAAACTTAATTGGCAATCAATTGTTGAAGCTATTAAGGTGTGCTAACCCAACAATCTTTTAAAAACCTCGTCCAAGTTTAAACCAGTAACCAGGCATCACAGCTGGCAAAGGGGCATGTCTGACTTTGACATGTATATATTGCCATTATTATGTAATCAAAATGAAAATTATTATTGCTGGTCTTCAATGATAATGTCAAGTTACTTTAATGTATTTGCACCAAAAATGATAAGGATTTATGCTGATATCGTCCAAAACCACACTTTGCCAGGGGTGTTTGGAGGCCAGTGTACAAACTCACATTTGTGAGAAAACAGTCAGATTTGTGAGTTTTTATCTTGCAATTGCAAGTTTATATCATGTAATTCTGAGGGAAAAAAGTCAGAATTGCAATAAAGTCAGAATTACAAGATACAAACTCGTATTTTTGAGGACAAAAGTCACAATTGTGAGTTCTAAGAAAATTCTATGCAATTATAAGAAAAAAAAAGTCGGAACTGCAATAAAGTCAGAATTGCAAGGAACAAAATTTGTGAGAAAAAAGTCAGAATTGTGAGTTTATCTCAATTGAAAGTTTATATCACACAATTGTGAGGGGAAAAAAGTCAGAATTGCAAGATACAAACTTGCAGTTGTGAGAAAAGTCACAATTGTGAGTTAATCTCACAATTCTGAGAAAAAAGTTAGAATTGCAATACAGTCAGAATTGCAAGGTACAAACTCACGTTTGTGATAGTCAGAATTGTACGTTTATCTCACAGTTGTTAGTTTATATCATAATTCCATCATAATTGTGAGATAAACTCGGAATTGCAAGAAATATTCAAAATTGCAAGATGCAAACTCATATTTGTGAGAAAAAAGTCAGAATTGTGAGTTTTTATCTCGCAATTGTGAGTTCATATCTCACAGTTATAAGAAAAAAGTCTGAATTAAAAATTATCAATTGCCTTTTTTATTTTTTATTCAGTGGCGGAAACGGGCTTCCATAAAAATTAGATTCTTTAGGAGTGTTATTAAAAGATTTGTCCATCCCAAATATTTGCTAAGGTATAAAACATAATATTATGTTAAAAAAATCAGGGTTTATTATTTTATAGTGCCTTCCCTAGTGAATGTGTTTCACACATTTTGAGGCGTTTAAAGACTGTTTGAGGTGCTGATATCTGTCACAGTATTAATGGGGTTCAGCTGGCAGAGCTGCAAAGCCATCTCATTTCTGATTCCTCCTCCAGCTGATGATCTCTTGGGCAAGAACCTCAGACCATTTGGGGTTAATGAAAAAAGACACCACAGCTATTGTCAAAGATTCTGACAGACGGGTAGCAAAATCCTTCAGAGGGAGACCTTTTCTTCGTAACTGTCAGTCGTCTCATTTAGCGCTTTTTAAAATTCAGTCCCTTGGAAAACACAGCAATTACAGCATTAGAATATGAATGGAAACATGCAGTTGTCTGTTTTAATTGTTTCCTTTATGAATAACAGTGGCCTAGACAACCACACTAACACCTTTACTGTTAAAAAACAGTTTAAACTTTACGTAGCAAATTAACAAAAGCAAACATTTGTCAAGTACTGATCAAGTCAGATTGAGCTCCTAGAAATTGTGTTCTTTTCTGCAAATCCAAATGCTGTTACCCTAACAAACTGCATTCTTGGACCATTGTCCAGTGTTTGGAAGTGTCTAGTTCCCACTGTAATGAATCCATTAGTCATTGTAGACAGGGATGCTGTGCTTATAGCTCAGACCTATGAACTTTTCTCTTGATTAGCTCTGTGAAAGGGCATTGCTGTCAAGCACAGTGGGGAGTGGGCCATCCAGAGGCTTTCTTTCTTTTGGTAATGACTTGTCATGAGCTTGTGGAGTCCCATCACATGTTGGGAAGTGATGTCCTGGGATAAGTGTTTTGATTGGTGTGAAACTTCTGACCCCTCCAGCTAGCTGTATAAATAAATACTCATTGCTTTCCCATACTTTTAACAGTACTGTACCACAGGACTGTGGATTACATATTCCTTAAAAGGATGAGTCAATCTGTGTTTTTGTGCCAAATTCAATGGCCAAATGTCCTAAAGTAGAATTATCCAATACTGATATTATTTGAGGAGTAGGTTGTTATTTTCTCACCAAAGATACAAAATATCTATTCCAGCCAAAGAAAGATGGTAAGAACTGTTCTTCTTTTAATACTACTGACAAACATTCCTTAATTTCTGATACTATTTCTATACTGGTCTGTTGTTTTATTGTGTGGTTTGTCTTAGTAACTGTATTAATATTATTTGCTTGCTTTCAACCAGTATTAGTTTTAATGTAATTTGAATGTTATTTGCTAAGAGTAAATCGTTCTTTTCTTTCTTTTTAAGTTCGCAAGTAACATAAATTTGCCCATTTGTCAGTATTATGTATAATATAGTCAGCATGTACCATGTCAGAGGGTTTCTGATTGTGACCTTATCTTCCCCTGCAGGTCCCATAGGCTGTTCCTTACAGTGTTGTACTCGGGGCAGAATGGGCAGGGGCTTGTTGGTCTGAATTTGGTGCTCGCTTTCACAGCTGCAAGAGACAGATTAGAGTCTATGCTCTAAATATATGGTTTGACCTAAAGCATTCATTTTTGAGAGCATGAAGGGCATGCCTTATATTTCAAAAATGATGATAAATTAAATAATAATAATAATAATGAGTTAATAATAACAGTTCTTTCTGGTCTTCGAATCTAATAGGCAGAGAGGAGTGCAATATTCTAGTGATATCAGAACTCCAACTGTTTCACCAGTTATATCACTCTGCTTGCAGTATTTCTCAAAGCGAGTGTCATGGCGGAAGCCCAAATCCACTGTAATTTAATACTGTTTTTGTGTCACAGAATGTAGTCTTAAGAGTTTTTTTAGGCATGAATATACTTGTTTAAATTTCAAATATGTGGTTTGTTAATAAATGTCATCTATTTGAAAATTTGCTTTAATGTTTTCAGCGATATAAGCTCCAGGGTGTCAGTAGCCATTCAGCACTCATGAACCTGGTGAGAGCAGCCTCACCTCGGCCAGTTTTTCTGGAACTTGGCACTAGCTCTGATGTCTCTATAGTGGTCAAACATGAGATGTAATTCATTTAGGGTAAATCGATTAGACAGTCTTTGGTCTCATTAATCTATTAGTTCCAGAGCAAATACATGTAAATTTCATCACGTTATATTTTATGTTAATTTATTGCTGTATATCAGAGTGCTGCCTTTGTGCTTTTAATTGACTGAATTGCCTAGCAACTTTTATGATGGCTGTTGTTTATTAAATATTATTCAAAGAATATTTTTTATATAAATAATAATTTAATAAACATAGTGTTGGGAATGGTGTGTGTTCGTGATAGTTTCATTGTTCCACCATTAGATGGCGAAAAGAGACTGTTTTGATGAGTCAGTCAGCAATAAAGACTTTTATATTGAAAAAGACTGACACAGGGTTGTAAACAAGAAGTTATTTTTCAACAACATCTTGTAAGACACAGCCAACAAATGCACTGAGCATGGCTGTCATTGGAAATCACCCTTAACAAATGAAAGGATAGTACGACAAAGATATCGCTTTCCTCAGTGGATATTCAAACTCCTGTTTATTGTGAATATGAGATTGAGCTGAAGAATGAATGCTGTGTCGAGTGTAGATAATCACACTCGCTCACTCCTTCTCTCTCATAATACGTAATACAGTGAGCATTTTAGTACAGTAATACAATAAGCTTTCAGTGAAGCAACTCAGTGTTTCTTCATTACTAGTTCTGAAGTGACATTTTCGAATTAGTAACGGAGGCTTGGTCTCAGCTGTTAAACTGTCAACTTGAGATGTGAAACCATGGTGGAAGAAAGTAGTTTGCACAAAAGAGTTTTTTTTTAAAGACACTTTGTTGTTGTATCTTATGTATGTAACACTCGTGCCGTCAAATTGTTGTTTAAACACAGTATCACGCTCGTAGCGATGCGATATGGCTGTATATGGACATTGTTGTACATCAATAATTCAAATGATTAATTCTACTACTTCTACTTAAGTAAATGAGCAAATATTTGAATGTGGTTTTGTGGGGGAGTAAATGAATGCCAGTTGCCATCATGCTTTTTTCTTTTTTTCTGCCCCAAGAGAGTTCCCATTCTTTGTATGTATGGCCGGATCGTTATTAATCCCCTTTAAATGACCTCTCAGCACAAAGGCCATGTTCCTCAGTTGTGTTTCACCCCTCAGAGAGTTTCAGATGTTGGTGATGTGGCTAAGCTTGAGGCTTGCCTTCCAGGATATCATATCCCTGTAATGTAACAAAGCATTGCAGTGTCGCAGCTTAATCCTGGTATTCCACTTATTCATCTGTAGAGTTTCTAATGATAGTATTGTCTCCTCTCAAAACTGGCTAATGGACAGGCCCACACGGACTCTGCGCTTACAGTATACCATAGTTTACCATAGAATTGGAAGCAGCCAATGTTCTTGAAATTCCAGAAGTGTTTGTTCAATAAATATTGTGACTAATATGATGATATTAATAAGAAGGTAGTACTTTCAGCTCCATTTCACATATTTGACCATATTTAAATGTGCTCTGCAAAAATCAATGCCAAAAAATGCTTTCTCTCAGCGCCTGTGCATGGTATTACCTCAGATCTCAGCCCTGTAGAGACATCTTGAATTTGTTTCTATGTAATCATCTTCTTTAATCAGATCTCACAGACACGCATGTGTGCAGTAAACCTTTGGCTTATTGCTTAGGCATGTCAAGTCTATTTAGAAAAACTCTATTCTAAATCAGTCTTTTGTCTCTTGATACAACATTCTCAATCGCTTTTCCCATCTTTTATATCCTCATCTGTCAGGACTTGTCTTAGAAGAGTAATCCTTTTTCTTTGAAACAACAAACAGCTTTAAAGGAACACTTCACTTTTTTTGAAAATAGGCTCATTTTCCAACTCCACTAGAGTTAAACAGTTGAGTTTTACCGTTTTCGAATCCATTCAGCCGATCTATGGGTCTGGCGGTAGCACTTTTAGCATAGTTTAGCATAGATCATTGAATCCGATTAGACCGTTAGCATATTGCTCAAAAATTACTGTGATTTTCGATATTTTTCCTATTTAAACTTGACTCTTCTGTAGTTACACTGTGTACAAAGATGGACGAAAAGTGAAAAGTTGCGATTTTCTAGGTCGATATGGCTAGGAACTATACTCTCATTTCGGCGTAATAATCAAGGAACTTTGCTGCCGTACCATGGGTGCAGGAGGTGCAATGATATTACGCAGCCATCAACTCTACATCTACGCAAACTTAGTGCCGGTCACTTTCAGGCGCTGCATAATAATATTGCGCCTGCTGCACCCATCGTTCCTTGATTATTACGCCAGAATGAGACTATAGTTCAGTCTTAGTACACGATGTAACTACAGAAGAGTCAAGTTTTAAATAGAAAAAAATCGTCATTTATATATGGTCATTTTTGAGCGAGATGCTATGTCTAATCAGATTCAATGATATATGCTAATCTATGCTAAATGTGCTACTGCCAAACCCGGAGATCAGCTGAATGGATGCAAAAATGGTAAAACTCAACTGTTTAACTCTACACTGTAAAAAACAATTTGTTGAGTCAACTTAAAATAATTGGTAACCTGGCTGCCTTAAAATTTTAAGTTTAGTCAACTCAAAAGAAGTTTATTCAACTTAAAATGTTAAATTATACTAAGTGACAACTTAGATATTTGAGTTGAATCAACTTAAAATTTGAAGGCAGCTGGGTTACTTACCCATCTGTTAAGTTTAGCAAACACAAACATCTAAGTTGTTACTTAGTACAACTTAACATTTTAAGTTGACTAAACTTATTTTTGTGACTGAACTTAAAATGTTAAGGCAGCAGGGTAACAAATTATTTTAAGCTGACTCAACAAATTGTGTTTTTTTATTTTTTACAGTGTAGGGGAGTTGGAAAATTAGCCTATTTTCAAAAAAAGTGGAGTGTTCCTTTAATTCAACACAATGAACATGCAGGGATATGCAAAAAAAAGTTTTTATTATAAATATAAATTCTTAAAAGATGTGGCGTTTTATGCTTTAACACCGAGTCATTCATTATTAATTGTCAAATATGGTTACATAAATAGATTATAATTACTTTTAACAGCTCTGAAACAGATTTATTCCATATGTGTACTTTTCCCTCAGTATGGCATGAAAACACCCATAAACATTTTTCCCTTTTGTTTGGTTGTTCTGTGAAGTTTTTGTGAGACAAACACACATTTATGTAATAATCAGTAAAGATTCCATAAACTCCCATCGTTCAAGACCTCTTCTCACTGGTCCAAAGAAACTTGGCCTGTGTTACAAGGCAGTGGCTTGATAATAAGGCTAGTTTTTGTTTTGAATAAGTCAGAATTCCGATCTTTTACAGTTCACATTCCGGTCTTGGCTCAATGTCTGTCTTCTCACTTCTCCACTGCACGCAGCATTATTGGTTTGTCTTGGCTTTTGCGTTAGAGGGTGGTGGGGTTCAACTGGAGAACTGGCAGAGTCATGTTACACTGTGTAACACACAATTACATAACCCGGCAGAAGCGCTGCTGCACCATTACTCATGTGCCTGGCAGTTTAAGCTCTGATGAGAGTTCTTTCACAGTTCAGAGGTTAACCCTTGGGCAATGCAGTCATGGTTGACAGATTTTTGTGCAGTAAGCTTGACAATGAGTTTTATTCATGAAAGGAATTTAGAACTAAATTGTGTAAGAAACAACACAACGCAAAAGTCAAATATACCACCTGCGGTGAATTTATTTCATTATAAAAGCAATTTTCTTCCAACTACAGCTAAAATATTTTTTCATTAGCCACATAGTTTCTTGAGAGAGCACAATGTGTGCCTTGCTAATAGGATAACTGCACATTTATCACTAGGAAGTGAAGTTACAGATGCAAAAAGCTGTGTTGTGAAAATGGGAACAGTAGATAGAAGTGAGAAAACTTGTCAGTCTTACTCCAGATGTTTGACATTCAGTGGTTTCATTTAGCACAATTGCATACAGGCATTGTGTTGTGAAATTATGAAACTTGAAGCTGGGGATTTTTTTGAAGACTTGATATTAGTGTGTGCACATTTCCCACAGAAGACCAACTGTGCCAAATTACTTTAGTAGTACAAAGTGTACAGGTGACCCAATGACCTTAACAGTCAAATGAAGTACATAAAAAAAAAAAAACACACACAAGCAAATAAATAATTTTTCTCATTGAGAAATTTCTTGTAATATTTTTATGAACACTATCCTCAAGAGTTAGTAGGGCCCTATGATCCGTGATGTGGAAAACTCTGAATCGCGGAATCCAGTCATAAAAACAGAATTTACTGTTTAACACGGAATGTCATGGAATTTGTCAAACTTTGGAAAAATTAATCGAAAGTATGTCATTAAATAAAATCTAAAATAAAATATGGAGTAGTATCTGTAAATATTAAGCTGCAAAAAGACTATTTAAATAGTACTATATTATATGACTACGTTATATGACATATAAACGTAACTTTTGTTAAACTTTTAATAAATTCATGTTAAGTTGTGTACATTTCATGATTTTAATGAATTAGACATGCCTTTTGATTAATAAAATGTAATTTATCCATTACAAAGGAGTCCAGAAAAATTAAAATGGAAACAAACAAAAAAAAAGGAATCCAAAAAAATTAAAAAGGTAAAAACAGAATTTGGAAAACAATAAAATGGATTTCATAGGGCCCTATACCCAATAAGGCTGTATTTATTTGATCAAAATACAGTAAAAATATTTAAATTTAATTTATTTAAAAAAATTTAATTGTTCTAATATGCATGCCTTTATTATTATTATTATTATTATTATTATTAATAATGTTGGAAACAGTTATGCTACTTAATATTTTTGTGAAAATTATTTTTCAGAATTCTTTGAATAAGTTGTTTTATAAAACATTTTTATGCTCATCAAGGCTGCATTTATTTGATCAAAAATTCTGAAAAAAACTGTAATATTGTGAAATATTATTTCAGTGTGAAATAACTGTTTTCTATGTGAATATTTTTTTAAATGTAATTTATTCCTGTGATGCAAAGCTGAATTTTCAGCATCATTACTCCAGTCTTCGGTGTCACATGATCCTTCAGAAATCATTCTGATATACTGAATTATCAATGTTAAAAAACAGTTGTGCTGCTTAATATATTTAGTTGGAACCTGTGATACTTTTTTTCAAGATTCTTTACTAAATAAAAAGGTTACAACAGTATTTATATGAAATTGAAATATTTTGTAACAATATACACTACCATTTAAAAGTTTGCTTTGGAAAAAGTTTAAAAGTTTTGAAAGAGATGAATACTTTTATTCGATTTATTCCAATTCAATTTTATTCAAATTTATTATGTTGATAGAAAATAGTTTTATTTTGAATAAATGTTCTTTTTACCTTTTTATTTGTCAAAGAATCCAAAAAAAAAAAATCACAGGTTCCAAAAAATACAAAGCAGCATGTTTGCAACATTGATAATAGAAGTAACAAATTCAGCTTTGCATCACAGGAGTACATTATATTTTAAAAATGTATTAAACTAGAAGTAAATGCAGCCTTGATGAGCTTAAGAATTCTTTAAAAAACATTTCATCCTACTGATCCCCAACTTTTTAATGGCCGTGTAAATGTCTGTACTGTCACATTTGATCAGTTTAATGCATCCTTGCTGACTAAAGCTATTCATTTTTAGTTTCTTCACAAAAAATACTTGACCCCAAACTTTTGAAAACAGTG
Organism: Labeo rohita; assembly: GCF_022985175.1. Taxonomy (NCBI): domain Eukaryota; kingdom Metazoa; phylum Chordata; class Actinopteri; order Cypriniformes; family Cyprinidae; genus Labeo; species Labeo rohita. The sequence continues at coordinate 21,422,804 of NC_066874.1, read as the reverse complement.
TATGTTGTACAGCACAGCTGTCTAAAACACTGCCATTTTCAAGTACGGCTTGACCTCAGTGTTTCTCACATACTCCTGTAAATGCTAGTGTCAAGCTTTTCTTGAATGGCTTCTCAAGGCCATCCCAGCTGGCTAGGTGGGCCGACACCCTGGCACAACCCCAGCATATGAGAACATCGTCTTGTTCCCATGGAGTTACAGCACAAACATCCACTCTTTCATTCAGCAGACCCTGGATACCTTTAGCACATCTGGAAGACATCAGCACACAGGCTACAAACTGACTAATGGGACATTGTGTTTCTGGCTGTGTGCACATGTACAGTAGGCATTACACGCTAAGCACGGACACACACATACGTCGATAAGTCACATCTCGTTGGAAAGTTAAAGCAGAGAGGATTAGATTGAGGATTAGAGGATTATGTACTCAGGTCTGCTGGAGATGATTAAGAATCAACCAAGCCGTCAGAGTACATTTTTTCTTTTATTTTTTTTTTTTCTTTTCAATTTTTGTGTCTGGATAAGTGAAGAAACAGAGTAGAAAGTGGATGAACTGACTGAAGCCATATTTGTTTGCATAAGTTCCGTCTTTTTTCAGAATGTCCTTTCCTTTAGTTTTAGTTCCTTCCACAAAGCTTTAATTTCAGCACAATGGCAGTTTTGATTGTTCCTGATCATCTTTCACAGTAGAGGACGTGCTGCATTTGTACAGCTTTATATTTCTGCTGAGTAGAAATATTTAGCAGGTAGTATCATGAAGACTTTTTATTATTTTAGTTTTTCCTTGAGGTCGTCTTATAATGTTTTTTTTGTACCAGAAATATTTGCAATTTAGTTTTATGTGACTATTTTCCACCCTCTGGAAAATAAAAGGCACTTTTTTTTTTTCCTTAACCTTTTTTCACCCATGTTTTCAAAAAGGCGTGACCAATTTCCAACTAACCATGTTAAACATTTATTTTTCTTTTGGGTTGTACTTCATTTTTTGAGACAGTGCATGTGTGTATATATAAAAGGAGTGGGTTATGGTATAAAAAGAAGAAGGTCTGAGTAATAGGTTTAAATTGATGTGTAAATAGGAACTAAGTCTGAAGAAAGCACTCGATTAGGACAAAAATAAACATAAAATTTGTAGAAGTTGTGTCTACAATAGAATCTCTACTGCTTGGCGTTATGGGTGGGCGATATGACTAATGTCACGTTATGAGTAATTTTATTTCACGGTAACGATATAGTTATTTTTGCTTTAAATAAGGTTCAAAATTTCATACCATAGAAATTTCAGAATTCTTGTCACCAGCGTCAATATCACAAAAAAACTAATACTAGCCTAAATATAAAAAAAAACAAAACTAAAACTCACTGAACACAAGTGAACAGTCAGTTTTATATATATATATATACAGGGTCCGAAATTAACACTCGCCATTTGCCAAATGCGAGCAAATTCTCTGTCTGGCGAGTTAAATTTAAAGCGCCATCCGCCACATGGCGAGTAAATCTTTTCACCAGTAATGTTAATCAGTATCAGTCTCGCGGATCTCTGTGATGCTCCCCCGCCCCCGTCTGCATGCGACGTACCGAAGCGTAAGTGCATCACTCACGTCATTTCCGTCTATCCCACACTCAACGTAGCGGTAGTTTCGTGCTAGTGGCGAGATGTGGCGCTTTTTAACTGAAGCCAGCCAACTGCTTGGCGAACTGGAAGAAAAGCCACCACCAGAATCAGGGCACACCAGAAAATTCAACGAAAAGTGGGGAACTGGAGATAGCGGTGTCGTGCTGTGGCACAAAGACTGCGTCAGAAGCAGGCCAGATTTCATGGACAAAGAAAACAAGTAGTCTGACTAGATCAGATTCGTTAAAAAGTTTGTTAAAAACATTTCCATGTTATAATAAAAAATCTAAAATGACCAAAAAGTTGTTTTTCTTATTGATGTTTTAATTGTCACTCCTCTCTGTCCGGAGCACACATAATATACAGAATAATGTGCTTTGGATATATCTGTGTTAAATCGTTCAGAATTTTGGCAGGTAAAAAATAAGCTTGGCCGGTTGATTTTTTTTAATTTTTTAAACTTGGCCGGTGTGTCAAAAACTTAATTTCGGTCCCTATATATATATATATATATATATATATATATATATATATAAAAGAAACTTATTATAAGCAATAGGACAGAAAAATTACAGTAGAACAAATAAGTAGGGCTGCCCCCTAATAGTCCACTAACCGTAGACTGTCGAGAAGATGCTTGGTCAACCAAAATTTTATTAGTCGGTTAGTTGAAAAATCCACAGGAAGTGGCTAAGTCATGCAGTCAGTGATAGAAAGATCGTTAACGGCTTGTCTGTGTAGTATTATAGTACATTTTGCAGGACATCCAAACGCTCCCCTATCATTCATCGACTTCAAATATGGTTTTTCATCTGAAATATGCAAGTAGTTGCAACTTTATTGCAACAGTGGCCACTCAGTCTAATGTTAGCCTAAAAAAATGTGTGCTATTGAAGTGTCTGTGCGGAGTGTGGAAGCTGAACAGTAGCGCGCTCATTGCATGACAGATGGAGGCACTGGTGCGGTCACTTGCTCTTAAAATAACAACGAAACGTTGTGCTTTTGTAAATTAATGCAAGCATGCAGGATGCGCTTCCTGCTGTCTCGGTCTCTGAACTTTGAAAATTCGAAACTCCCTGTATGCTTGTCTCACAGACATGAAAAATCTTTCTGTAGAGAGTGAAATTTCTACTTTTAAATGAACCAATTCAAATAGAAAATAAATATTCTCAGATTGTATAATCCGTATAAAACATTTAGGCGCATCCACTACTGCAGAGATGATGAGTCAGTGTCGCCGACTTCATCTCTTAAGCCAAAAACAAAGAAAGCTCTATTTTATCGGTAAATTTATTAAAACATTAATGCAGTATCAGTATAATGCAGTATAACGTTTTTCCCTGAAACATTTTCAATTATTATATCTTCCGATGCGCTGTGGCAAGCTTTTTTGCACGTACTTGAGTGCTTATTAGGCTGTGTAGGCAATTAAAGGCTCAGATCTCTACCTGTTGACAAATTTCTACCAGTTAATTGTGTCAACTAGTATATCTCCCTCCCCTACTTGGCATGAATTGCTGCTGACATGATGTGGAAAATACATACTGGCTATATCCTATTTGCAGTGTTTACGCTGCGGTTGTGGACTCTGATCTGGTATATAGCACACCTCACCTGCTTGGGCAAACAGAAAGGCCAGTAGCGCTTAGACCACAGCATGGCAGGCTGCCAGGCAGAGTGGAAGTGTTTATGTTGGTATTCCTGAGGGATTGACTGGTTTTACGAGCTGTTTTGTGTATTGCTCTGGCTGGTGATTGTAGCAGGTGGTTGCTGGACTGTTCCAGCTGTATAAGAGGAAATCATTTATCATTTTTACATATACTTAAACGTTGATTGCCTTAAATTTCGGGAGTAGAGGCAGAGTGTAGTCATTGCTCATCTGTTTGGTATTGTCTGTCCCATTTGTTGTCTGTTCAAGGAGATGTTGTAAGTGGCACCTGTGTGTCTGAGTGCAGAGCAGAGCTGGTTGCAGTCTGTTTTGTCGTTGGTATTCATAAGAACAGTGTTTTCCCCACAGGGTGGGACCAGGAGTTAGATAGCAGAGTGGGTGGAAAGAAAAAACCTGGATTGTCTTGAAGCAAGAGTGAATCACATGTAGACACAAATGTTTAGATTTGAAAATACTCAGCCAGAACTGATGGATTACAGACACAGACCTGTATTTCATTACAGTTAATGAGTCCATGGTGAACCAAAAAACACTACACTCATGCTATGAACTCTGCACAATGACGCTTGAGAAAAATGGGGGCAAATGCTTTAAACTGTAGGGCTGGGTAAAAAAAAAAAGATTTCTTGATTTTAATCGATTCTCATTTTTATGAAACGATATTGATTCTTAAATCCCAAGAATCTTAGTCTAGCCTGTTTTCATGAATGGAATGTTTTAATGAACGGAACATTGTAGCGCATCTTACATCCAATAAATCACAATAAGCTTTGTGCTTTGTTACTTTTGATATGAAAGTCTCAGATTTCAAATTCTGTACATTTTATTACAGAATTCAAACCATAAATGCCATTTTGCCACTGTTTAATGTGGAGTGACAGATCGCTGTAGCGTCTCAGTTCAAGAGAAGCACCAGCATGCGTGAACTGATCATCTGCTTCACTTTAATACCAGTTACAGCACAAAATAAACATAAATGAACGTCAGAAGGTATGTTAAAAGAGAACAACCTCCCGAAATCCATATCCTGTCTCATGTAATTACTTAATCTGTGTTTCAACCGCGCAAAGACGTCAATTTCACGGCGACACACAAAATTTCTATTTTAGAAACTTTCTTTTTCCACGATGTCGTGGCTGGAACACCAACATACAAACTATATGACAGTAATAATCTCAGGTAACGATTGTGTGCTTTTTTTAAGGTTAAATGTGTCTAATGTGAATTAGAATTAAGGTTGGGCGATATGGCCAAAAAATTATCACCATAATTTTTTTTCTTATCAGTTGATATCGATAATTATCACGATAAATGTAAAATTTGTATTTCTTTCAAGTTTAAAGGCAGATATGCTACAGTGTGAAAGTTGTAAAAACCAGACGGTTAAATGTGGCTTTAAAATATTCTTTACGGTCAGAACATGAAAAACACTTAATGTTTTTTGAATTCTTCACACTTTTTCCAGTCATTTTTCCTTAACTTAATAAATATTTTAATAGAAAAAAAACTAAGTTCTGCATGTTTTAATGAGTAATATTGTTTCAAATCAAGAAACAGGTTTGTGTTACCTCATAATATTAATAATAATATAACTTCTTTTTTTGTGTCCGTATGTGCAAATAATTGGATGTGATTATCATGTGCATCTCGTCAGTAATGCCGGTTCTGTGATTAGTCGTAAATCTCCAGATGGAACTGTGTATACTACAAAGAGCCGTAGTTCACTGACGCAATATCACGTTCATCATCGGAGGCGATACATCTTCGATAATGAACGTGATAGTGCGCGGCTTGTCAGTGAACTACGGCTCTGTGTAGTGAGTGCCACTCCATCTGACTGCACGTGATGGAAATTTATGACTAATCACGGAATCTAGTCGCGGTGTAACGTTGCGTCTGGTGTGGACAGCCGAATTGTTTGTTGCTGGAATCTTGTTGAATGCTTTAATTAGCATTAGTGTTTGGCTCCCCATTCAGCTCATAACTAAATAAAAAATGCAGCATGACTATTAAGTAGGAGGATTGCTGCAAGATTGGCATGCAGGTGCTCTCTTCTCTTCCCCCAACTTCCATCCCCCAAGTCAACACCTCAGCTTTGTTTGTCAGCAGCTTTGCTGCTGAAAACAGCCTAATGCAATCAATAATTTTAAACTGGGTCTGCAAACACAGGTGTCGAATGGATATCTCAGAGATCTGATTTTAAGCATTCTCTCTGTGAAAGTTATTGGGTCATTCCGTGTCAATTCAACCAGAGGTCCCCGGCTCAAATTTTTGTTTTGGTAATATTTTTTTCTGAACAAAGATAAATATTTACTGAGTAATCCACTATTTTGTAGAGGGAGGTCAAAATGGCCTTTTTTTTTTTTTTTCTTTTTTAACCTTAGATTCAGAGTCAAGCTACAGGGGGGTACAGAGAGTAGTAGTTCAGAGTAGTACAGAGATTAGAAGTTCTATTAATAAAATCTGTTGACTTTAGTAATGTTTGTTGCATTATGTCCCAATGGTGACCATTCAGAAATGGGGAAACAGCACTTTTCAAGTTTTTCTCCAAAGTTTGAATGCCTGTAACTCAAGAAGTATTCAAGATATCTTAATGCCTTTTTAGATATTGAGTCTTAACCAACTTTCCTTTTGGCATCTTTATTTTTAAGGCCCTGTCTGGTTTAGTTCTAGAGATATTGGAATTTCAATATGGCTCCAGGAGTAAATTGTTAAAATGTACACATTTTCAGTGGTCAAAAACCAAATGTATGTCAGTTTAAAAAAAATATGATACTACTTTTCTGTTAAAGAGGGATGTCTGAAGAACAAATAATATTGAAACTGGAGATGTGTCTAGTTTCTTTCTATCAAGACAACTGCATTGAACATTTACTGATTACTCAGTACCCCTTCAACAATTCAACAATTTGAGTCGGGGAAGTTTTTGAAATGTGGTTGATTTGACACGGAGTGACTGTGCTGGTTTGTGCGTGGGGTGGCACAAGGGGTTTTTATAAACCAGCTGAAGCATGGCAACATTATACTTGAAACCTGAAGTCTTCACTGCTCTATAATTCTAGCTTCTCCGGGGCAAAGGTCCAGCTGGTGGCATGGCGCTAGAGTGTAATGACAGAAATAACTGATTAGTTCTGTTAGGTTTACGGTCGGATTGTCTGGCTGTGTTTCGTTTCCTCGTCAGGCTCAGAAGCTAAAAATGACTAAGTGTCCTACTCTCACTGTCAAATCAGCCATTCAGTTAACAGGAATTTAGCTTTGTATGTCTTTCACAGTGTTAATATTTAAGTCAGAGTGTTAAATGTTGCTTTTGTACAGTAAACACTGTGTGCTACTTGGGACACATGTTTTGTTTCATATGCAGCTCCCTCGCTTTTTTTTTTTTTTTTTCTTCTGCGGTTCTACAGTGCTGAGCACTGACCTTATGTGGTTGTACACTGACAACTCTTATCCATCACATCCTGACCAAGGGCAGTCTATGTCTCTTCTCGCTTACAAACAGTCACATTTCACACTTCTGTTTGCGTGTGTTTGACTGTAGTTGTGGTGCTTTACATGACAAATTTAAGAAGAAACATCATAACCTTCCTTTCTATTCAAAATTTTGTAAATAAGGTTGAACCCAATTAGTCATCTCATTAGCCAATGCATTTCCCTTGTCTTTTATCAGTGATCAGTGAGCTTTCATCACTAGACTGTTGATCAGTCCTAAATTTTGAGCAGTGAGCTGCCATCAGTCAGTCTGATTGGATCTAAATGGAGAGAAATGCCTGGATGTGGGAGGGGGCTGGAGAAATTGATTAGAGGAGACCTCTGGAAAAACATCTGGGGAAGTGAAATTAGCCCAGCTACAAGTGTGCAACGTGAGCTGGGTATAAACACACAGCATTCACTGGAGAGTCATTAAGGCCTCTAGATTCTGAGGTCATGAGTTAACTGTGTAGTTTTCCCTTTCATGCTCTGTCAAAGCACAAATGACTGAACCAAGTGAGCAGCAGTGTATTCTGGTGCAAACAGAGTTGTTTAAATGGCTGTTCATCCAAAAAATGACAATTGTAATAATTTACTCACCTTTCTATTCTATTGTATTCTACTATTACTGTAACTTTTTTTGAGTATTCAGTTGTGAAATAAAATACTAAATAATTATATTTTTAAGTTTTTTTTTTCCCAAGTTCTGTTTTTTTCCGTTTATAATTTTCTGGATTCCGTTTTTTTCCATTTTTAATTTTTTTTGCACTCCTTTTTAATGGTCAAATTAAATTGCATTAATCAAAAGGCATGTCTAATTAATTAAAATCATGAAACTTAATTTAACATCAATTTATTAAAAGTCAAACTAAAATCACATGTTTATGGCCCAATTAAATCTTTATATTTTCCCCCACCTTGTTTTATTTTTTCCAAATTCTGTTTTAGCATGTCTAATTATGTGAATGCATAAAAACAAGGTTAATTTATTCTTACAATAGCTTTATGACATGTTTTTTTCTGCTTATCAAATGTAGACATAAACCATTAATTTATCTTTTCATTAATGAAAATTAAACAAATTTTATTTTTTTGGTAGATAAAGAGGATTAGCTATTACAGTTAAAACTTTGAAAAAATATTTTATGATTATTCCCTAAAAAACAATGTTTTAATAGTTTTAGTAGTAGTATTATGTACATTGTGCTGAACAATAGTAATGTTTTTCTGCCACAATGTCTTTGAGTTAAACCGAACTTTTATTTTGAAGGGTTGCCATGAATATCTTTAAGATATGATGCTAGTTTTACTCTGGAGATGTTGTTTATGTATTTATGTCCTCATTTAGTGAGACGACAGATGCTGAAATCACCACGAAACCGCGCATCTGTGCTATTCATTAACACAGAGACATGCAAAATATGCGGGATTCATATTTAAATAGTCTTTTTGTGACTTAATATTTACAAATACTAGTCCATATCGTGATTTAAGTGTAATGACGACTTTTGATTAATCCATTCAAACTTTGACAAATTCTGTGACATTACATGTTAAACTGTAAATTCTGTTTTTATTACTGGATTCCGCAATTCCGTTCGTGTTTTCCACATCGCGGAAATCATAGGGCCCTAAAGGGAGATTAAACAATGACAGAAATGTCATTTTTGCATGAATGATACCTTTTAAGTTCACTTTCTGCTTCCTACACAGCTGTTATTATTTAGCCATGTGCAAACATGCTTTTTTTAAACAGCTGTCACTTATAATAGTAGTTATTTCGCATTCTTCCACTCTTTCCAAACGTAGTAATGATCCACTGACCCAATTTGTGGCATCAAAACAGAGTTAAAGGAGAAGTTGACTTCTGGTATAAAAATGTCCTGATAATTTACTCGCCCCCATGTCATCCAAGATGTTCATATCTTTTTATTCTTCAGTCCAAAAGAAATTCAGGAAAACATTCCAGGATTTTTCACCATATGGTGGACTTTAATGGTGGCCAATTAAAGGTCCAAATTACAATTTCAGTGCAGTTCAACCCATTGATCCCCATTGAAGTTCATATGGGAAAAAAAATCTGAAATGTTTTCCTCAAAAAACTTAATTTCTTTTTGACTCAAGAAAGAGAATCCTGAACATCTGATGACATGGGGGTGAGTAAATTGTCAGTAAATTTTCATTCTGTAAATGAACTAATCCTTAAAGGAGAAGTCCACTTCCAAAAAAAAGATTCACATATAATGTACTCACCCCCTTGTCATCCAAGATGTTCATGTCTTTCTTTCTTCAGTCATAAAGAAAGCATTTCAGCATTTTTCTCCATATAATGGACTGGTATGGTGCCCCGATTTTGAACTTCCAAAATGCAGTTTAAATGCGGCTTCAAATGATCCCAAATACAGTTGTAAAGAAGGGAGAAAGAAGGGTCTTATCTAGCAAATCGGTCAGTTATTTTCATAAAAATAATACAATTTATTTACTTTTTAATGTCAAACGTTCGTCTTGTCTTATTCTGTCTGGACTGTTTTTTTCTGGTTCATGACAGTTAGGGTTTGTCGAAAAACCCATCTCATGTTCTCCCTCAACTTCAAAATCATCCTATATCGCTGTTTTTCCTTTTTTGTTAAGGGTGTTTGATCTTCTTTGCTTGTTCACTTTGCAAAGACTGGGTCAACTTCTGCAGCGATGTAGGATGATTTTTAAAGTTGAGGGAGAAAATACGATTGGAGTTTTTCAACATACCCTAACTGTCTTGAACCAGAACACACAGAGTTCAGGCAGCGCAAGGCAAGATGAGGGTTTGAGATTAAAAAATATTTAAATTGTATTATTTTAATGAAAATAACAGATCATTTTGCTAGTTAAGACCCTTCTTCCTCAGCAGAGATCATTTACAACTGCATTTGGGATTGTTTAAAGTTGCATTTAAACTGCATTTTGCAAGTTCAAACTCGGGGCACCATATCAGTCCGTTATATGGAGAAAAATCCTGAAATGTTTTCCTCAAAAAACATAATTTCTTTACGACTGAATAAAGAAAGACATGAACATCCTGGATGACAAGGGGTGAGTACATTATATGTGAATCTTTGTTTTGGAAGAGAACTTCTCCTTTAACATTCAAGTCCTACTGCAACGCATATCCTGAGGCAGGTGAGAGTGTCCCTCTCAGACCTGTTCCTCACGTGTGTTCACCTGTGTCCCTGATCCTCAGCTGATAAGCCGCGGGACTCCACACTGATGTCATGGTCACCCAGCCCCCCACATGCAACATGATACCGTCCTCTCAGGCAGGACTTAACAACGACTGTATCTTTCAGCCTGTCATTGATGGAGTGTGCACTTGCTCACCTGCGCTATAGGCGATTGGAGAAAATGGATGGTGTTGGCTGGAAATTTAGCTGCACTTTAGGAGCTGAGAACATATGACAGATGAGGCAATCTTAAGAATAGCGTAAGTGGCAATTGGTGCCACTGAATGATCTATCTGAAATGTTGTATCTATAAATTAAAAACAAGGAAAAGCAGTCAAACATGCGCAAGGTAAGGGATGCAAAGTGTTGTGTTTGTGGTGTGAAGTAAAAATGTTACTTAATGTACTGTGTTGCTTGTGTTGTAAAATGGAATTTATTCCTGTAGGGGAAAAACTGTCTAAAGTGTCACATGATTTAAGAAACATTTCTAATTAGAATCACTTGTGGTGCTTAGTATTTTTGTGGAAATTTATTGCATTTATTTTTAGCATTCTTTGAATACAAAGTGCGAAAGGACAGTACATCTTTAAAATACATTTTTTAAAAACATAACAATTGCATTTACAGTCACTTTTGATCAATTTAAAGAATACTTTGAGCAAAACTTGTTTACAGCCCTTTGTTTTCTTCCAGGGTATTTTTTTTTCTTGTGTCTCCAGTGGTCACTGGTAGGATTGCATTTGGTTTGTTGTTTCACTTGGTGTGTGTGTGAGTTAGTGACAACACTGACGTTTGTTTGCTTTGAGGCTTTTTACTTTTGAGGCCTCGTGGTGTGGTTTTATGAGCGCTGCGCGTTTGATACAAACAGGCCTTCCAGATGTTTCTGGAATTTCGTGACACCACAGAGAGGATGTGACCAGCGCAGAGTTCCTGCCAGATTTCCATGGCAACGTCTGTTTCCCATCCTGACAGAGAACACAGGGAGTATGAATGAATCTGCAGGCGTCTTTAAAGAAATTCATTTGGCTCGCAGTTTGGGTCTGTATTTCTTACCTCTTAAATTTGATTGTTCTGTTTTCCTGTCATCATAATTTTTGTGTTGATGACAGTTTCACATCGTTGTTGACTTTTTGTGGCTTGTTAATGTGCTGATTGCAAAATACAGGCTAATAGAATAACTGCTGCAGGTGTCTTAGCTAGGGATGGGAATGTATAAAAACCTCATGATTTTTTTCTTGACGTGTATTTTCTTATTGATTGTTCTGCTATGCAAAGGAAAAACATGGTTGTATTTTCTTTTGAAAATGAAATGCACACTGTTTCCTTTTTTCTATATTATGTAGCACTTTGCATTTAGCTTAAAGGTAACATGAAAATGACTTTTTCCATATTTATGTGCTATAATTGGGTCCCCAGTGCATGAAAATATGCAACCCAGTATTTTTGTTTTGGTAAGTGTTTCTCTGCAAGCATGTGAAAAAAACAAAAAAAACAAAAAACAAACAAAAAAAAACTTCCGTGTGATATTATTATTACCGCCCCTTAATCTGCACATTTCCACCCACGCATCATTATTTTTCCGCGAGCGACAACAGTGTACCGGTTCTAATGCCATGGTGAAAGTTCGAGCAAAGCATGTGAACTGTTCTGTCTTTGGCTGCACAGAGGAGCACAGAACACTATTTAGAGTCCCAGCCTCAAAGAGCACAAAAAAAACAGTGAATTTATGGATTTTTATTTACTGTATGTTACATTGCTGCCACACCACACAGATATAATATAAACATGCCGTTTCTTTCCTTGCAGCTTACCTTCACAGACATAACTGACTATTTTGGAACTGTGTTTTTAACAAACTTGTGCATTTGACCGTTTAAGCGCAATAAGACATGAAAGAGAACTTAGTTTACTTTTCACATGCCGTGTGACAGCTGCTTTCTGTGTGGATGCTTTGAATTTGTGCGCTCAGGAAACACTATATCAGAAGTTTATCAGGGCTTACTTTTATTTTAAGGAGCACTTGTGCTCCTAACTTTAAAAAAGTCAACATTTTAGGAGCACCTTTTAATCAATAATCCTAAAATCTGATCAAAAATTAGCCTTCTTATTTCGTGGTGATATTTGACAACTCAGAGTGATTAAAGGGGAATTTAGTTTTTACCTTTGAAATGACATTTTTCTAACTTTATTAAAAGTATGTCATCTTTTATGTCAAATTTTTAAAAATTTATATTTTATAAACTTTTTGAAATTCTAATTAAAACAACAGAATAAGAACAAGCAGAATAAGTATGGAATGAAATTAGTATTAACAAAATTTGCACTATAGAAGTGGCGCTGAAGAGGTGACTTTTTTCATGTATTTAATGAGGCTCAGAGGTGGCATGAGTGCAATCAAATTCATAAATTCATGTTGAGATTAATGTTTTAAATATAACATTTTGAATACAAAAATATTAATTGATTTAAATAACTGAAAAGATACTTTAAAAATGATCTGCCAGTAGGTGGCAAGTCACTGATTTAATTACTGAATCATTCGTTCATTTGATTAGTTCGAATGGCTGATTAATTCAGGAATAAAGCAAGTGACTCTTTATGAATGGAAAATTGAATCACTGACTCACTATATCTGTTCATTCATGGAGATATTTCAAACTATTTTTGATGACAAAATAGCAAAATCAGGCAATAGTGTTATAGACAATGTAAGTCACTTAATATTAACTTATTGTTTATTTAACTCTCTTATTAAATCAATATTATTGTTCTTTTTTATAATCAACAAAGCTCTCTACACTGCACAATGAATGTCTTATTTACGCTCTCTCTACACCCTTGTTTATGAAAGGGTTTGTGAGATATATCTGTAATGCATTACTCAATGGTGCAAAAACGCGTAAAAACCTTTGAAGCTCCTCTCAGCACGAACACAAATATGCTGATTGGGTGGGTTGCACTGGTCCTCCTAAATATTTTTTCATAGTTGCACATGAAATGCAACTGAAATGGTAGCACTGTAGAGCACTGAATATGGTTTAAAACACATGATTTTAGCATAACAGACATGATAATCAAAACCAAACAGATGTTTTTTAGCAGAGTATCTGAGGTGCAAGCTGTAAAGGCACAGCCCAATTCTGGAAAAGGGGGTAGGGAGTAGCAGCTAATTTGCATTTAAAGAGACATGCACTCAAAATGGCCATTTTCAAAATTATATAATAAATGATTTGTGGGGTATTGTGAGCTTAAACTTCGCAGACACATTCTGTTTGTGATGACTAGAGTCCCCTTGGTCAAATCTTGGCAGCAAGCCTTTATTTTAAGATTGATTGTTTGCAGTGTGACTCTGTGTGTGCGATGCAGTGCCACAGTGTGGATGAAGCCACTGCAGACACTTTTCAAATCAACTTTATTGCTTTTAGAGTTGACACCGTGAAGTGTTATAACTATATACAACTATACATCAGTGTCTTACTCCATTGTTCAGTTGTCTCTTGTGGCATTTGTTAATACAGTTTTGTGTTTGTTTGTCATTAAATAAAGGAAAAAACTCCTAATCTGTGTGTGTTTCAGCAGGAGCTGCCGGCGCCGCCTCCCCTGCTGTTCAGGAAGCTGAGTAACCCCGACCTGTCTCCTGCTGCAGGAAAGACCAAACTGCACCGGCAGCTCAGTCAGGATGACACCAGAGCCAGACGCAGCAGTATGGCCGGCATCCTCACCGGTGAGACACCATAGAATTGTATCCCCGGCCCTTTTGCCCCTGATAATCACGTTATGCAACATGATTTGAGAATGACTGTGTCCTTTAATGGATGCAGAAATATTTGCTTTCCAATTTTTTTTTTGTCACAGATTTGTTTTTGTTTAATAAGTGATCTACAAAGACTGCAGAATTTGGTTTACGTTATATAAAAGCTGTCAGAGAGAATCTGTGGCTTGGCTTTGATTTGGTTTTGACCACAGAGCACAGACATATACACAAACAAGAAATGACTATGTCCTAATTCTGTTTCCTCGGTGTGCCGCAGGAAAGCAGCTTCTGCCTCTGTCCAGCAGCATGCACGGTGGAGTGAGTCAGCTGGCCTGGCAGCAGCACGCAGGAGAGCCCAATAACTTAGTCCGCATGAGGAGTCAATCCTTTGGCCAGTCTGCCCCCTCTCTCTCACTGCAGGACTGGTGAGTGCTTGTGCGCCACGCATGCGCACAAACCCTCTCTATCGGTTTCCATCCAATGCAAGCAGATGCAAACATGAGTCCAAAATTACACAAAGTGCAAGTGAAAATCAGACAAATGCAAATAAAAGTGTTAAGGAATTGCACCTTAGGCTAATACTTTATGATTAAAGTCTAATTATAGTCTGACCATCGGTGTAAAAATTGCCATCGTATGTTCGTCTGGCAGACCTTTTTTTCCTCCACATCTACGTGTGAGACAAATGTGATACATGTGGTAAAAATTAGTACATTGTTTTTCAGATTTCCTTCATTTATTCATGTGGCAAACAGCAAAAACTAAAACCATAAAACGTTTTTGTTAAATGAGTAAATGAAGAGTTCATTTGCAAAAACAGATTCATCAAAAAAAGTTTTTTCATTGTGCATTCCAAATAATCTCAATGAAACTGCTGTTGGGTTATTTTTATATAAAGTAAAAATAACTAAAAAATACTGTTAGCTAACACAATAAAATATAATAACATAATAAAAAAAACCTGATTTTTGATTTTTTTTAATAACTGAGTTTTGCAAATAAACCTTTTTTAAATGTTTAAAAAAACATATTTGCCAGTATTTCTCATTTTCATTTAGTATAACGTAAGATTTTTTTTTAATGTTTGCTCACCAAGCCTGCATTTATTTGATCCAAAGTACAGCAAAAACAGTAAAAGTTTGAAATATTTTTAGTGTTTAAAAAAAATGCTTTCTCTTTATATTTTAAAATGTAATTTATTCCTGTGATCAAAGCTACATTTTTCAGCATCATTACTCCAGTCTTTAGTGGCACAAAATCCTTTAGAAATCATCCTAATATGCTGTTTTTTTCAGTGTTGTTTGATATTTAGAAAGATCCAAAAATCAGCATTTATCTGAAATAAAGCTTTTGTAACGTTATACACTATACCATTCAAAAGCTTGGACAAATGATAGAAATTAATACTTTTGTTTAGCAAGGATGCTTTTAATTGATCAAAAATATCGCTAAAGACATTTATAATGTTACAAAAGATTTCTATTTCAGATAAATGCTATTGTAATAATGTTTTTTTTGAGCAGCAAATCAGAATATTAGAATGATTTCTGAAGAATCATGTGACTGTAGTAATGATGCTAAAAAATTGCTTTGTGATCACAGGAATAAATTACATTTTTAAATATATTCAAATAGAAAAGTGTTATTTTAAATAGTAAAAATATTTCAAAATTGTACTGTTTTTTTCTGTACTTTGTATCAAATAAATGCAGGGAAAATAGACTTCTTTAAAAAAAACTGTTCAGGAAGTTTTGACTGGTAGTGTGTATTTAATAACACACAACAAAAATGCTAAAACTTTAAATAAAAATAAGAACAGAAAATATACAATTGAAAACAAATTCAAACTATTAAAACTATAATAATATCTCAATTATACTAAAATTACACTGGTGGCAAAAGGTTAGATTCTAAGGAGTGCCACTGAGTAAATAAATGTGACTGATGCATGACTAGGATACATTAGCTCACAGATGCAAATTCACTGCTTATCAAGTACTTATGAGTCAGTGCACATTATGGCGGAAATTCTGAATTGATCCTTTTTACTTTCATTGTATATCTATGTAGGAGTGGCTGCTCTGTTAGTGTTTATGGAGGTTAAGATGTAAAGAAAGTATATGTGTCAATTGCAGCAATATAACCGTTATCTAATGAGGTCTTGTACTTGCTGTATGTACAGAAGATGTGTTCCAATCATTTGGTTGTGCAGTCTAAAACCTAGTGCCACAGCAACATCTGCTGTCCATTCCTAGTACTACACCACTAAAAGTGGGGAAAAGTAGTAAAAGGGAAGCCCAAAGTTTTGGTTCTTATGTAATAATATATAGTTATATAATATAATATATATAGTATATTGTTATATAATGTATAACTATAATTAATTCAAGTATTTATTTACACAATATTAATAATAAATGTGTGTGTGCGTGTAATCTTTTTTTCAGTTAGATCTTGAACTTTTCCAGATTAATATTTTTTGGCTGTAGTTTTTTTTGTGACATACAGGATCTATTTAATGACCGTATAATATTACTAAAGAGAAATGGACTGTTGATGCTAATCAGGTTTGAGACTTGTTCTGTAAACAGTAGGAAACAGAAGTAAAGCATTCATGATGCCCTATCATGCTAAACATCAAGAAAGCCTTGTACATCTGTGACGTTCATAGTTTCTAACCATAAGGTGGCAGCATTGCCCACATCCTGTACACATTGAGGCACAGACTGCCCACTGATGTAGAACTAAACGGTGCAAATCTTGAATGGATAAAGTGCTACACATGATGGGCTGTGTGATTATCTCCATCCCTTATGTTTATGGATGAATAATGTACTCAGTGTTTCACATTGTCCTCATAAAGTAGTAATTAATATGCCAGTGCTTCAGCAGACCCTATTTAAAAGGCCTTGTCTGTCGAAACAGAAACCATGAACACACTAATTGCTGCTTATTAGATGTTATATACTAGAAATAGTAGCATGCTGATATTAAAGGAGAACTCCACTTCCAGAACAACAATTACAAATAATTTACTCCCTTGTCATCCAAGATGTTCATGTCTTTCTGTCTTCAGGCGTAAAAAAAAATATTGTTTTTGAGGAAAACATTTCAGGATTTTTCTCCATATAATGGTCTTCATTGGTGCCCCGATTTTGAACTTCCAAAATGTAGTTTAAATGCAGCTTCAAAGGGCTCTAAACGATCCCATGCGAAGAAGAAGGGTCTTATCTAGCGAAGCAATCTGTCATTTTTTTTTTTAAGCACAAAATCTTGTGTAGCACAGGCTCTGGGATGCACATCAACGATGCTACGAATTAGTAATGGGTCGTTTTTGAACGATTCTTTCATTTTGAATGAATCTTCAATGTGACTCAGGAAGAACGAGTCGTCTCGGGGAGTGATTTGTTCAGTTGCGCATGCGCAACATCCTATTAGGTTTTGTACTGGAATTAGTTCAGCTGTTTTGAGTCTTGAGGTTTTTTGAGTCATTTGTTTATCTTATGGGGCTGTCACATAATGAACGAACGACTCAAACCCGAAAACTTGTCGGATAAGAAGTGAGGTGAGCTAATCATAGACTAAAGACCCAGGAAAACAATGAATTAATTGTTTCTGTTTCTTATAGCATTATAGTTTTGTCTTGTTTGTAGTGTGATCAACGTTTGTGTAAGCAGTAGATGTGTTAGGTAGGTAACACGTAACATTTTAAATATATTTTGCTAAAACAAACTAAATGACTCTTAAAAAAAAGATTTGTTCATTTTGCTGAATGAGACTCAAAGGTCCAAGTCGGTAAAATGATCCAAACTTCCCATCACTACTATAAATCACGTGTAAGTTCATCGTCTGTGTACTGACTATCCATCTTAAAACTCCATCTTATTTTCTCCTACAGCTTGAGAGGAGGACATCATTGTACCTTTTTGCTTGTAAACAGCGATTACAAACTTACTTGCACTTTCTTAGTCTTTGTGCGTTTGCTTTGTAAACACTGGGTCTGTAGTTCCGCCTACGTTCCGCGTGACCTTTCGACATGATTCAGTAGTGTAGTGATTCGCATCCCAGAGTCTGTGCTACACAAGCTTTTGTGCTTAAAACGCATTAAAAACAAATTATTTTCTGAAAAAAAAATGACAGATCGTTTCGCTAGATAAGACCCTTCTTCCTCGGCTGGGATCGTTTAGAGCCCTTTGAAGCTGCATTTAAACTACATTTTGGAAGTTTATAATCGGGGCACCAATGAGGTCTATTATATGGAGAAAAATCCTGAAATGCTTTCCTCAAAAACCATAATTTCTTCACGACTGAAGACAGAAAGACATGAACATCTTGGATGACAAGGGGATGAGTAAATTATTTGTAAATTGTTGTTCTGGAAGTGGAGTTCTCCTTTAAGATGTGATAGTCCACAGTTATGTGAAGTTGCTACTTGCAAAGCTACTCCTTTTATACTGTGTGGCGGTATGAAGGATAATATAAAGTTTGTTTTTGTCATTAAACTGTAATTTAAAGGCCTGTTGATTTGAATCGAATTGATCACTGTTTTATATGACAGATAGCCTTTGGATGATAAATTCCTACGCGCATCAAGCAAGTGGCATCGTACATATGATATCCATCATGCTGCAACAGTATATCAAGTTTTTAAAAGGAAATTATTCGTTCTAATATGTGTGCAATCTATCTGACAAATCATTTTTCAAATAGATTGCAATACTACATAAAGAAGCTTGGAGACAAATTGCTATTGGAAATATAAAATGCTAAGCTGCTGCTTTTTCTTTTTATTTATTTACATAAATAACCATATTTTTTCTGTCTCATTCTTTGTAGATACAAATACTGGTTATTATTATGTGTTATATACCAGGGGCAGAGATTAACTTTTGCATTAAGGGGCAATATTTGCCTCTTGGAATTGATTTGATTTATTTATTATTATTATTTTTTTTTTTTACATTTGTGAGGACAATGTGTATAATTACCATATTATTATAATCACCATACTATGTTGTCTTTAATGTCAAATACTTATATTTACACAATTACTTTAATGAATATTTTAAATTGTTTTCAATAACAGTAGACTTTAAAATTGTATAGAAATTATACATGTAAAAAACAGAAGCTCATATAGCTGCAACATTATGACAAAAAAATCATCATTCTAGATTATTTTTATAGATTATATTATTATATCATTGCTCTATATATTGTGTGCATATATAATGATTAATAATATCGATATAGAAAACAACGTAAAAATGTTTTTGTTTTGTGTTTGCGTTTTGGGCACGTCACATTCTGGCTTCACAGACAAACATGTCAGTCCATGACGTTAGTATAGTCTAGCGCAAGTTATGCAAAAACTCTCATTATAATCAATGAAGCTATGAAATTAATCTTTTATTTACATCATATCTACACTGTGTTGTTTATGATGAGTAAATCAGCTAGTGTGTGCACTCAACACAGCTCCGTTTTCAGTGCTGACTGATTGGCCAGTGCAGTCCTAAGTTCAACAGAAATGCGTTTGATTGGTTATCAGGCTCAACACTGCACAGAATTATGCAGTACGAGTGAATCTGAATGTAATTTCACGAATTGACACTTTTCATTCATTTTCACGTTTTATTTTAATCGCAACAGACGTAATACGTTGTTTATTTGAGCAGGGGCATTTTTTGCCCCTTTGTCTTGAATTTATGGGGCATTTTTGTTCATTTTGGTGGCTTTTTTGCCGCAAGCCCTGGTTAATTTCTGACCCTGTTGTGTACAAATTATGGTGAAAGGAGTTGAGTAAAAGTACAGTTAAAAAACACAAAATCTTGGCAGCAGAGGCAGTCTTACTGAAATCTTATATGATAGTATCATTATTTTTATTACTGTAATGTTAAGTGATAACCATTTAATGATGTATAACATTACAGTAATATAAAATATTTAAGAAAAATGTAATGAAAAATAAGGTACTTGATCTTGATTATTTTCTCCTTCTGTTGGAAACTTGATGGATGCCAACAATTTCACATTATGTTACTTAGCTTGTTTGGTACATGTCCTGCTTTGCATTTTCACACAATTCTGTGTGCTGGTATCAAAAATATCTGAAATGGTATCTTGAACGGTTGAAACAATTTTGTGTCAACTGTATGAAGAAAGTTTGTGTATGTGACAGTTCACTTTATTTTGCTATCCTCACTTACATAAATGAACTGTAAAAAAAAAAAAATCTGGTGTCTGAATAATTTTTTTATTTTTTTTTAATTTATTTGACTGTATAATTGTGTCCGTTGTCTGTTTTTAAATATATATATATATATATATATATATATATATATATATATATATATATATATATATATATATATATATTTATATTTATTTACTTATTTATTTTTTTAGGGAGTTTGATTAGTCTTTTAGTTAAACACAGGTAGGGCCCTATGAAATCCATTTTATTTTTTCACAAATCTTATATGACAGTATCATTATTTTATATTACTGTGATGTTATACATCAAAAATAGTTATTTTGGCTTAAAAATGTAATGGAAAATAAGGGACTTGATCTCATTTGATTGTTGTCTTTTGGAAACTTGATGGATGCCAACAATTTCACATTATGTTACTCGACTTGTTTTGTCCTACTTTGCATTTTCACATAATTCAGTGTGCTGGTATCAAAAATATCTAACATGATATAAATTTTTAACGGTTGACACAGGCTTGGGTCATGCCACCGAGCCTTGCAAGTAAGATATTATTCTTTTTCTTATTCATAGGCAAAATAATGTGGTGAAGGAAATGACCCAGTGTTGTTATCCTGGTAGTTCATAATCCTCAGGTCTGAGCTGTGAGGGCTGCTGGAGTTGCTTCTGTGCTGCTTTATTGTATAAAACATGGGAGAAACATAGGAGAGGGAATGGACTGACTTGAAGGGAACCATGCAGGACAGGCAGATGGTGTTTACCTTCCAACTACAGGCATGGAGTGGTGTGTGCGTGTTTTGTGCAAGCATTTTTATTTTTTTGGCGGGGTATGTAATTTTTGTGACGTGAACCATAACTGATTATGCAAAGTGATTCATCTGATTGGTTTTCATAAGATTTGTTTTTCTGCCAACAAGTTACCCACAAGGGGCAGACGAAGTGCAGGAAATAGCATTACTCATTGAGCTAAGGGATTTGAACAAACACCATAAGTGTTTAACTTGTTACCTATATAAATGAGCGGACTTGCATGTAGGACACAATAAAACGATTAAACAATTAGATTTACATTGAAGGGAAGACCTGAACCATTTGTAGGGACCAGAGAAAGACTTGAGGATGTGCAATATGCAGTCAAACCAAAATGTATTCAGACACCTTCAACATTTCTAACATTATCACAGTTTATTCACTATACTTTAGAAAATGGTAATAATGTATGACAAGAGCTCAAGAGTTAAATTGTGTCAGAACTAATTATTAAGATAATGTCAAATAACTTTGACAGAAAGGTATGTAACAAAACATGGTCAAAGTGTCAAATTATATTTTTGGCTAAATTTTTATCAGTTTTACTGGTAGTCCACTGTATGAAGAATTTTTGTGTATAATATGTCAGTTTATTTTACTATCCTCACTTACATAAATAAACTATAGTGTCCTGCACCCACTAGTAAAAAAAAAAAATCAAAAATTATCTGGTGTCTGTATAACATTTTTGGTTTGACTGTATAATTGTGTCAGTTGTCTCTCTCTCTATTTTTCTATATTCTATATTTTTAAGGGGTTTGATTAGTTATTTGGTTAAACACAGATAGGGCCCTATGAAATCCATTTTATTTTTTTCCCAAATTCCGTTTTGTTTTTTTCCAAAATTACATTTTTTTGCATTTGAATTTTTCTGGATTCCATATTTTTCTGGACTCATTTTTAATGATTAAATTAAATAAAGCATTTTTAATGAATTAAAATCATGAAACTTATACACGTTAACATAAATTTATTAAAAGTTTAACAAAACTTCCATGTTTAGAACCCTATGAAATGTTTTATTTTTTGTGTTTTACCATTTAAATGCATAAAAACTTTATTCACATTTGTTTTTACAATAGACTTATGATTTACTTATGTATTTAATTATTTCTGGTTATCAGATGAAGGCATAAAACATTATTTTTAATTAATAAAAAATTAAACAGTTTTTGGCAAACAATTTTGATTAACTTATCAAATCTTTAACAAATTCCGTGACATTTTGCATTATACGGTAAATTCCATTTTTATGACTGGATTCCACGATTCCAACCCCATTTTCAGATTGCTGTTGCCTCTTTGGATCTTTTAATGGCACACCTTCAGGGACAAAAAAGGTTATTTTGTTTTCATCCTTTGGTGTTCGGTCTAAAATGAGATGGCAGCGAGGCTGGAGTAAGTCAACAGTGGCATTAACATACCGTGATATTTGCATAATATTTGCATATAGGCGGGGGGGGAAAGGCAAGGTTGTTCTAGTACTGTAGGCGATAGTTTTATTCATTCCTCTTTCTTTTTTGTGTGTGTGTTATTGATGTTCCACCCTGATGTTTAAATATATTAAGATTCAACAGCTGGTCTGCCATTGAAATCTAAAACCATACTTCATCAGCTAAAGAAGGATGTATAAAGAAGCAGATTGAGAGGTTGAGAGAAGTTGAAGTGCCTTTATACAGAGGATCCCAGACTTAAATTGTGCAGTGGTTGTATATTTTAAATGGTGATTTGTTTTCCCCTCCCAGGGAATCTGGTCTTTAGTGTGGTTAATGGAGCTTTTATAGGCAGTCGGAGGCCCGCGTAAGTAGCTGCGGCTCTCATGAATACACAGTCAATTTTTTGTCACTTAAATCTTTTAATGGGAAAGTGAAATCTGTTTCCATCCTTTAAACATTTTAGCTTGCGCCTATACCTCTTTCAAGATCGATTCATTTTGAAAAATGTTACCCTGAGGCATTAGGCTTTAACCGAGACACGAAGAAGACAAAGAAAATCACAGGATTAGTATGATCGCTCAAGTCCCATCATCCAGGTCACAAACAGCCTAAGTGAGCGACTATGTACAGGATTAAATATTCAAAAGGCAATTATGAATAATTACTTGAAAGAGACCCTCCACTGTGCTGCCAGCCAACCCAAGGTGACGACACTCATGGCAGCGGTAGAGGCTGCTGGGATCTGAGCTTTGTTTCTACAGTATTTACCCACTCTGCTTGTTTTCTTTATCTGCGTATGACAGTTGTTTGTGCTTTTCGCTATGCACCTTCTGTTTTTGTCTTCAGGCTTTTAATTTGATGTTCCTTGCTTTTGGCCTAGATCCTGATCGTGAGCTATGACGCAAAGTAATGAAACACAATTTAGCAGTGTACCTAGAGGGAAGAAACGCCTTTAACGTTTCTTTTTAAATATCTGATTTGAATCTTCCCAGTGTTGTTTGCAATGTCTTAAGCATATCTTGCAGACAGAAGAAACGCATGCAGTTTTAATACAAGAGCTAGCATTGACAGTTCAACCGTCATTTAGATAAGCATCAAGCAATTTGTGCTCATCATTCTTGCTCATTGTGAAACTTGGATTGTATTAGCCTCACTAAACATTAGTCAGTCAATCTTCATATAACGGTTAGGCTTACATCAAAAGTTTAACAGTTAATGAGAAAGTACTGCGTAATGTAAAAGTCACACTCATTATTTTCTCATTAAAAAGTCTTATCCCTCAAAAAATTAATTGTGCTTCTTTTGAAGGATGTTTAGAATTATGTACATTCATAAAAGAGGACAAGTGATTATTTACATTATCAATTTTTTATAGTTGATGCAGCATCCACACTAGTGGTTGACATATATTTGGCATTATTAAGTGTAATGCAGGACTTTTTTGACAGAGCTTGAGCACAAACGCAAACTACTACTCATATTCACTGTGTACTGTATGTAAAATTAGTATTCCCTGGCCTTTATTTGAGAAAATGATCATCACTGTGCACAGACCTACCAGATTGTTGATGACAATGTTTATTTCCTTTTTATTCATTTTTAAAACAATTTATTAATTTCTAAAAATGCCATAATAGGATTACAGAAGCAAAATATTACTATTAAAAGTATGAAAATGTTTATTTTACACATTTTCAAATAATTTATTCCAAATAAATTTCAAATTATTTATTTTCAACCATTTTTCATACTTTTTTTTGTAAAATAAATAGGGCTGGGCAATATGGCAAAAAATTAACATCTTGATTTTATTTTTTTTAACCATTTTTAATTAGTCAACTTGAAATGTAACTACAACATGATTCAAAAAACTTGTTCTTTATTAACCCTCTAGTTAAACGAAATTCTATTTTAAGTGCAGCACACATGAAGTAGTTTAATATCTTTGCAGAAAAGGTGCATGAACTACATCTTGTACACGCTCGTCTTATACATATGTTAAGAAATAATGTGAGCAAAATGCTTTAAACCAATCTCAAATGTCAAGGTAATTCAAATGAAGAGGTATAACGCCACTAGACTATTATTAACTACAAATGTTCTGTAAAAACAATGAACTGCAGCTTTCAGCCTGGTTTTTTTTAAATTATTTATTTGCGCTGCTTTACATTATTTTTTCTACGTAAGCCACACATGTTTGACTGTTGCACTCACGTCTCTTGCAGTGTCTCATGCATGAAACGGCATTCTAAAAATGTGGCGCTCAAGTTAAAAGAAGTTCACTCCCATCTTCTTGCATGTTTTTCTTATTCAACTACGTGTGTTGCGTCTTTGTCAACACAAAAGTGCATTCTGTGTGAACGGCGCCTAGCGATATGAGTCCTATATGAATCCTTAAAGCTGCTGAATTTATTGATTTCCTCTTTTTTCTTTTGTTCTTTGATTAATAGACACCACATCAGCTGGGTTATTAGCTTATTTGGCTGCTATTGCTTTAAGAAAACACGATGCATTAAGAGCTGGGGGGTGAAAACTTTTTGAACTTGAAGATCAAGGTAAATTGTACTTAATTTGCCTCCTGGGAAACACGCAAGTATGAAGTAAATTTATTGAAGTAAATGATACTTCAACAAAATAAGAAAAATCTGGACATCTTCATTCTGTTCAAAAGTTTTCACCCCCCCCAGGTCTTAATGGACCTGGAGGATATTTCTGAAGAACAGTGCTCAGTTTAACTGTTCAGAACAAACAAGGGACTCATGAACAACCATCACAAAACAAATAAAAACAGTCATAGATTATCCAGGTAACCACACACAGTATTAAGAAGCAAGGGTTCCGAAACGTTTAAAAAGGGGGTTATTTTAGTAATTTTTTTTTGGTCTATATATGTAAATATATTTTATGTAAAATATCATACTCAGGACAGTACTAAATAAAAAATAACACACATTTTATATGATCTCTTTTATTTTGTTAAAATTATTCATATGTTCACAGATTCCGCAAGGGTTTTCCAAACTTTTGCATAAAACTGTATATATTCACACCGGGGGATGTCAGTATAAATTCTAAAACCTATACAAAATTAACAAAGCATAAATTGATTTCAGTCATACTGTATGTCAGTGCTACTTCTAAAATCCAAAAGGAAAAATATAGTAACTGCAAAGTTCCCATCGTCCTTGTCACCACAGGCAGCGATGCTGACTCGTTCTTTCTCTTCAAGGTTACGCATTCAGTAGCCAGTGACGAGAGAGAAACAGGAAGACAAAACATACGTCCAAAACACAGTGTTACTTTTCTTTTTACTGCCCTTGATAACTTCACCTGTCGAGCCAGCAGGACACATTCATAATTCATCTCTGAAAGTAGACTGGATGTTACTGGTCTCGCCTAGAGTCAGAAACTGAGGATAGTTACACTTAGCCTATATCCTGCAGAATGCATTTAGGCTAGAACAGCATTGCAGCGTGGTCCTCAAAGAGATGATACAGTCAAAAATCCCAAATGTGTGCTGCCTAAGACTATGCAAGAGCCTCACAAGAGAGATTGTGTACTAAACTGGCCCAATTTTTCTAACCAACCATTATGTATGTACTGGAAATTTTAGACTTGAGTTAACAGTTATGCAGATGCCAGTTGCAAACAATATTACATGGTGCATTAAATATTTTATCAGTTCATGCTTTTTCTGGGAATCAGACCTATTGTGTTGCTAGTGGCATGATGTACTGTCATTTTTTTTTATTGTGCATATTGCTTTTGTAGGAATACCACAACTGCTGTAGTTCTTGTCCTTGGAGTTCTTGATTTAACTTTTTAAAGCAGAAACCCTTTTTGATGTAACAGACAAACTGATTTATTATTGATGTTTCATTTATGCATCTCTCAAAAAGGCTTGTCCTTTTGTGGCAGTCGTCTTAGCAAAAATAATCCCTTTTCTTAAAAACAAAAACAAAATGTGCTTAATTTCTTACCTCCTCTTCATTTTCCCCTACTGTTTCTGCTGTCATCACCTCCTCTTGCTGTATTTTTCTTTTTAACGTGTTCTTATCCTCATTTGTCAAAGCTGTGACCTTTCGAAACTCACACGGGGGTTGGATTCAAACTTTAATTGGTCAGAATATGACAAGTTCTTTAGTTGAAATGACCGCTTTGGACCTCGTAATTACGAATCGGTTCTGAATACTCCGTTAGTCATTAATATCCGAGCTTTCAAATGTAAGCTTACATGTCTATTATGAGTTGTTTTGTTGAATTCATTTTAAGGTGTATAATTGAGACTGTCGGTACTGGCTGTTTCTTTGAAACGAGCTGATCCAAATTTAGTTAATTACCCAGGTCTCCACAGGACTCACACAGCCCTTTTGTCTATCTTCCTCCCCATGGTGAGATTCTGGTTGACTGAGTCCAGATAGCAATTAAGATGCATATGAAAATTTAAACGCGTCTGCTTGAGATCAGTGCACATTTGGAGCACAGAGTCAATAAACACAGCACAACATTACTCTTGGCTTCCGGCAACTCATTTTCCAAAAATAATTGGCTGACGAGGTTTTTCGCTTTGTTTTTGCAAGCTCTCTTGTATCTGTTTTGCTTATTCCCATGTCTGTTCCTTAAGGACTGTGAGCTCCAGTGCTGGTGGAGGGCTTAAACGAGTCATATTCCTAAAGGAAACCCTTTCCTCTTTGTGTTTTGAAGCTGAGCAAGAGTGCAAGAGACTTTTATGCTTTGTGCTGCGAATTTGGCTTCATATTTTTGCAGGTGCCTTAATTAACAATATGGGGATTGAATTTCATGCTCTTTGGTCCTTCTGCCACTGCGTGAGTGTTACTGACAGACTCTGAGATTGACAGGTACAAATAATAAGGCATAAAATTCAACCTTTGTTCACTGTGAAATCCCAATGGTATGTAGTTTCTACACTTTTCACGAATTTCAAAAGGTGAAGAGTGTAACAGGTTTTGAAAAGTATTTTTTTGTTTCCAGCTTAATATGCAGAGACAAGTACCAGCCCTACTTAGCAACACTGGTTAAGATTTATTTTTTTTTTTTTTAAATAATTATTGTAAATTTAAAAAATATTAATGTTTATGATTTATTTATACACACACACACAAGTTCTAAAGTTTGGGGTCAGTAAGATTTTATTTTGTTTGAATAAATAGTTGTTTTAGTAATAAATGGTTATTATTTAGCAAGGAAGTATTGATCATTAGACTAACCATAAGTAGACCACTAGTGACAGTAAGGATGATTTCCATTTTTTTTAAATGCTGTTCTTTTGAACTTTCTATTCATCAAAGAATTATTGTTTTTACCAAAATATTAGGCAACACAAAACTTTTTTCATTAATTGATAATGTTACATGAGCACAAAATCTGATTATTTTAAATTGTGATAACATTTCACAGTATTTTGTTGTTTTTTTATTTAAATAAATGCAGCTTTTAAGCATAAGAGATTTCTTTTCAAAATTATTACTGAAAAAAATGTAATTTTATGAAATATTATTGCTATTTAAAATAACTATTTTCTATTTTAATATACTTTAAAATAGAATTTATTCCTGTGACGCAGAGCTGAATTTTCAGCGTAATTACTCCAGTCTTCAGTGTCACATGATCCTTTAGAAATCATTCTAATATGCTGATTTATTATCAATATTGAAAACAGTTGTACTGCTTAATAATTTTTTATTAATACACACATACAAAATACACACTACCATTCAAAAATTTTTTTTTATATATATATATATATATATTATTTATTTATTTATTATTATTATTTTTTTTAAAGAACTGAATACTTTTATTCAGCAAAGCTGTCAAAATTGTTAAAAAGTAATAGTAAAGACTGTTAGAAGAGATTTCTATAAATGCTGTTTTTTTTCATGTTTTATTCATCAAAGAATCCTGAAAAAAAAAAAAGTATCACAGGTTCCAAAAAAAATATTAAGCAGCACAACTGTTTCCAGTATTGATAATCAATCAGCATATTAGAATGATTTCTGAATGACCGTGTGACACTGAAGACTGGAGTAATGGCTGATTGAAAAATTCAGAGTTGCGTCACAGAAATAAATGATATTTTATGTATTTTAAAATTGGAAACCTATATTAGAAATTGCAATAATATTTCACAATATTACAGTTTTTTCTGTATTTTTGAACAAATAAATGCAGCTTTGATGAGCATAAGAAACTTTTAAAAAACATTAAAAATCGTACTGATCCCAAACTTTTGAATGGCAGTATATATAATATAACAGTCATAAATAATTTAACAGTCATAAGGATACAATCCCACACCAGCCTAAATATCATACACTCTTCATCTCTTTCCTCCGACAAGGCGTTGGGTCTGGGGTATCTTGTTTTGTCAGTTTTTAAATTAGTTTGAAATGGAAAGAGCTCTCGTTCCTCTCAAGAGGCTTAACAAGTGCTATGAGCGAGTCTGTCATAGTATGTTCTTTCCCTCTCTCTAGTATTGTTGTGATACATTTCTCTTTGTTTTTGCCCATATTTACAACCCTGTTACATTGAATTCATGCATTTAGAGTATGAGGCTCAATTAGCGTGTGGTTCAATTAAAATAAGTGTTTTATAAAGTGTTTATGTGCTCTAATAGCATGCTTGATATGGTTTTTGTGAGGGCTTGATTTGAAATGCATTAGCTGGGTGCTCAGGGAGCCTGTTTAATTGCTGTCAGTGGTGGACTGTATTTCTGCCTTAAGGCAAGCACCGATGTCTGTTTCAGCTCACCTGCTGATCTCACAACCCATCTGTTCAAGGATCTGTGCATTTACTACATGTACAATGCTTCATACCGTGTTTGCATTCTTGTGATAAAGAGCTTGAATATATGGTTTGTGTGTATGCATTCAAAACATGCAGCTGTCTTGTAAATATGTATAAATCTATTAGCATTTGTTAAACAGGCTCTTTGCCTTAGAGGTGGTTTCCCTGCATAAAACAGACGATGTTGGCAGATGATTGTCTGTGCCTAAGGCTCTGGCTTGACTGGGTTGTGTTAACCTTTGGCTGGGTGAATGATATCGCTGAACATGTATAAACCCACTGCGTCTTTAATGTTGTTTATTGACATGTTTCACTTTCTTCCTTTTTGTGTGGATCCCGTGTTTGAACTAGGGCTGTTACGATTCTTAGGTTAAATTCGAGTACTCAAACTTTAAAATGTAGTTTTAGCTTTTCTATCATACAGAAATGGCAAAATGTTAAAGATTCAGTGGACATGTGAATTACATGTTGTTGAGTCAATATTAAACAAGGATTAGATTGTGCTGTAAAGTGTAAAAACAATCGTTAGGACATTGGCGTCCTCTGCAGGCATTTCTTATAATGCGTAATGTACATTAGCCCTATTGTTTATAAGATATTGTGTATTTTAACAGTTTTGTTCAATAAAACCACAAGATTACTTGCTTTTGATGCTTAATTTAAAACTAATTATGATCGACTCACAGCTATTTATGTATTTTAAGTCATTTTAAGGGCTGTTGTTTACTTGGGTCTATTTTTATTACTACAAAAAATTAATTATAATTATCCAATTACTCGATTAATCGTCAAAATAATCGATAAATTACTTGATTTCCAAAATAATCTTTAGTGAAAGCTCAAATATCTTTCTCAATATGCTAACTGTTCATTGCGATTTCAAAATAAAAGCTCAAACCTCTGAGTTTACACATTTTGATGTCTACATATTCAAAAAATTAAAGTGGCTGTAGCATTTCTGTGGTAAACAAATGGCTAAATATGAAAAGATTAACTGGACTTTTCAAATAAATGTTTAGTCAAAATTAAACAATCATTAGGCTGATTGGAAGTTGGCTCCCTCTGCAGTCATTTGTTAAAATGCGTAATGTACAGTATCTCTATTGTTTATAATACATTAATAGCAGAAACAAATGGCTAAATATTAAATATTAACTGGACATTTGAAATAAATGTTGTTTAGTCAAAATTATACAATCCCTCTGCAATCATTTGTTAAAATGTGTAATGTACATTAGCTCTATTGTTTATAAGACAGTATGTGTTTTATCAGTTTTTTTCAATAAAACCACACGATTACTTGCTTTTTATACTTAATTTTAGTTAATTATGATTGCCTCATTGCTATTTATATGTATTTTAAGTCATTTTAAAGGCTATTGTTTACTTAGGTCTATTTTTGTTACTACAAAAAAATATTTATAATTATCAGGTTACTCGATTAGTCGTCAGAATAATCAATAGATCATTAGTGACAGCCCTAATATCTTTCTAAATATGCTAACTGTTCATTGTGATTTCAAAATAAAAGCTGAAACCTCAGAGTTTACACATTTTGATGTCTACATATTCAAGAAATTAAAGTGGCTGTACCATTTCTGTGGTAAACAAATGGCTAAATATTAAAGATTAACTGGACTTTTCAAATAAATGTTTAGTCAAAATTAAACAATCATTAGGCTGATTGGAAGTTGGCTCCCTCTGCAGTCATTTGTTAAAATGCGTAATGTACAGTATCTCTATTGTTTATAATACATTATAAATTTTTAACAGTTTTGTTCAATAAAACCATATAATTACTTGGTTTTGATAGTTTTATTTGAGGCAATTATTATTACGTCATTGCTGTAATTTATTTTAAGTCATTTTAAAGGCTATTGTTCACTTAGAATGTTTTATTACCACAAAAAATTAATTCTAGTTATCTAATTACTTTGATTAATCGTCAGAATAATCGACCAATTACTCGATTATCAAAATAATCGTTAGTGACAGCCCTAGTTTGAACAGTGTAATTTAGCAGGTAGCTGAGACTTAGTCTTTAAGACACCTGCTGCAGTAGAAATAACAATTTCTGTCAGTTATGTTATTAGAAATGACAGAAATCTCAGTATTTTTCACCTTGGTTTACTCTGAAATGGTTTAAATTGATATTTACTTTTAACGTGAAAATATGCTGCATACTCTTTGAGAAATGTTGTAAATAAAAGGTCTGATTCAGTCATTCGTTTGCATTAAGGGACAGTTTGAGCTAATTCAGGCTGATACAAATTTATAATCTAGGATCATTTTTGTTACTGAAGTTTGTAGCAGGCATAGTATTTAAAAAAAAAAAAAAAAATCATGAACATCATCATGATCATCATGAATCTTTGATGTGAATACTCGATAAATCTGCAGGATATGTGGGGTCAAGACAGCTCTACTGAGATGAAACTCATAATGAATGAAACTCTTTAATATCAATGTGGTGATTCAATGTATATCCGGTTGACCCAATTTTTATGTATGATTTGAATGAATTGCATGTTTAAATGTATTGCCAGAAAGTGTGGATGCAGAAGTGTTTTGTAAGTTTAATTGGCGTTTCCAAATGGAATCTCAACTGTTATTAAAAGGTCTCTGTATTATTCTAGTTGCTTCAATGATTTTGATTCTTTCCGTCCCACTTGTATAAGCACATACACTTTCTCTTTCTCCCGCATTTCATTTATCTTTGTTGGTGGCTGTCTGCGCTCTGGCATCAGGTGCTTATTTGAGGTCAACTCTACCTGAATGCCATTTCACTCATAGATCAGATCTATTTCTTCAGCCAACTCTGCCATGGATAAAAGCCACGTGAGGTTGCCGTGGAAACTGTCAGGGCTGTTATGAATGTTGTCTCTTTGTGAATTGATTCACATTTCCATTTTTTTTTCTCTGTTGCTCTTTGTGTCACTCTCAGTTACAATCAGTTGCAATATTTGAGGGTTGAGACTTATTTATTTATTTAAACTGATTGAATCCTCTGCGTGTCTGGCCGCATCCAGCCTTGACTTTATAACAGCAGTCTGCATTTACATAGTTCTAGGTAGTTGGATCTTCATTTTCGTGATTGTTGAAAAAACATGGGACCAGACTTGCCGTGACATTCATTCAACAAATACAAATTGACTTTATCACAAATATATACAGTATATGTCCACTGTGTGATAATATAACGGTTCTGATAATATAATAAGTAGTGCTGTCAAAATTAACGCAGGTGATTTATTTTCCCAGTTTAACAGCGTTAAAATTATATAACGCAGTTAACACGGGGCGTGGCTAGGGTTGACCACTCCACTCACAACTGCTGTTTCTGTCTCTTTTTACTTGACAAGAATGGCGTTTTAATCACAGAACGTCTTTACGTTTTTAGAGACGCACACTTCTACTTCAGTGCCAGGCGCTACTCAAAAGTATTAGGAAAAAGAACAATATTGGTATCAGTGATACTATTTTTATATTGATTAATCTATCGACTAATTTATTGATTAATTGATTAATCTAAACTATTAATTTCCCACCCAAAAAATCAACAAACTTATTTAAGCACACAGTATTTTTGGGAGGGAAAAGAATAAAATAAAAAATTAAAACTTTTATTTTTTTTTTTTTTTTTTTTTGTGGAATCCAGAAAAGTAATGGAAAACAGAATTTGGTAAAAACAAAACTGTAAAACTCAATTAGTTAGGCTTTTTGAATAAATGTAATTTAACCATTAAAGCAGAATAAATTTGGGAAAAAACAGATTTCACAGGGCCCTATAATTATACTTCATTTTTTGTGGTAATAAAAATAGATGTACGAAGATATGAGAATGTGACGATTGAATATGAAATAATTGCAATTTAAAAATATATTTAAAATAGGGCTGCAAAACGATTAATCGCAATTAATCACATTCAAAATAAGAGTTTGTGTACATACTATATGTGTGTGTACAGCGTATATTAATGTATATAATAAATTAAAAAAAAAAAATCATTTGTATGTCTATATATATAATGTGATTAATCATGATTAATCGTTTTGTAGCCATAATTTAAAAACTTCAATATTAGGTGGGATTAATCACGATTAATTTCAGAAAAAAATTGTTGTTAGTGTGCGATTACTTAGATTTTTTGTATTGTTTAATCAATTGACAGCACTAATAATACGTAATGGAATAACATAGAAAATCTTTTCTATGCTTTTCTGATTCTTATTGAAGACAAAAACAAGGTCTCTAATCATACTGCTGACCCTGTTGTTTCCATATTTCAGCTGAGACACCCTCATTCATTATTCATTATGGTTTTTGGAGCGTAGCTCCAAATATGGGTATACTGAGACAGTGTCCAGCTTCCTCCCTGTTTGATCAGATGCTCTCAAACAGGATGTGATGGGCCAGAAAAACAGTTATTGAGTTTGTACAGCAATTGATTGAGTCAAGTCTGGATCAGCCAGGGAGGAACTGATGTCTCCCTTTTAATTAACCCGCTTGTAGCTTCAGACTATCTGTCAATACAGCGGTCAGCCCTGTGTCTCATTGAAAGTCATTGTAAGACTGTGTAAATAAGATCACCCCATTGGGACAAATTGTTTGATATTTGTAATCTGCTCAGTAAACGGCGCCCTTGCAGATGATGTGTGTTCTATATTACTCACTGCTGGTTTAATTTAGGTGTATGGAAGCAGATCTGCGGATGGTGCAATGGTAGAGTCGCCTCATGGAAAGTCTGGTCAATTAACTACCGTCCAGCGCTGTGGAGTCTCACACTTTCAAAGCCGAGATTTCACACCAATGTCTAACCAAGAAATAACAGACAATGAGGCAAACAAGCTCCACTTTTTCATTTACATCCCTCCAGACGCTTATGCACAGACATAATTCTGCTATTAGGCTTTTCGCCAAAGTGCTACATTGAAAAACAGAAATTAAATGTAGCAGTAAGGAATAATAGCATCTCTGTGAAGCTTTTCTGTGGGGAACCGTAAAGATGGGGGAGTATGTCATAATGACAGAGTTGGTTGTTTTGCTCCATCTTCTATAATGAGGCAGGAGGATGAAAGAGACTACTGTCTATCACCAGGCTGCAGTATATTCAGGAACTAATCAGTAATTTTGTGATTTTAATAGAACTTATATTTTTGTTGCTTGACTGCTGGGTCAAGCCCATTTAACTTACAGCTTGAGCACAGCTAGCTGTAAAAAATGCTTGGTGCTTCTACATTAATATTTTAGTTTGTCCTGTGATTTATCTATGGATGAGTTTTAATTAAGAGAGAGCTATTAAGCATTCAATAAAATGACATCATACTTTGTCTTGATTCACTTCTATTGGTTGTCTTTGTGGATGGTTCTTCTGCTAAAAGCCTTCTCATTTATCACAGTAATGGAGAACCCCCACCAACTTCCCATAAATGCAGAACTTTCTGGCTGTAGTATCTCATGAGGCATTTTTGCCTGGATAGAAATGTCAAACTTTTTCAGCAGATTCTTTCCCAGGGCCTTTCCCTTACAACATCTATTAATGTTGCCAAATAATTTGATGCGATTTGTTTTTCATTCATGTCCACCTACAGCAATGCAGCAATCATACTTCAATAGATTTTTTGAGTTCAGTTGTGTTGGCTGTTTGGCATTTGATTCTTTCCCTTGTTTTCAGTCTGCGTATAGAATTGATATCTA
This sequence comes from Labeo rohita, assembly GCF_022985175.1. Lineage (NCBI taxonomy): Eukaryota > Metazoa > Chordata > Actinopteri > Cypriniformes > Cyprinidae > Labeo > Labeo rohita. Next base: position 21,388,130 of record NC_066874.1, on the reverse strand, counting down.
GAGAATAATCTATACTCTATTGATTCCTTTGTTGGCTCAGTGTTATTTGTACATCTGATGTATTGCCTGTCTCCTCCTTTCTTTCCTTCCCTGTGATTTTGACCCTTCACAGACTTTCCAGTGAGGTTATTTGAGCTCTATTGATCTTTTCATCGTCTAAGATCCTATTACTTTCTGTGTGTGTATGTGCGTTTATATATATATATATATATATATATATATATATATAATAATGACAATATATATATATATATATAATGACAATCATATATATATATATATATATATATATATATATATATATATATATATGTATGAGATTGTATGTGTTTGTATATATAATTCTTTTCTTTTTTTTATTTTAAAAGCTCATTAGATAAACTGTTCTCTGGCAATCCATCAGTGTCCTACAGGCTTCTATTGACTCACGCTCTAAGCCATTAATAATTATTGCATTTTCTCCTCTGCTACAAATTTAATGTGGATGCAGTTTCCTGCCAGCGAGGTTTTCGGCCCTCCAGACATTCATTTAGAGGTGTTCGTTCTCCTGCCTCTATCTGGCTAGCACCCCGAGACACTGAGCTCTCCAATCGAGAGTTGTTTTTTAAGCTCTGAGGATACACACAGCAGTCTTGTGCTTTGGCTTAACCTGAGAGCACAGCCGTGGAGTTTACTTGAGGTGAATTCCATGTAGTTATTTGTAAAAGGAGTAAAACAAATGTCAGCACTTGGAAATAAAACATAGACTTTATATCTGACCATTATTCTTGGTGAATCTCACAATAAGATAATGTCGTGATATGAAGTCCATACGATATTTATTACTAATATATATATATAAAAATTTAAATTTTGTACATTTTAAAGTTTATTCTGTCTAATGCACTTTGAGAGTTCAAAATAAGAGCTCCATACCATGTTCTTGACTAAGAAGTCAAAAAAAAAAAAAAAAATCTCTGACTGAACTTTAAATGGGACTCAACCCTCTTTTTAGTTGTTATATACTGTCTCATTTACATTCAGTATACTGTCTCAATTACATTTACACTGATGTTTTAGAAGAGATGTTTTAAATTTGGACTGCATTGTAAAAAACAATTTGTTGATTCCACGTCAAATAATTTGTTACCCGGCTGCCTTAGAATTTTAAGTTCAGTTACCTCAAAAAAGTTTAGTCAACATGAAATGTTAAGTTGTACTAAGTGATAACTTGGATATTTGAGTTCATTCAACTTAAGATTTTAAGGCTGCTGGGTAACAAGTCCAGCTTTTAAGTTTAACATACCAAATTGTTTAGTCAACTCAAATATCAAAGTTTTCACTTTAGTACAACTTAACATTTCAAGTTGAACTTATTTGAGTTGACTGAATTAAAAATTTTAAGACTGCAGGATAACATTTTTTTTTAAGTTGACTCAACAAATTGTGTTTTTTTGTTTTTTTACAGTGTGCAGTATCGATACCCATTTAAACCAGTAGCTTTCAGCAATTCATACCGCACTTTTAAGCTTTAGTTTTGACAGAAATGGCAGTAGAGCTATTTTGACGTAAAACTCCAGCTTCAGTAAAAATAAGCTTACAAAAATGCGTCTCACTAAAAACACTGGATCATGAGCTGATCGCTTGAGCGATGTGTGTGCTGAAATGTGCAGTAAAAACTGTCTTGATGAAGGAATAATCCATATTGTGCTTTCGGTTTTAGTTTGTTTGACAAATACTTTGCCAGAGCATGATGGCCCAAAACACAGCTTTAAAGACCTTGTATGTTAGAATATTTTAAAGATCTACACTTTTTGCTTGGAAGACCTACGTGTAAATCATTTTGTCATATCGTCATGTAACCACAATAATATTGAGACAGTTTTGCTGTTGCGATACCACAATATTGATAATATCGTTACATCCCTATAAACTCACATCAATTTTTCATATACATTTTTGTCTACTTATTTATGTAACTATTAATCGGGATAATATACAGTCGACTGTCGAAATAAACAGATAAAATCTTTTTTTTTTCAGCCTGAAGTCAACTTCTCATACATATTTTATATAGGATAAAGTATCGAAGTTCCTTCTCTTCCGTGTCAGTCTTCAACTCCCATTAATGACGGCACACGTCGGCAACACTACTTCTCAAACTGTCACTACTTCTGCAGCTTGCACTGCCTAAGCTTAATTTACTCTTAACACCTTTTTGACAGCAGCGCTGGGTAGAATCAGTCACCGAAAGCAGCAAACTCCGTTTATCGCTAACATACGGCAGCTGCTATATCATTACCACTGCCCCCGTTCATTCAGTAGTCAGCAGGTGAATAAGTTGTCTTTATTTCATGAGCGGTGATAGATGAGCCTTTCTGATAGTGGAAGAAGTCTGATATTGATGGTCTGACTGGATGCTTACCAAACCCAAGAACATCCCTGAAGAAAGTGCTTAGCTAGTGATACGACTCCCGGTGCGGGTATGAGAGCGGTAAAACGATCATGTTTTTCAATAGGTACAAGATAGGAAAAATGATGCAAGTGACTGAAAACTTGCGAAATGCACTTCCTGAGCATACAGTATATCGACTTTACAGATCAACTCACTTTTTAACCTCGGTGTGAACTCAGCAGATGTTACAATATTTGTGTGTGGTTGATCGTCCAGAGAAATCAAGATAGGTACTCAGTGGTTGTTCGTAATTCTTCTTAATGTAGATAAATATGCAGCTAAATAATGTGGTTGTTCATTTGCTCTTCTCAGCAGATGTTTATAATGTGTTTGTTTTTAAATCAACTTTTCTAGCTCAGTGGGTTGTTTTTAAGTAGAGAGTGCTCTACTCCAGGCCTTTGTCTTATAAACATGGTAATCTCTCCTGTTATAACAATGCTTTGTTAAAACAGATAAATAGTAACTAGTTGTGGAAAACTAGGCTAAACCTAGGAGAGATGCTTACTGGCAAACACTCCAAAAAATGTCTTTACTTCTCACATAGATTCTTGTAAAAAAAATTGATGAAACTCCAGCATTTTACCAACAACATGCCATCATTGTCAACTCTTTGTTGCATTTTTTTTAGTAACCTCTGCCTTACTTTTTCTTGCTTGCCTGAGGAAGCTGGCTGACAACTTTTTGAGTTGAATGACTAGCCAGTGTTGATGAGATAAAGTAAAAAAAAAAAAAAAAAAAAAAAAAGGTTTATCACAGGAGCTCCTATCTTGATGTTCTCTTTGCTTTTTGAAAATGCTTGCATCATTGTGGAACTAGAGGAAGCTTGTTTGTTTAGTTGTGCACATGAAGGAAGGAGGTTATTAAAAATGTGTAATATGAGCTTTCAAATAGCCCAACATCTGAATATTGCATCTTCCCTACTACATTATTTGAGAGAAGTTGCTTATGCTCACAAAGTCTGCATTTATTTGATCAAAAATACAATAAAAATAGAAATATTGTGAAAGATTATTACAGTTTAATTCCTGTGATGGCAAAGCTGAATTTTTAGCAGCTATTAGCAAGTCTTCAGCATTACATTATTCATCAGAAATCATTCTAATATGTGACCCTGGACCACCAAACCGGGACGGGTACATTTTTAGCAATAGCCAAAAAAAACATTGTATGGGTCAAAATTAGCGATTTTTCTTTTATGCCAAAAATCATTAGGATATTGTTCCAATGTTCCATGAAGATGTTTTGTAAATTTCCTACCATAAATTTATCAAAATGTAATTTTTGATTAGTAATATGCATTGCAAAGAACTTCATTTGAACAACTTTAAAGGCGAATTTCTCAATATTTTGAATTTTTTTTTTTTTTGTTTTTTTGGCATCCTCAGATTCCAGATTTTCAAATAGCTGTATCTCAGCCAAATATTGTCCTGTCCTAACAAGCCATACATCAATCGCAGCTTGTAGATGATGTATAAATCTCAATTTAAAAACCCTTTTGACTGGTTTTGTGGTTCAGGGTCACATATGCTGATTTGATGCTTTTTCTGGATTCTCTGATGAAAATAAGGTTAAAAAGAAGGTTAAAAAGCATATTTCTTTGAATTTTTTGTAACATTATAATCAACAACAAAAAAATGACTGACCTTAAACTTTTGAATGGTAGTTTGTCAGTAGCAGTATGTCATATATTCAAATATTCAGTATAGCTTTTTTCCAACTAGATTTATAAGGCATGTTTCTATTAGGGATATTTTGGGTATTTCATTAGTTTTGGGATTTAATGCAAGAATACAATTTTCAACATATCCCACCTGTACTTCATAAACACTCATGTTCAGCAAACACACTTGTGCACGATTCACAAATCATAGCTCACCAAGTTAAAAAGATGGCTTATGTAGGGTTTTTTGGCTTGGAGCTTGCTCAGCACTTCATTATTATGTGCCCCTGACGATGCTGTTTCTTGAAAGCAGCCTATCCCTGCTCTCCGCAGATACTTTAAGACATGACCCTCTCTTTTGAGCCCTCGATAACACCCTGCACTGCAGTCTGATCAACTTTCTAATCAAAACCTGCCCTCAATAGCCCCTCGTCACTATGAGACTGCTTAAGTGGCAGCAGATGACATCTGGTTTAGTTTGAACATCTTTGACATTTAGTGAAATTGAAATTGTGTAGATTTATTAGCAGCCAATTTCACTTTCCTCTGTGCGTTTTTCCCGCAGCTCAAGTTCTCATTCACCTATTTGTTTTTAAATATAGCCAATGTCCTGTTTGTAATGCTGTATGTCTTAAAATGAATATTTTATATCTGTATTAATTCATAAATGGTAATGAAGAGCCTTCAAGTTCATGTCTGTGTTTTCATCATTAATTTATGGTTTGGTTCTCGACACACACACATTATAACCCTGGCGGCTCTGGAATAAGATTTGATTTTACAGAAATGTTTTCCTGTAGCTAGATGTTGCATCAAATTAATTTTTGCTTTCCTCTTTCTCTCGGGTAGGTCTAAATGTTTTTGTTTGCAGTATCTATCACACATTTTTAATGGTGCACTAGATTAATGGCATCCATTTCTGCTGTCAGGATTGCTTTTAGCCCTCTCTGACTCCCTCATTACGTGCCCAGCGAATGGCACAGGAAAATCACTCCACAACTCTACAATGAGAAATGCAGTTCACGTGTAATTTGAAGTGTGGAGGAAGAAAACGGTACAGCTGCTTTGCTTATGTATGTGTGTATGTATGTGTATCACATCTTTGTGAAAGGGCTTTTATGGTAGTATGTTATTTTGAACATACCTGTAGCTTCAAATTTTGATGCTTACGTGTCGTATACTTATGCCCTAAGCGTGCACCCTTAAGAATTCATACCATTAGTCAGTCTCATGACCTCTCCAGATCAATAAGAGTGAACGTGCTGTCTGTTTTTCTAGAATCATGCATAGATCAATACGATTTTCTGCTGTGTCCCTTTGGACTGAAGTGCAGAATGTGATTTGTGGGGGTCCGTGTCTCGTTTGAAAGAGGAGCAGCGTCTGTGGAGTGTGTGCTGGGTCAGGACTATCTTATTACATGAACAGTCTGAGTATTTGTCATGCGTCAGCTTTTCATTGCATGAAGGGCCTCCCAGGTGCAGGTCATCGAGTGTAACTACGCCAGACTCATATTGGTAATGTAATACAGTTGTTTGAAGCCCTACAGGATGTTGCAGTATAGCGGGCTCATTAGTTATGTGTATTTACAGCATACAATTCATTTGAATCCTCCTTCCCAACACTAACAAGGCAACATGACTCATGTCTCGGTGGAATGTGGTTTGAGTACTGTTTTTTTTTTTTTTTTTTTTTTTTCAAAATTGTGGGGCACAATCAAATTTCAAGCAGTTGTAATCATGTGACTACTGCCCATTCTCACATTTATCAAACTGAAAAAAAATTTGGCTGTCAAATTGATTAATCGTGATTAATCGCATGCAAAATAAAAGTTTGTGTTTGCATAAGAAGTAAATCCAGTTATTTCTAAGCAGTCCTCATATAAAGAGAGTATGTATAACGGTTACGTGGCTCCATAAAATGTTTACAGACCTTGACTCTGTCCAGTACAGCAACATTTCTGTTAATGTTGGTTTAGATGCATAAATCAGTTTGTAGTATGCTAACATCGGCTAAAAATACTTGACCCAGTGTTTCACACTATCCTTCAAACATTCCTGAAGATGTTTGTAAGGAATGTTGTTGGCTGCCTCCAGTATAGCAGATGCCTCATTCTCACACTTTTAGCAAACTGGCAAAATTTCAGTTACTGGGTAACTACACATTAGATAGCGCCCTTTTTTGTTGACGTTGATAAGACTTGTAGCAATGTGGTGTGATACCTCTCTGGTCCTTGACTTCACCACTGACCTTTGAACTTAGATGTGATAAATCACACTCTGTATTTACAAATGCATGTAAAGGGTGCAAAGAGGTCACCTTGTCTGCTTTATCCTGCTTGTTTAGCTGGACAGTTCATTTAAAGTAATTCTGCATAGATTTTTGGAGATTATTTAGAGGAACTTGACTACATTGGAAATATTAATGAACAGTCAGTCATTGATTTATTTTGTAAATCACTAGCTGGGTTTCCATTCAAAGTTGCGAATTTATGTGCAAAATAGGAATATCCAACCCGGTCTCATGGCAGTTTGTACATTTTTGTCAAGGTGGCTAATTTGTACAAATTTGTACGACCTCAAAAAAATATTAGTATTTTACGAGGTGGCTAATTTGTAGGAATTCGTACGAAGGACCATACCTAACCCAGCCCCTTAACTTAACCAAATTAGCCACCTCATAAAATACGTAAGAATTGGCTGTGAGATAGTGTTGGAATATCACATAAAACGTGAAAAAACACTGTTTCCATCCAGTGAATCAAAGAGAACAAAATCGTCACTTACTCCTAAACTGGCTTTAAATATCATTAAGAAATGTATGTGAAATGTAGTCCACTGAATATAATAATTTTCATATAGAATCCCAGAGCTGTGCTACACAAGCTTTTGTGCTTAAAAAGTATAAAAAAATTTATTTTCCGAAAAAATGACCGATCGTTTCGCTAGATAAGACCCTTCTTCCTCGCCTGGCATTGTTTAGAGCCCTTTGAAGCTGCATTAAACCACATTTTGGAAGTTCAAAATCGGGGCACCGGGGTGAGTAAATTATTTGTGAATTGTTGTTCTGGAAGTGGAGTTCTCCTTTAATTTTTATTTACAATTGATCAGCACACCTAACTTACCTAAGATGTGATACAGAGTAAACACAAAAGCTCAAATGTGTGTGACACGCTAAAACCAGTTTAGCTTTGGTCACATAATATTTGCGCTTGCATTTCAAACAATCAAATATTAATTTAATTTGAATGAAGCAAGAGTTTTGCTATATTAATTTTAGTATCAATAATATGTTTCTGTCGTGCCGCCGACCGCTAAATGAAGCAGCCCAGAGAGTGACATTTATATTTAATGCTTTTTCTTTGAATATCTGAGTATGAAATCCTGAAACAGTCGGAGAGAGAGAGAGAGATAACATGATTTTGAATACTTTGACTGTTAGACGTTAGACGCTTTACAGTAAAGCAACCTTTGGTAAAATTCATTAGGTAAGCTGACCTAACAGTATTACAACACTTATTAATGTAGGTCAATGTTTAGTTATAAATGATAAATGAACTAATACATATGTAGTTCATTACTTACTAAATTGTTTTCAATTCACTTATCTTTTTAAAGCTGGTTACTTGTCACCTATGGTATCGATACTGAGGTATCACATTCTGGTATTGTACCAAAGCCAAAATTATGGTATCTTGCCATCACTAATTGTAAGCATGCTGTCTTAGCTTGTTTTTCGATCTCTCATCTTTTAGTACTTTCAACGCGAGTCATGTTTTTGACGGGATTCGTACCCACAAATTCCGCATCCTAAGTCCAATTCAGTGCCAGCTGAGATAGTGACCAAGCTTGTTATGTCCAAAAAGCGAAACACATGGGTCTGAGATCATAACTGTACGAAATCGATTGCAAGTGCTCATTGTTTTACCGCCTATATTTACTTATTGGTACATATTTCGCATCTTCCCAAAGGTACCTTTTTATCTTTTGTTTCTGATGCGATACTTGCACATAAAAACAGGGTGATGGAAACATAGCTATCATCATACTTTCCTTCTCATAGATGCAGGGCCATAACCACCATAGACACTGAGTATAAAATATTAAGATTAGTGTTTGTATTTTCAATATTTGATTTTGTATAATTGTATTTGGGTTCTTGCTTTGTCCACAATGTGCGTTTACGTCCGTGTATGTCAACATAAGTGCTATGAAAACGTGAACAAATGTTCATCACATGACATTTTGCATGTTTCATCATATTTGCATGAAAATTTGATTGTGGAATCACAAGGACAAGCAAAATTTGGGTTTGAAAAAGAAAAGTAAAATGTAATGCTTGTGATAAATAACGAAGTAAAAATGTCAGAAATGCAATTATCTTGCTGTGGAAAATAACTCCAGAGCTGTGGCAATTGTTTCTAAAAATAGTTATTTTAAGAAAATTCCTCATGCAATCTGTGTATAGGTCAGGGAGCATTCACTTTCTTATTAATTTTTACAATTTTATACAATTTTAAAGTTAATCATACTGAATTGATAGTCCTAGTAATTACAAAACTAGCAATTACAAATTACAAAGCTAGTAATTACTTGTAAATTAAGAATTTAGTTTGTTCATTGTATTTTCAATGTCCATTCCACTAAACTCCGACCCTTGCTATGGTTTTGCGTGTAATCTTCCTACAAAGGCATGTGCGCACACAAATCCAAACGCATAATTTGCTTTTCCCCTGGTATTCACCTGATCATATAATGACTCTCTGTCCGCTCTTCACTGTGTGTGTGGGAGGAAAGAGCTTCTCTCTCCACGTCTCTCTCTCTTTCGCTTTCTCTCTCCACTACACATATTCTTCTAAGCTAATGTTTGTTATCTTGCCTGTTCTGCTTCCTCTATGACGTCGGAGGCAGAGAGAGAGGCAGAGAGAAGAGAGGTGGGTGATTAATACACATATATACAGTATGTATGACAGTACCAATGGCAATGTTCTGCCTATGAACGATAATCCCTCTTGCTTTTGTTCCCGCCGTCCCTTGAGATGAACACAGCCGCTGCTAATGGATCACTGTACCGAAGGAAAGCCCTGCAAAATCTCATTAGACTGTCATTACTGAATATACTGATATTAGACTCACTTATTTTCCCTGTGCAAAACACAGACACCTTATTTGAGAGGCAGAAAGAATAGGACATTTTGTGCTCGTCGAAGCAGCATGGTAGGAAATGTGTATTTTTGTGTGCATGTGTATTTTTTTCATGTTTTGGGGTAAAGCAGACCGTTGTGAGCAGAATGGCACAGAAGGGAGTGAAGGGGTGGGGCTTTTTTGCTCCCCCATTCATATTATGCAAATAGCTCTGAGCCTGCATGCGTCTGATTGGCTGGCTGGATGTGTTGCTGGCTGATAGGACAGATAAAGCAGCATTCAGCAGTGAGGCTGAGAAGAGGAGGAGGAGAGCTTACAAGGAACAAGAGAACGAGAAACGGAAGATACAGAAGGCTTGTATGTACAAGCACAAGCAAAGAAAAGAAATACAGCTACTGTTCTCTTTTAACAACCTGCATGTGCACTGATAGAAGGCAGTGTAAGTGGAAGATTGTAATGACAAGGTTGAATTTCTGACTGTACCGTTGCAGCCCCTCCGGCAGGCAGCCCATTCACAAACAGCGGACCGCTTTGCGCGCGTTGACAGGGGAGAAGATGAGGAGATTCTGAGTGACACTCTTCCTGCGTGGAATTTTCATCTTGTCCCCTGATTTCAGGAGACTAATCTTGGCTGTAGTCCAGTTCATCACTGAACTGAGGAAGCTGAATAAAGCGGAAGAGATATGCGAAGAAAAAGCAGACAAGCAATCAGCGTGAGTGCAGCGTCTGTTTGCACCTGCCACTGAAAAGACAGCTCTGCCAGCACGGCTTTTGTCGTCCGCCTGCCTTCCTGGCGAATGAGAGACGGAGGCCTCTCGGCCGAGGGGAATGGAATCCAGCCATGCCGCTCTGACTGGAGTTGTTGTTTGCCTTGTGCTGTCAGTGGGCAGCCAGTGCCTGCATTCTCCTGCTGCTGCTACTGACTGTTTCCAGATTATCTCAAGAGTGTAGGCTGAAAATATTCTCTGCTTGCTTCCGCCCTTCCACTTTTAGCCGCTCTCAAGCTGAAGCAAGTGATAAACTTACTTACTTACTTGATTACTAGGTAAATGGATGCACTGGAGGGTTAAACTTTCCTTGCAGTCCATTGCATCTAAGACTGATTCTGCATCTCTGGAGGACTGCGCTGGCCTGAATATTTTTCTATTTTCATCCCCCGAGGTGCCATTTTTATCATTAACTGTCCACCGGTAATGCAGAGGCTGTAGTTTCCATAGAAATGAAGATATCTGGGAATCTCTGGAGACTGAGCGTGTCGGACTGAGGAAAAGAACTCCAGAGCTTGGGGTGAAAAGATGTTTTGATGATAGTACAGGTCGCCTGTGCTGAATGGATGAATGAAGGAAGGGTTTCAGGGAGACGTATATTTTCCAGCCATTCCTCATTCTGAGGAAGCAAAGATACCGAGAGGCACTGTTCTGAAAGCTCTCCTTTCTCTGAACCGCCTGAAGCAAACAGCGAACGGGGAACAAGAATGTTAGCCATGTGCTGAAATGCTCTCCTGCTGTCAGTTGACTTACTCAGCGTCCTCATGTTGAGCTGTATTCTTTAAATTTTTAACTTTTTGGAATACCTGTTGAAAATCTACCTTGTTAAACAGAGGACATTGATGTTTTCATGAGTGCCTGTCACTTTTAGGTGAGAAAAGTTAGAAACGGACTGCTCTAGCATGTGGGGGAAAATTGTTCGGTAGTCATTTGCTAATCTTATAGGATGATCGCATCTGTTTTTTGCTGTGGATGAGCATGACATCAGCAAAGAGCGAATTCCCAGCACTGAAACCCAAAACCGGGTCTCTGACAGATCATTTGTGCCTCATGGAATTCTGATAAATCTTGTGTAGTGGACTGTATCCTTGATTAGGAAAGTGGGACAACTTCACTAAAGTCGGAATTCAGATACAAGACAAGTAAAATGGATGACTCCAGTATATTAAGGAGGAGAGGCCTTCAGGTAAGGATGGAATGATGCATCTAACATCAAACAAGTTTGCTTTAGTTTAATTTGTCCGACTTTGCTTCCTTTCTCAGTCTTCACTGTAGTTTGCTGTGATGTGTCAGCACATTCACAAATTTTAAGCACTGCAGAAAGCAAGAAAACTCTGCCTTGGGATCAAATTATCCAGTTTTGTCAAGCAATGTGAACCTTTCGAATGTGTCTCGGTGATAACATTGCCGTGGTCTCGGTGGATTTCGAATTAATTCAGGGCAAAATTCAGCATTTTTCCTTCTCGTATCAGTTTGGCTGTCTCTCATTCTTTAAATGATTTGCTTACTAGCTTTCCTGTCTCCTTTGCTGTTTGAATTACAGGAACTGTGTCAATAGTTATCATCATGACTCAGTGATTTAAACTGGTACACGTTTTTGTTTGGACAGCTGAACAAAGATTGAATCAGACAGAAAGTGTTTTAGACTGCCATTAATACTAGAAATGTTAATCAGGAATGTAACAACTGTACTAAACCTTGAATCCCCCCTCATAATGAAGCTAAAGGCAATTCTTTGTTGGGCCGGTTATTATGTATAGTACATGTGTGAGGCGTTCTGGCTTTGACTTGCCTGGCATAACACAAACATGCTTGTGTGTATATATAGACACAAATTAACACTTAATCACCTGACGCAGATTCTAAACTAGGGAGTGTAATTGCACACATCAACAAATATATTCTTGGCTTTTTGCACGCCCATCTCTTTTACACCCTTCAGTTTAGTTTTTTTTCTGTGTTGTGTAACTGCATTCACTGTCAGTTCATTAGTTAACCCCGTGTAGATGAAGACTGCTTTGTTAAATGTTGAAAACATTGTCCCTTGATGCCAAGTACAATGTCAAGAGATGCATACTGTGAGGTTGTTTTTTATATCTCATGTCTATATTCAATATCAACACTAATTGAACTACAGCATTATCTACACAATGCAGAGCTGCTATTTGAGAAGCTATTTGATTCTGTAATTTAGCTCCTTGCCCGCAGGGTTTTTAGCAGGGTAGATAAAATGTTAGTAAACAAGATGAAAAGAAAATTGACAATGTCCTGCTGTAATTCGGATAATATTTAAAAGGCTCATGTGAAATGGAGCAGTGCGGGATTGCACTGAAGTGTCATTCACTGGAAAGGCATTTTCTGTTCAAGTAGTATTGTATCCAGGAGGTGTGTTGTTTTTGATGTGTGTGTATTTTTGCGTTATGAGCAGCATAGGCGCAGTTTGTTTCCATTCCAGGTAATAGTGGGGGTTTTAAGGCACTTTACAGTTCTCAGTGCTGTCTTTTTTGCTAGGGTGTCTGTGTTTTTGCCCGTTGGCTGTGGGGATGGATGTTGGTTGAGTTGAACTCTGTGTTGTGTCTGTTCACTCAGCTGTGCAGTTGGGAGGTTTTGTCTCGGTAAATCCACCGTAGGGCTTTCAGTCTGCCAGAACCGGGCAGTGAGATGAAGCAGCGGGCTTATTCTGCTATCTACTGTAACATCTCATTTAACTTCATATCCTGTTTCTACAATCACTCCGAGTCCGTCAGCAGAATCTGAACAGCTTCACTAGAAACGCATACACTAGTGTTCAAAAGTTTGAAGCCAATAAGATTTTTTAATGTTTTTGAAAGAAGCCTTTTATGCTCCCAAAGGCTGTGTTCATTTGTTTAAAAACTATGGTAAAATATATTTTTTATGTTTAGATTAGTGCTGTCAAAATTAACGCAAGCAATTACATTTTTCCAGTTTAACAGCATTAAAAATATTTAACGCAGTTAACTCAGGGGCGGGGCTGGTTGGCCACCCCACTCACAACTATTGCTTCTGTCTCTTTTCTTGACAAGAAGTGTGTTTTAATCACAGAACATGTTTACAACCACATCAAGCTAGAGACTTTTCAGATGCACACTCCAACTTCGTCTCAGCACCAGGCATTAGTTAAACAAGCATGGAAACAGTACAGGTGACTTGTGAGCTTTAGTCAAACAACATTGAGCTGTGGCCTGATGAGGTGTTGTCAGGCCATGTGTTGGTAAAATTTATTTTCCTGTCCCGTCACCTGTTATGTGCTCGTAGCACGTGCGCTTCAATTGCAAGCAGAAATGAGGCGGCGTGCGCTGTAGCCTGTATTATTTCATATTAAAGCGCAAATGAAACATCGAGCATGCATGTCAGATCTGCGGTACGTTCAGCAGTGGCAGCTCTTAAAGTAATAGCAGTCAAGTAAGCTGATAACCCAGCTGCTGTAATGTCTGTTAATAAAAGAACTAAAAAAAAAGAGGAAGTCAACTTTTGTAGCTTTAAGGATTAATCTATGTGTAATTTAGTATTTAGTGTTTATTCAGTTTCTGTATTTCCTAATTACTGAAGGATATAGGTAAAAAAAAAAAAAATTTATAAAGTCTAATAAATGTTAAAATTGATAGCTCTGAGTTGTACTGTAATGTTGAATGGCTATAATTAATAATTAATGGGATTAATCACGATTAATTTAAGAAAAATGTGCGATTAATTAGTTATTTTTTAAACGATTAACAGCAATAGTTTAGATATAAAATCTATGTTTAAAATTAAAAATAATTTTTTGTCATTTTTGACATACAGCGCCATTGCACTACAGGCGTCCCGAGTTCGAATCCTCATTTGAAGCCGCATTTAAACTGCGTTTTGGAAGTTCAAAGTCGGGGGCACCATATCAGTCCATTATATGAAGAAAAATCCTATTACATTATCTGTACATTTTTGTTCTGGAAGTAGACTTCTCCTTTAATGCATCTATGCTAAATAAAATATTGATTTCCTAAAAAAAAAAATATTTTTTTTGGAAACACTACAAATAAGGTGTCATGTGTTAACAAACTATGAACAATGAATGAACAATACATCTATTACAGTATTTATTCATCTTTTGAAATGCTAATTAATAAAAGTAGTAAAGTAGTCGTTCATTGTTCATGTTAGTCTGCAGTGCATTAACTAATGTTAACAAACACAACTTGTGATTTTAATAATGCATTAGTAAATGCTGAAATTAACATAAACTAAGATTAATAAATGCTGTAGAAGTATTGTTCATTCTTAGTTTGTTAACTAATGAACCTTTTTGTAAAGTGTTATGCATTTTTCTTACCCCAAACTTTTGAACGCTAGTGTATGCGTATATTCTCTGGAGGTCTGTTGAGATCCATATTTTCTTTACGAACATATTGACTGATTGCTGATGAATAGGTCATTATGGCTTTAAGCCATGCATCCCCTTAATGCTCTAAAGTGGTCTGGGCAGTCAGTCACATGGGGACCAGGCCCAATATTGCTGGCCAGTGTGAGACGCAGCGCCCTGAAAATCCACATTTGGCAGTGTTTATGGGAAGAGGTTAAAGGCTGAAGGAGAGACTAAATCTCTGTAATGCTTCTGAGTGGTCTCCTGAGGCCCAGGCCTGTTTAATGCCTTTTCCTCAATGTCAATGGTCATCCACATGTCCCTGACAATCAAACACTCTTTGGTCACAGCTTTAAATTGTTCATTAGGCACTCAGCGCATGGCGTGACCTCCCTTATCCAATTGGTCAATTTGTTAATGAATCAAAATAAATGTTTCTGACAAGTGATAAAAGCTTAGGTGTATGCTGTTTGCTTTGCAATGTAACAACTTGCCACATTAATTTAAAATATGGAGTCACAGCTTTTTGGTTATTATAATTTTTTACTGCTTAAAACACAATCCATTTTAGATAAACATTTGCTTATGTATTTTTAAACTCTCAGTATTTGACCAAAGTGTACAGTGAGGTAGTCGATGATATCCAGCCATAAAATATATAAATATATACTGTATTGTGTACCACTATGTTTCAATTCACCATGCCTGTTTATAATTGTAATGTAAAATTGTTGACTAGCAAGAGATATATAAAAATCATATGGTATAGCCTCTTTAAATGCCTTAAATCCATATTTACAAGTGCAAATGCTTAGTACTTCAGTCATTTTTAAAGGTTAAGTAGTTTGTCCTGTTACATCATTTCAGGTTTTGTGCTCTTTTATTCCTCCTTTGGAAATACTTCTTTAGAAAATATGAAAATGTCTATCCAGCTCATCTCAATTCCAAGGATCAGAAGTGGAATTTCACAAGTGAAAGTGAAATGAATAATCTTTTTGTGAGAGGTGCAAGCTGATTAAACCGTGTTTGCTCTTCACTCTTATCTGTGGTGATGTTGGAGGCTTGATTTTTTCCTCATGATTGCTCGGGTGAAAGTATTCATAGGACTTCAGTTTTGCATGTGACATAACACACTGATAGATGCCCCTATATTGCTTAGAATGTGTTGTTTAGATATTATCTAATTCACACTCTCCAATTTCAGGCAGTTAATCGGTGTACCCTTTATTGAGACGTTAGAACTGGGAATGCAGGTCTCGCTTCTCTAGCTCTATTGTTTGTGTTGATTACCTGGAGATAGAGGTGTTGGTGTTGGGACTTTTGCTCTTCAGGTGCAGATGAGCTGTGGAGGAGTGGAGCGTAGAGGTGCCGCTGGGCTCTTCATCTTTGTGTTTCTCCCATTTCCTGACAGGTTAGAGTGTTAAATTGTTCTTATGCCCTGGTGCGTTTGTAGGCGAGGATATCAGACATCAGGAGATTGTACCTGCGGGCTGTACTGAATCGGAAAAGAAAGGGAGGCGGTGATGGAGAGGGTGCAGATTTTGGGGGATGAGATCTTTAGGAGGTAGTTCAGGTTGTAATGACACACATTTCCACTCCTATTGCTTTTTATTAACCATAACAGTCTGGTGCAATGACCCACTTTATGCCTATTCATTTTCAACTGCTGGCTTTGATAAGCAGCTTGTCTTTCCCTTCTTTCAACGGGATCAACTTTTATATTTTAAATGTAATGTTTATGTTTTTATATATTTTTAGGGGTTCAAGCACGTAGTGCTGAAACCCTATTGTAATTGTTAGAATGGCCAAGGATCAGCAATCTCCACGTAAAACTGATCGTGCAGACCAAACTCTAAATCGTAGAGACTTGAAACTTGGAGGGATGGTAGTACTCACACCATTTACAATGTCACCAAAGCTCACCCCAACTGGCCTGATGGGGGCACTACAGCGATCAAAAAGTATGAAATCGCTCATAACTCCTAAATGGTTCGTCGCAGGCTTAAGTGTCTTATGCCGTCAGAATCCTTGGCTCTCACTGGACAAAATGCACGCCTCTGATTCGTCCAATTGTGAAATTGCGAAATTTTGGTGTATTTTGCATTTATTGAAAAACCTACTTTTGCAAACTTGTCCTGTGCAGGAAGATTCTCTGGAGAGTGAATATTAATAATTTAAAAAATTGAACTTTCGACTCTCCATTGCAAGAGGCAGGGCTGTTTTTACTAAATGACATTTGCCGATAAACTTTGAGCGACTGTTAGACAAGGTTAACAGAGGTCCGTCAGAACAAAACTCTGTGAAATTAGAAAGGTCTGTAAAAAAATTAAAAAAAATCGGCCACTGGGGGGGTTGGGGGTGGGGGGCGCAATTCTCTGCAGTGCAATTCTCTGGACTCTCTAGGTCAATAATTATCAAAAAATGTTGAAATGTACACTTTGGCAGGCTATAATGGGGTCATTTAGAAAAGGGGCCTGTCAAAATCTACCTAAAAGCCTATAATGCCTAAACAAAATTTCAAAACTTCACGAAACCCGGTGAACACATGCGACAGGTGATTCTAAACAAGCATTCAAAGTTTTAGGGAGATCAGACCACAGCTGGTGCTATAACAGTCATAAACGTTAAACACCATGTTTCTATGGTAAATTACCTGGATTTGCCAAAAATGTGTTTTTTAATTATTGATTTACCTGGTTACAGGCTTGCTAAATAAGATGTAATGTCTTTTTTTGTATGTGCTTAAATATGTTAAAGTACTTGAACCCCGTAATCGCTGCTTGCAGCTATATTTTTAAATGTTTTTATTGCATTACATTACAAAAAGTGTCAAAAAACGCATACATTGATTTTCCTGATCATCAAGAGAGGGTGTACATGTGTAGAAATCCTTTGTTGTTGTTTTATATCTCAGCTTCCTGGTTCCCAATCTCTTTTACACTCATTTTTAAATCTGTAATCTGGCAGACTACCAATATTGAAGCAAATGGTCCTAATTCTGCAAGGAATTATCGTATTGGGGCAGTGTAGGCAAAAACAACACCATATCAAGTAATCTGCTTTTACTTTAGCAGATTAAAAGTAGGAAAAAAGGTTTCAAGGTGTCTCAGTTGGGCATAGTTGTTTTAAAGAGAATGTAGTAAGGCTGGTGTGTGGAGTGCGTGCTGGACATTGACGGTTATGGCCAGCTCCAGGATCCTATCAGTGGACAGTGATGAGAACAGAAGGCCATTAGCCTGCAGGCGCTCAGTGAGCTGGTACGGAGTCAGACTGTGCATTCTCAAGGAATCAATACAGGCTGCGTCTCAGGCTGGGCAGGTAAGAGAGAAATTTAGGGTTTGTAAGCAGTGCTTTCATTCATTAAAAAAAAAAAATTTGTTTAGTGAGAAGAATTTGTGAAGGCCATCTGGATTTGTCAGTATGTTTTAATATGTGTATGTTGCATTTTTTAATACTTTATGGAGTTCTTAATCCTTTTTAACATTTACAGCCCTAAACCCAAAACAAACAAGGACAAAACTATTTCATTTCTATGAAAATTCTCTATGCTAGAATAATAGAACACTCTCTGAAGCCATTATTTGTCGTGCAAAATCTGTTGAAATTTCCTACCAACGCCACAGCATCTGCATTATCTATTTATTGAAATTTGTCGTTTGTGGTCATGTTTTCCAGGTTTACAATCAACTTGAACCCCAGTTATTGCCACTCTCCTTTTATAGATGTGCTCTTGTAACCTTCAGCTCAGGAAATCATGTGAATTTCAAAACCAACATCTCGTAATTTTGTTACTTTGTGTCTCGTAGTCAAATCCTAGCTGGAGGCATGACTGACAATTTGCAATTATTGATGCAGCATTGTATTTTGTCACTGTGAAAACAACATTCATGGCTATTGAGCTGCTAAATAACTCGTGACTGCACTCTGACCAGAACATCCGCTTACCAAGAAGCTAAAAGGATAGTTTCTGATGACTCAGCTGTGTATTAGAGCCGGCATTAGTCTAGTTTCCCCTGAGATTTGCATTCTCATTAATATCTCACTTTTAATACAGCATTAGCCTAAAGAATAGCTTGATATCATAATTAAAGGATAAAGGCCCATTAGTTTCAGCACATCAGTGTACACAAAGAATAGCTGTTTTGAATGGATGTACAGTGTTGCCCATTGCAAACACCTCCTCAGCCCCTGCATGAGACGTGCTCGAATGAACACCACCGCTGTGGAAGTCATATTACTCTAGTGCACTGCACATGATTGAAGTACGCTCACTCTTTAAGGTCGTTCAGACTGCAGAGATGCCTGTGTCCTAGTTTTGTGTGTCCTCATAACAGTACAGTGCACTCTAAACACTCAAAGGTGCTAAGATCTTTTTTCCTAATACCTGTTTCCTTGAAAATAAGTTTCTCACTGGAACTTGTTCTGCATGTTTTTGTAATACGATAGTGCTGCTTCAGGATTATCTGATTGTCGACATCCAGAGAAAACAAAAATGCAAAAAAATGTATATGTTTATGCACTTTTCGTGGTTGATTTGCCTAAGACAAATGTGGCCTATAGTAGACAGAAGCCAGGAGTTGGACACATTCAGGATACTGAGGTAGCAAAGAAGGAAATAAATATAAAAGACTAATAGATAATCAAATTTTTCAGTTATAGTCTGTTTGCATCCCATCCATTTGTTGTTCAGTATACTTTTGGCTGTTCTGTCAGCACAGTAAAGCCTTGTCTTTTCCTAAAATGGTTGAAAACAGACCTTGACTTTAAAGTACGAGGGATGTGAATGAAGACACTGTTTTCTACATACACCATGCTCCTACTTGGGGTAGTGAGGCGATGCTGCCAGCCCCCCGTCAAAGACTTGGATAAATGCATTAAGAGCGCAGCAATAAGCTCACTTTGAGACCAACGTGAGAGCATGAGATCATCGTTTTAGACTGAATAGGGAAGGAGGGGTGAAGGGGAAAATGCCAGAAAGAGAGTGGACTCAGCTGCCAGAGATTGAAATGCACACATACACAAACCCAGACTTGGATTGGTGGCTTCACAGCAGAGAGTATTACTTAGCGGTAATAAATTCTGCTCTTCGAGCAGGCTTAATCAGTGTTGTCCCCCTTGTCTTTGAGATAAGCCATTAAGATAGACAGTAAAAGACATTCAATCAATGACAAATGGGTTAAAAATCCTGTTTGACCATAATTGGAGATCACAAACTGCTGAAAAGATTCAAAGTCAGCATTAAACTGTATGTGCAACCACTTGCACATGTAATGTGATGTTTTATGGTGAAACAAGATATTCGCTAAGAAGAAAATGTAGGGAGGAACTTGATTTTATCTATCAGGAATTGATTGCATTGTGTAAAGTAGGTGGTACATATCAGAATGGGGCCTGATCAAGTTTCCAGTCGGTTGTGGAGGATGCATCTCAATATGTCCTGTTCTTTGTCAAATGTATTATTGTTTACTGTTATTGCCATAATGTTTATTGCACTGTTAACAGCATTATGTAATCCAGTCTGGTCTCATTGTTAATACACTGGTATTAGCACATAATGTTTAGAAACACAAAATGCACTTTTTGTATGTTTTTATTTATGCTGAAACAAACAATTTGGGCGTATTTTAACATTTAAAACCTTAACCTACCACCAACCTAAACCGACCCATTTTACAGCGAAAAAACATATTAAACATATATTTATTTTATAATCGCTAATCCCACTCCTACCTCTAAACCGAACCATAACTATTTCTGTATACTATAAAGAAAAACATGATAGACAGATCAAGTGCAATCGGATTAATTTATTTATTACAAAAATGTCAAAAGCAGTACCAAAAGTAATGCAAATGGCAATGCGTTGCAGACGCAGTCCTCCCTGGTGGAATATAATAGTTTTGTATGAGGTGTAGAGCAGTTTAAGTTGTTAATAGCTGAAAATATTATATAGATTATTATCCCGATTCACTGAGAAAGGCACAAATTTCTCATTTAAACACCTCACCAGAAACACGGCGTGTCACAATCTGTGACAAAGCAGGTGAGAGCCAGTGAGCATTCGAAACTATTTTTGTATATTAACACAAAATCCATGACTTTTTGCAAAATTGGGTAAAAATTGGACCAATGGTCGAGGAGGAGTTCGAAAATGTAGGTTTTCAACGCGTGAACAGGAAGTTCAACTGGCTATGACAAAAATGGTGTCTATGTTCTCGGCACGACCCATAGAATATAGTTAGACCAATAGTTTCATTACATTATCATTTCTGACCATGAGAAACTTTTTAAGTACTGTCACAGCATGGTGCCAAAGACACATATCTAGTTTCGTAACAATACGCCAGTGCGATCATAAAATCTAGCATTTTATGACAAAATTCAAAATGACAGACACCCAAAATGGCTGACATGGGAAAACTGGGTATGGTTTGACTTGGCATGTTGCCTCGAAACAAATTTTTTTAATATCTCCTGATCACTAGACACTGTTGCACCGAAACTGTGCAGGTAGCCTCAGGTCATGGTTGTTATAACACACACCAACTTCAGAATACGTTAAAGCAGAGGTCTCAGACTCAGTTCCTCTAGACTGTGCAGAGCTGTGTCCCTCCAGGAATTGTGGAGATAGCATCATGTTCATTTTTACAAGTTCGCACATTATTTGAGAACTTCAATTCCATAACTTTTTGCCAGATGGTCTAAAGATAATCTGAGCCAATGTTGGGGAAAATCAGACAAACCATCTAGGATGAGTTTGAAAAAGTAGGTTTCTTAACTATGGGCTTCCCTAGATTAGAGTGGAAGAAGAACGCCAGTGGATATAATAGGTGTCATCGCACCTTTGGTGCTTGGACCCCATAAATAAATGCAGTGATTTCAATATTCGTAAGGATTCATTTGTAAGTCATGTTCATATGTAAATAATTTACATTTTAGATGTAATCAATATGTCAGTATTGTAGGTTTAAATGCTGAAAATACGTTAGTATTGTATGTTTAGATGCTGTAAAAACGTAAGTAAATGTACGTTTTGTAGAATCACATTTTATGTAAAATATATACAAATTATCATGAGATCATGTTGAGTTATCATCATGTTTTGCATCAAGTAGAAGCCTCAAAATGCGTTATCAATTTGGCTGTTGATTAACATTTTCTGTATCTGCATGAACTAGATGACGTCAACTGAAAAGGAAGGTCATTTCAAAGCCAGGGCTAGTCATTGCATTTTGATGAAAGAGAAGAAACTCATTTGGAATGATGTGCACTAATTAATCACTCACAGTAAGACTAGAAACATTTTAAGAAAGTAAATGGCATCAGTTTTGATTTCATGTTGGCTTTAGAATTAAATGAGAGGTTATAAGTACAAAAGCTGTTTCCTTTCAGAGGCTTCATCAAGGACCCAGACAAGCTGCAATAAAAAAAAAAACACATATTTATAAAAAACCTACCACAGATATATAGTTAGTGAATCTAAATCACTTCTACATTGATCTTGATTTTCTAGTGTGGCAGCAAAATTTGCCCATTAAGATGTTTTTATTGGTCTGTGGGTGAAGAATAGAGGAGGATGCCAGAATAGTGTCTAGACACCCCCCTGCCCACACTTGGCCGTAGGCTAAATACTGTTTTCAAACACAGTTTCACAAAAACAACACATTTGGACAAACGAGGACACAGTACTTCTTCACTACAATTCTCTCCCGATGGAAGCTATAATACTGTGACCATCACTTTTCTTTTTCTTCCGTTTGCTGCTTTTTTTCCCTTTTGTCTGGCACTTGAAGTCAGTGGTCTCTTCTGTAGCACCTCTCTCAGTAGGCATTAATCAAATGCACAGCAAAATAGCAGTATGTTGGTAGCGTGTCTGTCTGTTCGCGCGGTTGGGGGCGGTTTTTGATCGTCTGCCTCTCGTGTGGTATCCTCCCTGGGGAGCCAGACCTCCGTCTACCCTCACACAGTCATTTCTCCTTCAGCTCCTAGTAATGAGCACCATTGCTCCTTTTGTCTCTCTTTGTATCTGGCGTCTCTTCTGCCGTCCATAGCGTGTTCATGGGCTCCATGTCTTGATGGCTCTTGGCTCTTTTATTCATCTGGGTGTGGCGTGTTGCCATCTGTATCCACTGTATTCTCAGTCTATTTTCTCATCACATTATATTTTCATTTTCTTCACCTTCTGTGATTTCATTTTCCTGTCTTGTGTTCATTTTCTACTACAAGAGCACATTTGTTTTTGTCTTCCTGAGAGGCACGTTTTAGTGGTTGTTTTATTATTCTGGAAAATTCTGTAGCGGTTTTCTTTGACCAAGACAAATGAGGTTCTTTCTCTAGCATGCAGACATTTGTGCCGAGGCTGTGTGTGTGGGGATTGTGTTCGGGGTTTATGTGGGGGGTGGCGGATATGCCAGAAGTGTGAACTGAGGATGTTTGTGTGTCAGGGAGTTTGATAGCACCTGGGAGTCGAAAACTGACGACCGGAGAAGTGTCTGTTCACCTACTGGTAATGAACTCAGACTTGCAGTCATGGGGGACAGGAGGAAGACTGCGAGAATGTCAGAGGCAAAGATGGGACAAATATGACTTCATTACTCTCCTAGAGGAGCAGGGGATCTGTTTAGGAGTGTTGTATTATTTAAAGTACAGTACACTTTACACTTTTTCTTTACACAATATTTGTTCATACTTTATTTCAACATCCAGGTCACGCTATTAACCAAATATTAACTATGACTTTTGCCTCAATAAACTGCTTAATAAATTTGCTGCTTAGTAATATTAAGTAGAGTAGTTGTTGAGTTAGATATTGGGTCGGATTAGGGATGTACAATATGGTCATGCAGAATATGTGCTTTATAAGCACTAAAAACAGCCAATATATTAATAATAAACATGCTAATATGCAACTAGTTAAAAGTGAGAACTGGTCCCTACACTTGAGTGTTATTTCTCCCAACTTTTTGGTAAATAATCTTTGTATTTTAAGGGTTTAGGTTATTTTAGGTTTTATATGGCCACATTGCCCAAACAAAACAAAACAAAAAACAAAAAAAAAAAACAGTTACTATAAGTAACTTTAAGTACGATATAACAGCATATACTTTTTTTTTTTTTTTTTTTTTCAAACAATGATCAATTATATTTCATATGTTTTATATTCACTAGAATATGCTGGCTTTCAAAAGTTAAGTATTATATGAATAAAAAACAGTAAATACAGTATTACTGTGAAATATTATTGCAACGTAATTTTACAATTACAATTCTATTTTAATATATATAACATTTTTGTTTATTTATTTACACAGGTGCTTGAGTTTTTGAAATTTAAGGCCTGGGAAATCCTTGAAAATAAAAATATTTCTGAAGAGGTACTTGAAAAGTGCTTGACTTATTGAAACACAGTGTATCTATTAAATAAGTGTTTATTTTTTTTAATAAGCACATGTTTTTGCACAATTAAAAAAACATTATACCCGTTTTTTATTTGTTTGCCTATTTCAGTGAATGTTCTAAAAGCATCGAGCTAAACCAGTTGTAGTACTGACAGTGTTGTCTAAACATGGCTGAAGAAGCAAAAAGAGGAACAGATGAACCCAATTAATTGAGTGAGTCACTTAAAGGAGAACTCCACTTCCAGAACAACAATTTACAAATAATTTACTCACCCAGAGCCTGTGCTACGCAAGCTTTTGTGCCTAAAAAGTATACAAATCTTTATTTAAAAAAAAAAAAATGACAGATCATTTCAGTAGATAAGACCCTTCTTCCTCAGCTGGGATCGTTTAGAGCCCTTCAAAGCTGCATTTAAACTACATTTTGGAAGTTCAAAATCGGGGCAGCAAGTCCATTATATGGAAAAAAATCCTGAAATGCTTTCCTCAAAAAACATAATTTCTTTATGACTGAAGACAGAAAGACATGAACATCTTGGATGACAATGGGGTGAGAAAATTATTTGTAAATTGTTGTTCTGGAAGTGGAGTTCTCCTTTAAGCTGGAATTGCTCTGATTGATTCAAACTCATGACTTCTTTTCATTTAAAGTGATTCGCTAGCAAAAACCAGATCAAATTAGAAGAGCCATTAATTTCTGAATTTCGACATCACTTGTAATGATATTAAAAACCATTTAAAAACCTTTGCGTCACAACATGATTCACTATTTCGAAGAACTCCAATCGGATCGCAGATTCAGATTGGGCTTTCAAAGCCCGTAGAGTAAATAATTTGATTTAGATCTGGACTACGGGTTTAGAAATTATTTGATTTAGAACGGAACTTTGCATATCGTAAATCAGTTGATTTAGATTGGAACCTTAAGTCACGTATTGTGTATCAGTTGATTCAGATCAAGATTTTTCATATAGCAAATCAATTGATTTAGATTGGAACCTCAAGTGACATATCGCAAATCATTTGATTTAGATCGGAACTTTGCGTATCGCGATTGATTTCATTCGATTGGGACTTCGGATAAGGTTCTTGAATCATTCCACAAATTAAATGATTCCTGATCTATGTTCCGAGTCCTGATCTGAAATTATGGTACACAAATCAATATTAGGATCTGGACTTTGGAGCATGGATCGCAAATTATTTGATTTAGATCGGAACTTCAGAGTGGTTTCACAAATCTTTTGCTTTGGATTGGAACCTAGGAGCGGGAATTTTTTTTTTTTTATATATATATCAAACCATAAGTGATATCTCTGATTAAAGTTCTTAAAGTTCTTTTTTTTTTTTTTTTTGCACAGCTTTTATTTGTACATTAACGGTATTGGTGTCCTACTCGAAAACTGTTATATTTACAGGAAATATAATTTATATTTGTAATATTTTTGCATTTAATATTTGAAATATAATGAATTTTGTACTGATCTCTAATTCCTTTCCATTTCCATTCCATTTTTTTCTTTTTTCTTTTTTTTGCAAGCTGAAAATAATGTATAATGCATAATGTAGTTTGTCAGTTCAGCACTGACTTTTCAGTAATTCAAAAATGGGTCAGTCTTTAAAGTTTTTTCACT
Organism: Labeo rohita; assembly: GCF_022985175.1. NCBI lineage: Eukaryota > Metazoa > Chordata > Actinopteri > Cypriniformes > Cyprinidae > Labeo > Labeo rohita. Next base: position 21,362,736 of record NC_066874.1, on the reverse strand, counting down.
TCATGATTCCTTTCTGCTGCCTTACGGTTTCATTAATACATTCTGTAACCTCAAACGGCCCTTTTTTTTTGGAGTACTTTCCCGCTCACAAATGCGCCATTCTATTCCTGCAACTGTCACTTATAGGAAAACAGTACTGAATATCAGCATGATCAAACCAAGCTCTGCACTGTATTGTTCAGGCCCCATTGTGGTGAGGCAATGCACGGTAACGAACAATCCTGCCGACTCTGTGTTTTGAAGCTCCTCCGTTTGCAATGGGGGGGATGACGACTGTCACCCTATATGTAGGAGACGGATGAGCTCTCTTTGAATATCGCAGCTGGCGAGATATACCAATGAGACAGCCTGCTGCTACACGTGGAGAGCTTTTCAGAGATCTGACAGAACGTAGCTCCAGCATCGTAGCGTTAGCTCAGCGCTAATGCAAAATGATGTGTAGAGAAAACAGTGCTGCCGATAGCATAAAGTGCTAAAGTTCAAATAAAGGTAAACTCAACGTAGCTGTCAAACAAAACCCCCGAATACACTCCCCGCTTGACATGCTGGTACATCATTACTGGATTTTAATTCTTCAAAAGAAAAAAAAAAAAACGCATCTGCCAGTCTTCACTCCGGCATTGTGTTTTTCTTCACTCTCCATTATCTCCACTTAGACATTTCATCGAGGAATGTAGATTTAATTTGAATATGCAAATTCTAATTAGGATTAGTGGGGTTTTTCATGTTCTTTTTTTTAATTTCCACAGTTTGATAGTCAGTGTGAATAGCTAGACTGATCACTAGATTAGCATCTGAGTGAGGGAGCGCAGAAGAAGACAGAAAGAGTGAATTAAGGGCTAGACGTCCTCTTCTGCCAAAAGCATACCACAGTAGTAGGGATAATTACTTGGTGCTCCCTTCCAACAACATGAGGAGATCCTCATATATCACGACTGCTAATTGTGCCGGTTTAGCCCTCACGCGGTATGACAGGCGGCTGGCGGCAGCCAAGTTGTCTTTGTGTGTGATGATGATGATGATGATGATGATGATGGAGGCATCTCTTAAAATCTGCAGCTGCATCTATCAGAAGTGGTTGCAGTATTTCTCTCTGCATCCTTCCGCTTGCCCTCCCTGTGTTCTTTTATTCACTCTATCCTCTTCTAAACCTCAGCTGTTCAGCGTCCTGTCTTTCCCTGTGGCCCCGCCTCAGCCGTCTTCCTGTCCTACATACTCCCAGCACCAGCTTCAATTAATATGAATGAGCTACAACCTAAATCAAACACTCTGTTCTCTCCTTCACAACTGGGTTCAGTCTATTCCATGCATCCTGTGGTAAATCCTGACTTTGAGAAAACTGAAATGTTAGCAACTCCACAGCAGTGTCCGGTAGAGGTAGACAGTTAACTGGTAGAGATTTTGTACTATCATCTTTATTGCGGTTACATCCTCACGTGTCATGAAAATCTATCGTTTGCATGCATTTTTAGCATTGCTGTTTAAAAACAAGTGATTTTAAGCTGTTGAAATGCAATCAGCAGGAAAACAGAATTTATTTCGCTATGTTTCTGAGTGCTGTCAGAGAGGCACGTGCACGTGAAGACGCTGCTCTTAGAGCACGGGAGTATTGAACGGAGTTATTTTTGCTGCTTTTAGGCCTTGAACTTGTTAAATACACACACTTGTATGTATCGAAATGTCCGTCTTTGCAAGTATCCTCGTAAACAGTAATTTATGTCTTAAGTAAAAGCAACAGCTTAGAACGAAAACACATGTATAACAGTATATTGGATTTGGGCGGCTCACGTCTAATATTCCTGCTGTCTGTCATTCATGTTAATCAAACAACGAAAAAGAGAAAACATCTCCGTGCTCTTGAATAAATCACTTGTATCTTTAATAGGAAGAAATGTTTATTTTACGAAGTGTCTATTTACACTAAGTGCAAATAGCCCAACTTGTTGGCAGAGGCTATTTACACTAACTCCGCCCATCAATGTGTGATTGGCATAGTCAACATTACAAAAGACGGCTGTCTGTCATCAGCTCCAGTGGCGCAAAGGATAAAGTGTGTGTTCTGCTTTTTTCGAACACGATCGACCTGGTTTCAAATATGCCTTTTCCTTTTCAAATCTCACATCATATTGGAAAGGCATTTATTTTCAATAAAAATGAAGGAAATAATCAAAAAGTTGAAAATTAAGTATCAGTTAGAGTTAGGGAAGGTGTAGGGAGGGCTTATTGTCCCAGTAAGGTAGCATCCATTAAATAAATTGAATTTAAACTATAATTTACACTCAGGATACTGTTTTAATGTACTACAATACTGAGATGCAGATAATTACGTCTATTTGCAATAAGTATTATAAATAGCAGAAAATTCTGCTATTTTAACATAATGCAAATAGAATGTGTAACTTTTTGCACTTAGTGTAAATAGTAGGGGTGTAACGGTACACAGATGTCACGGTTCGGTACTTACCTCGGTTTGGGGGTCACTGTTCGATATGATTTCGGTACAACAGGAAAAAGCAAATCTACTATGCTAGATTCTTTTCATTTATTTTAAACACAGTACTACAAATTACATTTTTTTTTTTCCCACACCTAGATGTGAAAATACTAAATATTATATTAAATAACGTTATATATATATATATATATATATATATAGAATCTGCAGTACATGCGTACAAGGAATAAATACTTGAAATATACTTGATTTAGTAAACAGATAAGCAAGGGAAAAAACTGAGATTTTTGTTTTCTTTATTTTATAAAATCACAATGTTTTGTTTTCATTGTGAGTGTACACAAATAAAAGGAAACCTTTTACAGTTTCGCATTATTAATGAGACAGTAAATGGAGTGTTTTAATTTGATTGTGCTGGTATAAGGAAACAACTGAAGTGACCGTGCGGCGATCCTTGAAAGTCCTGGGATTTTATTTTACAGCATCTGTATGAACCAAATAACTATATTGTGATTTTATTTTGTTACTGTGAAATAAAATTACTCATATCGTGTAAGATTTTGATAATCGCCCACCCCTAACACCTGGTTACCATCTACAGTGCTCTAGCATTATGATATGAGGTTGTAAATGGGCAAACACCTTCATATTCAGAAAAAAAATCTATTTTTATGCTCTTATGGAGCTGTTAATGATCCTGCACTTGTACATTGTAAACCTAAACATATTAAAATCATTATTTTTTTTATTTTTTTTTTATTTTTTTTTTTCTTTGGTTTATTTACAGCAGTTTCCAGTAGTCCATCATCCTCTGTTCCAGCCCAACAGTTTTCAATCACTCATTATAATGATGTCTGCTCCTCCACGGGTGCCGCATTCTCCTTCTTATGTATATTGTTCTATCTGTGTTACAATGACCCAGTTAATTAATATCCTCCTGGTACATATAACTCTTTGATTTGCCTTTCCCTCTCTTTCTCTTTCTCACCCCCATCAGTTTCGTTTACTTGTTCATTGCAGGCAATTAGTCTTGACAGGCTTAGTGCTACGCCCCATTTGCTCCATGAAATGATTAAACATCCTTAGACCTGCTTCATGCAATCACTAGACTACACCCTCTTGACCTTTTATTGTTTAAAACAGTGGCAGGAAGCTTGTCAGTGTCTAAGAGTTCACAATAGGACACTAATATTACTAATATTATATTACTACTGTGCATGCATATTAGCATTACGTTGTTTGTATTTACTGAGCAAGGATGCATTAAATTGTATACATTTATGTTACAATGGGCTTCTATTCCAAATAAAGTGCTATTCTTTTGAACTTAATATTCATTGAAGAAAAAGTATCAAAAATATTAAGGAGCAAAGCATTTATGATAATAAAAAGACATCTTTTTTGAGTGGCAAATCAGCATATTAGAATGGTTAATGAAGGAGTAAGATTAGAGCTATGGCTGCTGAAAATTTGCTTTGCCGTCACATGAAAAATAGAAAAGTGTTATTTTAAATTATATTTTTATTAAATAAATGCAGTGTTTGTTCTCCACTATAGATGCAAAGTGGTTGTATTTGCTGAGCCTTTAGTAGCATGTTTTCCTCTCTGCAGCGCTTCTGTAGCTCCATAACTCTGTCCTTTCCCCAGAAACTCAGACCGGGAGCAAGGCCTCCCCTGGGTCCACTGTAATTAGTTCATTAGTCCTGTGTAATGAAATCGGCCAAGACTGTGTCAACGTGTCCAGGGATGGCAGTGTGCTTGTATCTTTCTCTCTCACACCATGTCCTAACCAGGTGCGACTGGATAAAGCTACAAGCGATAAAAGCTATCTCATCCTTGTTAATTCGAACAAGCAAACAGCAAGGGGGCATTTTGTTAATGATGTAGTTTACGTTTTTACATTGTGAAATTTGATTGGCCTGCTCCACACATCAGTGCGTTAAACATGAGATATCTCCTGATTGGGTGAATTTGATGTACAGTACAGATGTTGTATTTTCTGTTTGCATTAGAAGTGGGTTTTATTGTATCCATTAAGTTTATCCTCCTGCATCTGTAATTTTCTGTCCAGCCATTCACTCAAAGACAGAAAGCTGTGATTGCGGTGCTGTCCTGCACATAGCCTGTCACTGTCAGAGGCTGTCCAGTGTCCCTGGTGAAGTCTCGAGGGAACCAGCAAGCTCTGACTTTTTGGCCAGAGCTGTCTGTTTCCATCCTGGAAGTCTTTGGACTGTACTTGTACTAATGTACTTGGCTTGGGAGAGGTCAGCATTTTGACAGCTGTCATCAATTCTTTATGCATCAAGTGTAAGTGGGAACCTCACGTGGCTGCATTTTGTTTTTGTTTTTTTGATAGGGCTCGGCTCGCTAAGGCCAACATCCCTGTTACTACTACTGTACTATATATATATATATATATATATATATATATATATATATATATGTGTGTATATATATATTTTTGCTATTTAACTTCAGCATATAACTCATACCACTCTGTTTCCTGAGTATATTTGTGTCTTAAAGTTAAATTACAGCTGTATAATCGGTAGATTTTTTTCTTCAAATTTTCATTGCAAAGGAAACAATCATTTATAAATTACTGTTCAAAATGTAAAGAAAAAACAAAAATACTTTTGTTCTGCAAGGATGTTAAATTATTCAAAACAGTATCGATATAATAACGACATAATGTAATGTTACAAATAGATTTCTATTTATAATAAATGCTGTTAATTTGAACTTTCTATTTATCGAAGGATCCTGAGATAAGCATTTTAGGGTTTCCGCAAAATATTAAGCAGCACAGTGTTAGAGTCTAGTGTCAGTAGTCTAGTGCTGCCAAATGATTAATCGCGATATCCAAACTAAACATTTGTTTACATACTATATGTGTGTGTACTGTGTATATTTATTATGTATATATAAATACACACAAATACATGTATATATTTAAGAAGAATGTTATGTTTGTATATAAAAAATATTTATATAGAATGTATATTTATTATCTATTAAGGAAAAATATTTTAGATTTATATGTAAAATATTTATATTTTTAAATAATCTACATAATATACAAGTATAACTATATATACATATAAATATTTTTTAAAATATAGACATGTATGTGTTTTGACAGCCCCAACATGAATATAATATACATGTAAATGCTTGTAAATATTTTTAAAATATATACTGAATGCATGTGTATTTATACATACATAATAAATATACACAGTATACACACATATATTATTTAAACAAACTTTTATTTTAGATACCATTAATTGCGATTAATCATTTCACATCATCATCAGCACTACTTTCAACACTGATAGTAGTAGTAACAAAAAAATCAGCTTTGCCTTCACAAAATTAAATTACATTATTAATTTAAATGTATTAGAATGGAAACATTATTTTAAATTGTATTAATATTTCACAATATTTCTGTTGTTACTATATTTTTAATCAAACAATAGGAGCCTTGGTGAGCATAAGAGACATTAAAAATAAATAAATTAATAAATCTAAACAACCCCAGACTTTTAAATAATAGAAACAATTATTTTCACACACATATATATTTTTAAAAATGTGTATTTTTTTAGACGTAAAATATAAATAGAAAACCATAATTTAAACATTTTCTTAATATTTTTTACATTTTATTTTGCTTATTAGTCCAAAAAAAAATATTGTTTGGCTCATGATACAATGTAATTATTCAAAAAATGAGTAAGTTTTAAATTATTAAAGAGTTTCTGCACTTTTTGGACCTTTTAAAAACATTTGCGTATTAATATATGTATGAAGTGTATCTTTAGAGATGTGAGGTGAGTGTGATATTGTTCTTGGCTGGTCTTTGGAGCCACAGGGGCCAATTTGCATTTTGACCTGCCGTCACAGCAGCTCTGGTTTGTTTCATTTCTCCAGTACTGCTGTTGCATTATTATTGAGCACTGTGCTCTTGCTGGGTCAGGTTGATGTGAGTAGAGCCTGACTCTGCCTGTAATGAATCATAATGACACTAAACGAATGTTCAGTGTGTGTTTTGTCTTAATGTATGGCTGCTTAGCCTCAAGAGCTCTGAGGCTTTTGCAATTAGCTCTGCTATCTTGAAATCTACGCTGGAGGGCATGACACCACAAGTCAGCACTAATCGGGGAGAGATTTAGAGCTGTCAGTCAAACATAAAACTGTTGCTTAGGATAACCCCGGTCTCATTAGATTCCACTATACCCAAGGTCACAATGAAACTGCAAAGCATCTTGATGTGACATACTGCTTAACCCCCTCAAACCTCAAATCCGCCACCTCCAGTAAGCTCTTATGACAGTGTAAACACAGAGTTGCTTATCTTTCTGCAGCTCCTGATGGCTGTTTCCAGGAGTCCATTTGAGCAGTGTGATGCTGCTTTCGGCCCATCTCCCTGATTACATTTCCCTGCACTACAGCTTCCTGGACGAACTTAAGAAATATTAATGGGCTCCATTGGGGAGATTGCTTTTGTGGGAGAGCAGGGGGCCTGCTCCAAACTGTCACTCTGGCTAATTTCATTGCCTAGCCTTTTAGCCTATGGCAGTGACAGAGCCTTGGCCAGGATGCTGTTGTTGTGTATAAGTGTGGCTTTGTGCAACTGCTCCCTGGTCTCCCTCAGACCCCACCCTCCATATGCCTTAATGTAATCAGTCTGCCAGAACAGAGTTCATTCGCTTCAGATTGCTGCTTTCAATATGAAATACTTGTTTGAGACTGATACACATAATCTTCTTTTCCCCAAAGTGGAGAGGGAGAAAGTAGAAGATACAGCATAGCTAGTCAGTCTTATAGTCATAGTTTCTGGGGCATAGTAATTAGTTTAGTATCTTTCTTGTGGATTAAAGGGTTAGTTTGCTCAAAAATTAAAATTATGTCATTAATTACTCACCCTCATGTTGTTCCAAACCTGTAAAATCTGAGAACTTTCTGACCCTCCATAGACAGTAACGCAACTGACACGTTCAAGACCCAGAAAGGTAGTAAGGACATCATTAAAATAGTCCATGTGATATCAGTGGTTCAACTGTATATTTATGTAGCTACGAGAATACTTTTTGTGCAAAAAAAAAAGAAAACCAAAAAAAAAAAAACACGTAGCTTTATTAAAATTACGGTTGATTCACTGATATCATATGGACTATATTAATGATGACTTTTACTACCTTTCTGGGCCTTAAACTTGTCAGTTGCATTGCTGTCTGTGCAGGTTCAGAAACCTCTTGGATTTCATCGGAAGTATTTTAATTTGTGTTGTGAAGATGAACAAAGATCTTATGCTTTTGGAAGATATGAGTAATTATTGACAGAATTTTCATTTTTCAATGAACTATCCCTTTAAATTACAGTGTCTTAGTAAGAAAAAAGATATTGTTTTGTTTTGTTTTATGTTTTATCTCACATAGAATCCAAGTTACTTTTCTTTCCCTGTTTTTAAGCTTAATTAAAGAAGTCCACTTCCAAAACAACGATTCACATATAATGTACTCACTCCCTTGTCATACAAGATGTTCATGTCTTTCTTTCTTCAGTAGTAAAGAAATTTTTTTTTCAGGAAAATATTTCAGCATGTTTTCTCCATATAGTGAACTTCAGTGGTGCCCCGATTTTGAACTTTCAAAATGCAGTTTAAATGCGGCTTCAAATGATCCCAAATGCGGTTGTAAACGATCCCAGCCGAGTAAGAAGGGTCTTATCTAGTGAAACGATCGGTTATTTTCATAAAAATAATAAAATGTATATACTTTTTAATGTCAAATGCTCGTCTTGTCTTACTCTACCTGGACTGTTTATTTCTGGTTCATGACAGTTAGAGTATGTCGAAAAACTCCCATCTCATGTTCGCCCTCAACTTCAAAATCACCCTATATCGCTGTTTTACCTTTTTTGTTAAGGGTGTTTGATCTTCTTTGCATGTTTACTTTGCAAAGACTGTGTCGGAACTTCTGCACCGATGTAGGATGATTTTGAAATGATTTTTGAAGTTGAGGGAGAAAATACAATTGGAGTATTTCGACACACCCTAACTGTCTTGAACCAGAATACAGAGTTCAGGGAGAGCGAGACAAGGCGAGCGTTTGAGATTAAAAAGTATTTAAATTGTATTTTTTTAAAATGAAAATAACTGATCGTTTCACTAGATAAGACCCTTCTTCCTCGACTGGGATCACAACTGCATTTGGGATCGTTTGAAGCTGCATTTAAACTACATTTTGGAAGTTCAAAATCGGGGCACAAGGGGGTGATGACAAGGGGGTGAGTACATTATATGTGAATCTTTGTTTTGGAAGTGGGCTTCTCCTTTAAGCCCTGTTTAGATGGAGCTAGATTTTCTGGAGGATGAGAAGAAGTGGTCAACTGAGAAATCCCTAAATCTAATCTAAATGTCTGTTACTGCTGATATAGTACTATCCCAAAATTTGGATGGTATCTAACAAAAAATAAAACGGTACAATGAGCAAGTAGAGCCAAGTCATGGAAACTTGAGACTAGCTAATTTAACATCAGAATTGGGTAAGATAGTTATTTATAAGCATCCTCTTCTGTAATCTAATGTGAAGTTTATTTATAATGAATTGAAATTATAGTAATAAATATTGCATTTAAACATACTGTGCACACAACCACAACCACTAACATGACTTACTGTAACACCCTCATCTAAAAGACTCCCACTCCCACGTCTGTAATAAACACGGAAATGTTAGTCCCATCTAAATTGGCACAGGAAATCACAGACGTCAGGTGATAAGAATTGTGACTCAGTCATTTAGAAACTCTGTATCCAGCTCTTTTTTTGGTGACCGTTTTACAGAAACATCTCAAACTGGCTTTAATATAAAAGTTTGCCGTTATACAAATATGTACACTAACAGTCAAAAGTTTCTGAACAGTAAGATTTTATTATTATTTTATTAAGTCTATTCTGCTTACCATTTTTTTGATCCAAAGTGCAGCAAAAACTGTTTAAAAAGAACTGTTTTCTATTTGAATATATTTGAAAATGTAATTTATTCCTGTGATTTCAAAGCTGAATTTTTAGCATCATTACTCCAGTCACATGATCCTTCAGAAATCATTCTAATATTCTGATTTGCTGCTGCTGCTGCAAAAATATTATTATTATTTTGCTGACAGCAGCTGAGTAGATTTTTTTTCAGGTTTTTTTGATGAATAGAAAGTTCAGAAGAAGCAATTATCTGAAATAGAAATCTTAATCTGTAACATTATAAATGTCTTTATCATCACTTTTGATCTTTAAGTGGTAATAGAAAAAAAATTACGGAAGCTTTTTTTTTTCAGAGAAGTGCTAATCTATGGATCTGTCTACTCATCAAGGAATCCTAAAAAAAAAGTACTCAGCTGTTTTTAAATATTGATGATAATAATAATAATTAAATGTTTTTTGAACAGCAGATCAGTATATTAGAATGATTTCTAAAGGATCATGTGACACTGAAGACTGGAGTAATGATGCTGAAAATGTAGCTTTGATCACAGGAATAAATTACATATTAAAATATGTTTAAATAGAAAACAGTAATTTTAAATAGTAAAAATATTTCACAATTTTACTGTTTTTGCTGTACTTTGAATCAAATAAATGCAGGCTTGGTGAGCAGAAGAGACTTCTTTAAAAAGCATTAAAAATCGTACTGTTCAAAAACCTTTGACCGCTAGCAATTTTACGAAACAATTATAGAAAATTTAAAATGATGTTATTAAAGATAGATAAGGGAAAGGGTCTGGAGTAAAAATACAGAAATGTGAACAGGATGTCCAACAGCTAAAGGCATCCAAGGACAACTTCAGTGATAATAATCTGAGTATGTAGTAGTTGTGTTGCACAATCAGAGTGCACTGCTCGCTAGTGTAGAGACAAACAAAACTTGGCCTCTGAAGCTCCCAAAGTACTGTCCCACAAGTGGGTTAGTTTTTAAAGATCCTCAGTCTGGCTTTGCCTTATATTTATTCTGTCTTCAGTGCAGAGCTGTGGATAATAGGCGTGAACATTTCTATGGCACGCACTCCCTCCTGCCAGTCATAATGCTGCTGGGTTCAGTTCCCCCTGAACACTATCACACATACATACCATCCAGATATCAGGCAGCACTGCTTTGCTCCAGAATTAATCAGATTTGGCAACGAGTGTAGATACTCACTTCATCTTACACGCACAAGCTAACAAGATTTAGTCCATCTACAGCGCTTGAAGGCTGATGTATCCATACCTGAGTTCAGTCAGAGCAGTGGGAATGCACTGATGAGCACTTCAGGCTTGTTATGGAGTGAGAGAGGAGAGGGCTGCAGAGGTCAAGAGAGAGGGAGAGATGCACTTTTTCTGACAGCACAGGGGAAAGTGATCTCAAGTTGACATGAAAAGCAAGAAAAGCTGCCACATATGAAGCCTTCAGGCACATCAGGCTGGTATCGTTGGAGTTGCTAATTAAAAAGTAGGCTTGTGTTTTGCAAAGTCTGCACTTTGAGTTGCTGTGTTAATATTCTGCAGATGGGTCAGGAGGACGTGAAGGTTCCCTGGCGCAGTCTTTCACCGATGTGAGGAGACAGATGTCTCACAGACACGCTGTGAATACAGCTATAGCTCGCTCGCTCACTCTCTTTCCTGTCATAATTTTACCTGCTGTTTCTCTGCTGCTCAGTACACTATTGAATTTGTTCTGTTGTCTAATATGTTCTCACACCTTTCTCCACTTTTGTTCAGTATCACTCCAGAGCTGATTTTAGTGGGAGGCTGGAATTTTTTTTTTTTTTTTGTGTAGTGGACTTGAAATGAGTTATACTCTCAGCCAGAGACTGGGCTGAAACAAGAATCATTCTCATTCTCTCAACAAACCTGTCTGTAACAATCCGCAATTGAAAGCATAGTTATAACGTTTGAGATTATGTATTGTGTATGTGTAACAGCTGTTACATGTAACTTTTACTTCACTTCCAGAATAAAATTTTCCTGCTAATTTACTCACCCCGTGTCATCCGAGATATTCATGTCTTTCTTTCTTCAGTTGCAAAGAAAAGGAAAACTTTCCAGGTTCTTTCTCTATTTTGTTAATTTTTTTTTTTTTAATTATTTATAAAATAAAATTAAAAATTAAATAAAATTTAATTTTTAATTATTTTTTTTAAAAAATAACCGATTGTTTTCACTAGATAAGACCCTTATTCCTCGGCTGGGATCATTTAAAGCTTTTTGAAGCTGGATTAAAACTGCATTTTGGAAGTTCAAACTCGTGGGCACCATGGAAGTCCACCTATATGGAGAATATTCCTGGAATATATTTCTTAAAAAACTTAATTTCTTTGCAACTGAAGAAAGAAAGACATGAACATCTTGACAAGGGGCTGAGTAAATTATCAGGAAATTTTTATTTTGGAAGTGGAGTAATTCTTTAATAAGCAGTTTCTAAATGTATATCATAAATTAGTCTTTTTTATACAAAAGTCTGTAAAAAAACAAAACAAAAAAAAAAACAGCCTAGTCTATCGAGTTAATGATGTCCGGGATGCAGAAACGTGGACAGAATCCAGTCATAAAAATGGAATTTACTGTATAAAGATCCTTGCAGACCGAGTTCAAAATTCTCGTCCGAAATTTTTGCACGTTAAAAAATAAATATAGGGCCTCACGTTGTGTCAATCATGTTTACAGACTGTCTCCGAAACTTTCGTCCTTCATAAAAAATTTCGGAGTGTGCAAGGACCTTAATGTGGAACATAAACATAATCCCTAGAACTACTCTGAGAGTCACTTCATGAGCATTTTACCTAAAGTTTGGTTTAACTTGAAGAAATTATGACAGAAATATGACTTAATGTAATGTTAGGACTCCTACTAAAAATAAAAATATTTAAGGAATATTTAGCAGATAGATTATGTACCAGAATTTATTAAGAAAAATGTAAATGCACAGCACAGAATTTGTGGGGGAATAAATAAATAAAATAATATATATTTTTTATAAAATCAGTTAATCATACATTAATACAGTGTATTTTAGTTATTAAAACTAAAGGGGGGGGGAAGAGTTTGTGAAAAAATAAAACACATTTCATCAGGCCCAACATAAGATTAATGGAAAGTACTGGTATTTTTTATGTATTTATTTATTTATTTCATTTGCATAACATTATCCATTTTTTCCATATTTTTTTCTTTTTACTTTGCACTTGAAAAGCTCTGCCAGTTACCTAATTTCTACTAGATGATTATTTCAACCAAAATTAAATTTTTCTGGTTGGTGATTAGCAACATGGAAATCACTTCCAAGTTGCCGCTGTGATGATATGCTAAATTTAGTTGCCATTGCAATTGATTGCTTTTCTATTTCACAGTTACAGTACACTTTTCATTTTAATACTGTGCTGTTTGAAAAAGCCAGATAAAGAAAACATGGTGTCAACAGAATGTGCACACTATCAAACGCGTGCTTTGTGCAACTGGATGAGTTGAATCCGTAAGGATCAGTACGGCACGTGGCCTCTGCCCGTACACCCACACCGTTAATGGATGTTGGGCCCTGTAAACACATCTCATAATTGAATGAAATGACTTATCTAAAAGCCATTGTTTGTGTTGGCTATTTATCAGTCAAGAATGCTAATACACTGTTCAGATTTTGTTTTGACAAAGAGATTTAACTCTCCACATACGAAATGAGATTTTGAAAGAGTTGCTTAAAAATTAATTACAATTTGTGTATGTAACATCAGTGTTGTAATGCAGAGAAAGAATTAATATTTGATTGGCTTCACTACGGTCATTATAACAGCCCTTATTTTCACTGTTTTTACACATAATGTTTTAATTTTAGTGTTTGTGCATTGTATATTTACCCTCGAGAGGAGATTGACTATGGACGACAGATGGATATGGCCTTACTCTGTCTGTCCTTTCTGTCCCGTGGGTCCTCTGGACCTGATATCAGTTGTCTTTTCTCAGTCCAGCTAACAGTAGGCATGTGCTGCTCTAAGGTGAATCTAGCTGTGTGTAATATTGGTTCACTTTTGCCATCTAGTGGTGCTTTTTTGTCTTCAGTATGAGCGATAATTTATACAGCCCACTATTTTACTTAATCATTATTGTTGAATCATATATTGAATATAACACTGCATAATAAAAAAAAAATGTCTTATGTTAGGAGTTCACTCAAGTTAAATTATGTGAATGTATCTCATGCAATTTGACCTGAGTTGAATTGTGGTGGTTGAATTGTGCCACCTGGTGGATGGTTTAGCATCTGGATCAAATTTAGGTTTCCATTAAATTTTATGCAAAAGTTTACAAGCTGTTACTTGTGTGATAATTGTGACACAAGCGTCTTAGAATTTGATTTACAGCTAATCTTGTGTTGTTCTTTCTTCCTTTCAGAAGGAGCTGAGTCTTCCCAGAAGAGGCAGTTTGTAAGTGCTTTAATTTATTCTTTTTAAGAGGATAGAGAAATCTGTGGTCTATTGTGAATAATCAGACCTTGGGAAATTGTATTACAAATGTTATGAAGAGAATTCTATGCCCATTCAGCAAAGAGGTGTTTAGTTCTAGCCACCAATTTAATTACAATTTAGGACATACTGTGTGTTTTATATAAATCTGTTTTTGCTGTACTTTGCATGTGCACACTAGAAAAGTAAGTATAGTGATCAAGGAATTAAATAAAGGACTGAATAGTTTAGTTACGTGTTATTCATGTTGTAAATATTCAGTTACTTTGTTTAGTTTGTGATAAGTTCAAAGTCACAGATCAGTATCTGATTGTTAAATATTGAGTAATTGCGAAATTGTGTAATTAGCATTACAGCATCATGATTGATGATCTAGACCAAATTCAACTAATCTTTAGTAGGGCCCTATGAAATCCGTTTTTTTTTTTTTTTTTCGAATTCCATTTTTTCCATTTTCATTTTTCTGTATTCTGTTTTTAATTTTTGTAGACTCTATTTTAATGGTTAAAAAAAAAAAAAAAATATATATATATATATATATATATATATATATATATATATAAAAATCAAAAACCATGTATAATTAATTTAAATAAAAAAACATGCAATTTAACAGCAATTTATTAAAAGGTTAACAAAAATTACAATGAAATTCATTTTTCATTTTTTTCTTGTCAAATTCTTGTTTTATTTCTACAGAATTCTGTTTTCCATTTTTTTTTTGTATTCCATTTTAATGGTTTCATTAAATGTTAATAATCAAAAACATCTCTAATTAATTGATTTTATATTAAAAAAAATAATTATTTATTTATTTATTCAGAAATACTGTGTTTTCTGTTTTCTGGTGAACAAATTCCAGTAAATAATTTTTCTTGTAAATATTACCTAAAAATAATAGATTATAATAATAATTTTCTTAGTAGTAGTAGCACTATCATTACATTCAGTTATATATTTCTGTCTCATTATTTTATGTTATTTTTTAAATTAATTAATTCATGAATTAATTTATTTAATACTCGGTGTTGTGTATTTACATTTTTTTCTGGTGAATAAATACCAGTAAATAATTTTTTTGGTAAATATCCGTTAATAATCAAAAGCGTCTCTAATGAATTGATTTTATAAAAAAATATAATTGATTATTGTTTTGTTATTATTGTTATTTTATTATTATTTTTATTTATTTTATTTTATTTTTTAGAAATTCTGTGTGTTTCTGGTGTATAAATTCCAGTAAATAATTTCTCTGGTAAATATTCCATAGAAATAATGTTTTTTAGTAGTGGTAGTAGTACTGTCATTATATTCAGTTATATATTTCTGTCATAGTTTCCGTGCATTTGCACCATTCATTTACGCAGAGACACGCAGAACGTGCAGGATTCATATGTAAATAGTATTTTTGGTGTTTAATATTCACAGATGCTTGTTTTGATTTAAATGTACTGACCTGCTTGGCTAATTCCGTGACATTCTGTGTTATACAGAAAAATCAATTTTTATGACTGGATTCCGCAATTCTATCCATATTTTCTGCATCACGGAAATCATAGGGCCCTACTTTAGTGAAAACCAAAGGAATATATATCTCATCATTTATTCAGACTTGCATTAATGCCTTCCTACGTGTGGATATTGGCTGATAAGGCAGTATGTTTCACATGTCACACACTGCTGTATCAGTTCGGTTGGCATTCCTACTAGATCACGGTGTCAACACTGTTTACTGCACATGGACAGGGTCACAGGGGTCATAGGTGACTGGTAGGGCACTGACAGACAGATTACTGCAGGCCTTTTCCGACAGCTGAGCATTTGAGTGTTCTGACACACCTATCTATATCTTCCTTTCTGTTTATTTTTAACCTAGTGCCAGTAAAGAATGTGCTCTTTACAGCCAATCATAAGAAAGCGCAATATCAGCATCATGAGATTAGGGGATGGCAGACAATATTCTGGTGTTGTATTTTCAGTGTACTACTCAGTGCTGCAAAGACAGTGTGTGAGCAAACCGTTGTTGTGTTCTTTCTTATACACGTTAAGGGTTTTGTCGACTTTGTATAGCTCCGAGTGACTGGCAGGGGCGGCAGAATGCTGGCTATTGTGAGGGTTCACTGAGTTTGTTCCACCCGCCGTGGGATTACAGGGCTTAATCAAATCAAACCTTCTATTCAGCCACGCTGCTTGTCGGAGAAATCTCATTTTAGCACTCATTCATGCCATTCATTTAGGGTTTTGGTTCGTTCAGGCTCATCCTCTCATATCTTATCCTTTTCCATCTCACCTTTTCACTTGGTGTGAGAACCCAGTAGAGGGGAAATTAAATTATTTATTCTGTAATTATTTATTTTAAATAGATCAACTTTATGAAAACTTTGTCAAGATTAAAAAAGGATGAAAGAGCACCATGAGATTGTTTTCTGTCATCTAATTCCCAGTAATTTATAAAACCATTAATAATAATAATAATAATAATAATAATAATGTTGTTGTTATTATTATTGTTATTGTTGTTGTTGTTGTTATTATTGTTATTATTTTTCGTTTGCAACATTTAAAACAATTGACCAATTTAACAGTTGATCAATTTAAAAATATATTATTATTATTATTATTGCCACTAATATAACTATTATTATTATTATTATTATTATTATTATTAACAGTGATAATAATAATAATAAAAATCAACACTTAAATGTAGTCTTAAGCAAATCTCAAATTGAATTGAATATTGAGTATGTTGTTTTTTTTTTCAAATATTTTCGTATATTTCATATGTTTATTATAATATTGTGATGTCAAAATTAGCTTGCAGCATTTAAAACAAGTGATTTAACTTTTTAAATTTTAATTATTAATATTTTTATTATTTGTATTTTTAATTAAATAAACTTTATGAAAACTTTGGCAAGATTCAAAAAGGATGAAAAAGCACCATGATGATTATGACGATGATGATGATAATAATAATAATAGTAATAATAATAATTATTATTATTATTACCAACATTAATCAATAATAGTAATAAACTTCAACACTGGTAGTCTTAAGCAAATCTCAAATTTAATATAAAATTTTCATACTGTATATTAAAATGTTGTTATGTCTGAATTCACTTGCAACATTTAAAAGAATTGATTTAAATTTAGTGATTTTAATTATATATATATATATATATATATATATATATATATATATTTTTTTTAATGGTAGAATCCTAATTGATCTGAATTGCCCATAGTAAGTAAATAATTAAATCATTTTATTGGCCAGATTTTTGAAAAATCTATATCTATACAATATCTCAATATCTATATCTATTAGTTTTCACTGTGTGGAAATTTTGTGCGAAAAATAGTTTGTGTTCCACTGAAACCGAATGTTGTACATATTTGAAGCAAAATTAGAAAAGTAAACCGTAAGAGTAAATCATGACAGATTTTCCTTTAAGTAAAATATCACTTTATGTATATATGCAAAGAGTTGTATATCTTGTGTCAGTGTTATTGTATTAGACTCTCTTGCAGCAGTGTGCGCCAATGTTGACTTAGTCAGGCTTAAAGTTTGTCTTGGTGTTTCTCTACTCTTTGATCCTGGCTATTGTCTCTGTGGGGCTACATTTAGCCAAAAGCATTCGCTTGGGAACAGTGGATAGGACGCTGGTGTTCTCTGGGTTCTCAGAACTGTGTGTGTACAAAGATGGGCTGGTGTGAGGTAGGGGCAACAGCTGCACCTCCCCCAGGATCTTGTGATATCATGAGAATGCCCTCTCTCTCATTACTCGGTGTGTTTGTGTATCTCTAACTGTCTTGCCAACATATACACGCTACAAGTCAAGTTCGCAGGAGAGTGAAACTTCTTCTAATTTGCCTTCAATTAAGACGCGCTTTTCACATTTTCTTTTTCTGTTATGGTGCCTCACAGCCCTCAGAAAGACGCAAAGCTCCTGGACTCAATTTTTAGAGGATTTTCATTTAACAACAAATACTGTCATGACCTCAACTCACACAGAAATGGATATTTGCTCTGGCCGTGGACATGCTGAGACTTGAAGGCACGTTGTGATTTGACAGTTGATAGTTGTGAAGAAGATAAAGGAACTATGGCTGGAATTGCTGAAACTTTCATAAGAGTT
The DNA here is from genome assembly GCF_022985175.1 of Labeo rohita. Lineage (NCBI taxonomy): Eukaryota > Metazoa > Chordata > Actinopteri > Cypriniformes > Cyprinidae > Labeo > Labeo rohita. Next base: position 21,344,637 of record NC_066874.1, on the reverse strand, counting down.
GATAGTTTAGTAGCAGACTTTTACAGTACGCAATGTAGTGCTTTTGCAACCGCGATAAAGCTGGCGCTGGAGACTCTTTCCTGTTTCATCTAGTAAAAGGCAGTCTGACCTTTTGCTGCATTTCTAGTTGTTATACTCATTCAACATGAAGAAAAGAAAGGAAAGACTTGGAGCCCCAAACCTGCACTTACAGTAAGAGTTGATTTAGATTATGAGTATGTGGTAGGGCTGCACGATTTGAGGGGGAAAAAAATCATGTATATCAACATGACTATAAAAATGACATTGATTATTAAAATTTGTTATTATAATGTTGTTAGTATTATTATTATTATTATTGTTATTTACAGTTGAGGTCAAAAGTTTACATACACCTTGCAGAATCTGCTAAATGTTAATTATTTTACCAAAATAAGAGGGATCATACAAAATGCATGTTATTTTTTATTTAGTACTGACCTGAATAATATATTTCACATAAAAGACGTTTACATATAGTCCACAAGAGAAAATAGTAGTTGTATGTATAAAAATGACCCTGTTCAAAAGTACATACACTTGATTCTTAATACTGTGCTGTTACCCGAATGATCTACAGCTGTTTTTTTTGTTTTTTATTTGTTTAGTGATAGTTGTTTATGAGTCCCTTGTTTGTCATAAACAGTTAACAGTTAACACAAATTCTTTGGTTTTTCAGCATTTTTTAGTATCTGAACCCTTTCCAGCAATGACTGTATGATTTTGAGATCCACCTTTTCACACTGAGGACAACTGAGGGACTCAGTTGTAACTAATGTAACTATTACAGAAGGTTCAAATGCTCACTGATGCTCCAGAAGGAAACACGATGCATTAAGAGCTGGGGGGTGAAAACTTTTGAAGATGTGTACATTGGGCTGGGGGGTGAAAACTTTTGAAGATGTATACATTTTCCTTATTTTGCCTAAATATCATATTTTTTTCATTTACTGCTGCCTTTCAGAAGCTGCAGAAGATACTTACATGTGTCCCAGAAGACAAAATAATTTAAATTTACCCTGATCTTTAAATTCCAAAAGTTTTCACCCCCCGACTCTTAATGGATTCTTTCCTTCTGAAGCATCAGTGACTGTTTGAACTTTCTGTAATAGTTACATATGAGTCCCTCAGTTAATAATCATATAGCCATTGCTGGAAGGAGTTAAAATACAAAAAATGCTAAAAAAAAAAAAAAGAATTTTTGGGACCTGTAGGATTTTTCTGAAGAACAGCATGCAGTTGAACTGTTCAGGACAAACAAAGGACTCATGAACAACTATCACTGAACCAAAAAAAAACCACCACCACCAACAAAAAAAAAAAAAAAAACGTTCAGGTAACAACACAGTATTAAGAATCAAGCGTATGTAAACTTTTGAACAGGGTCATTTTTATACATTCAACTACTATTTTTTTTTCTTGTGGACTATATGTACTGAATAAAAAATAACATGCTTTTTGTATGATCCCTCTTATTTTGGGAAAAAAAAAAAAAAAAAAGAACATTTTGCAGACTCTGCCAGGTGTATGTAAACTTTTGACCTCGAATGTACCTGTAAAATAAAATTCTTTTTTTTTTTTTATACAGTACATCGGTAGAATTACTTGTACCAATATTTATGGCTGCCTTAATTTCTTTATTTTCAAATGGTAAACCATCCCGAATGCACATTACTTATTATAAGCTACCCAAAATCAGATGCAAATCAAGCCACTCTGAGACACTAAAAACACTGGATCACGAGATACTTGTGTGTAAAAGAACACAGTGCCTAATCAAATCACAGCATTTGCCATTTCATATTTGCACTAAACCATATCGCAATTTTGGTTTTATTTTGATTAATCGTGCAGCCCTAGTTTGAGTCCACAAATTTTGCTTTGATGTGTTTACAGAACCTTAATTCTTTCCTTATTCTTAAACTTTTACTTAAGTCCAGCTGACTGTCACTCATTTTTGCAATGCATGAACTTTATCCAGTGAGGTTTCTAAACATGACCACAGCATTAGCTTTAAACAAACAGACCGCAGACTCTGACCTCCTTAACGGTTAAGCACCAGGTTTCCTCTTTCCCCCTCTCTCAGTCTGTCTGGGAACCCGATACTTGCTTTCCCCTCATGCTCTTGAGTGGTGGCTGAATTTCTAGCTCTCCTCTGGTTGATTGACAGCCACAGTGTGTAGCTCGGTTTACAGCCTCCATGCAGCCCATCAGAACACCAGAGAGACTCAAGCAAAGGGAAATCTTTGCTCAGCAGAGTATGTATATGTTTATGTATGATTCAGTCATGTCAAATACCTGCTTTTGCCTGGTCAGCTTTTCTTACCCTCTCCAGTCCACTTTGAGAGCACATCTGTGTCTTGGCTGGCTAAAGCAGCTCAAGTTATAAGCAACATAGGCACATTTCTGCAAAACTGGAAAAAAAAAACGTATGAATCACTGCAGTTTCCATTTAAAATGAAGTTTCGTGTTAGTTACGTGTTACGTGCAGAATATTATGTTATGACTTCAAAACAATTACATTTTTTTCAATTTAGCGACACTCCCCCGGATATTTAAATTCTCAACAGCCACAATATGTACCTCAAGCAGTGTTATGAAAACACAGCAGTACATACCTGTACCAACATAATAAACATGTGCCACGGTCATGTATTGAACGTGTGTTTTAGCACCACTCTCTGGACATTTCACTTTGAAACTGCCGTGAAACGTGCAGTAAAGTATGTAGTTATGGTGTTGCAGAAATGTATATAGAGGCACATTTTCATGAGCCTGGGTTTGTTTTAGTCTAGCATGGTGGTAAACTTTCAATTGCAGACCGAGTTACCCTTAGTAGTCGGTTAGTTATTTCTGATATTTAGGTTTTTTTTTTAATAATATTAAAGGGATAGTTCACCCAAAACTGAAAATTCTGTCATTAATTACTCACCCTTATGTAGTTCGAAAACTAACCATTGTTCATCTTCAGAACACAAATTAAGATATTTTTGATTAAATTCAGCTTTCTGACCCTTCATAGTCAGCAATGCAACTGACACGTTTAAGACCCAGAAAGGTAGTAAGGACATTGTTAAAATAGTCCATGTGACATCAGTGGTTCAACCATAATTTTATGAATATATGAGAATACCTTTTGTGTGCAAAGAAAACGCAAAAAAATTACTTTACTGAACAAATAGTTTTCTTCTGCATCAGTCTCCGCTCCACCTTCATGAGTACTTTTGTGAACACATGTCAAAGACTGACACAGAATAGAAGAAATTACTGAATGAAGTCATTATTTTTGTTTTCTTTGCGCACAAAATATTACGGTTCAACCAAAGAAGTCACATGGACTATTTTAACAATGTCCTTCCTACCTTTCTGCGCCTTAAATGTGGTAGTTGCGTTGCTGTCTATGCAGAAAGCTCTTAGATTTCATCAAAAATATTTAATTTTGTGTTCCTAAATTGAACGTAGGGCCAACAAAGAAATATTTATAGCTTGCAGAGTGTTATTTGCATTGTGTTGTAATGTCACTCTTGGTGTAAATAAGTCTAAATAGCGAATAAGAGGTTTTAAATGAACCATACAAATAGCCAGTTATGTCAGAGCTGTGACAAGATCTGTTGTGCTCAGGGGGACTAAGGTTCAAATCAGGCCCAGGCCATGTCCCTGTCTCGTTCCCTTTCTTTTTCCCCATTATTCCCAAGAACCTGCAGTCTTTTCCATAGAGTTGTGCTCTGACTACCTTTTTAAAGGAAAGAACACATCCTGTCTGTTGAGTGTTGTTGCTTCCCCAGACTAAAAGCTATTGGGTTCAGTGATGGGAAAACAAGATCCTGTCCCCCAACTATGCATGTCCTATTTTGTAGAAGTTTTGATGTAGAAAGCATTTGGTGTAGGGAAATGGAGTCTCCCCGTTCTCTCTGTTTGAGAATGTTGCCTAAAGGGAAGGGAGGTAGGAACTGTCATCCTATCATCCTATCCTAATGCCAACCAGCTTTAGCTTTAGCGTGCCCAAGTGTGCATGTGCTGAACTGCTGAAACAGCCTGTCAGCAGCATCTCTTGGAAATACCAGGGCAAGTGACTGTCATATAAACAACTCAAAACAGGATCTTGTTTTACCACAAGGTAGGAAGAGTTCAATTCACACTGTGTTTAAAGTATGAACATACTCTGTGACAGAATCTTTGACAGTTTGAAATTAAGCATTTGCCTTGGTCATGTTTATGAACTGCCACTGGTCGTCCTACCTTTCCTCGCCCTTCACAAGGATAAACACTCAAAGCTTTTCTTTTTTTTAACAACCGCTCACATTACTCCTTGCTTTCCTCTCTTGCCGTATTCACTTAAAAGAATCTGGCCAACTGCTCAGTACCGTTGTCATGGCAACAGCAGCCTCCTGCAGCATCTCCTCTCCCCTACAACCTCCTCCTCTGCTCTCATCCTCCCGTCCCCGGGCGGACCCGAGGGGCCTGCGTCCGCCCCTGTCCTTGCCCCCAGCACCAACCCCTTCTTCTGGAGGTAAGGTTATGATGTGAGAGTGCTCTTGCTCTTGCTCTTGCTCCCGATCCAACCTCCTTTCCAACAGCATGCTGGATAACTAGGCATCGTGTGGTTCCTGTTTCGTCTAATCGGTTTTCCTAATGGGGTGGTTTGGTTTAGTGGCTAAATGCTCAGGGCGGGTAACTGGAAGGCTGCATGTACCTGCATTGTGCCTTCAGCACTGTGCCCTTAAGCTATGCATTTAACCCCAGGTTACTTAAGGGGATTGTTCATGTTATAAATGTATTATGTCACTTTTGATTAAAGCATAAAAGAATTTTGCTATAATGACTACTTATTAATAACTTCAGGCTGATTATTCTGTTAGGTCCAGTTTTTGCTACTTTGTAATGGATGGATTCACAGTTGAATGGTTTGAGGTTTTGTGTAATACTTTTATATACAGTCGAGTAGGACTATATGATATATTTAATATTTATAATATATTTATGTTCATGTTTATGTCTTTCTTTCTTCAGTCGAAAAGAAATTAAGGTTTTTGAGAAAAACATTCCAAGATTTTTGGACCTTTTTAAACCGAAGAATAAACATGTTTTATTTTGTTTTATTTTAGTTTTTTTTTTTAACACTTTAACATTTCAGTCACACTGTTGTGTGTTCATGTCTCATCTTTTCTTGTCTTTATCAGCATTTGAATCCATCTTGTAGATGTCCTGGAAACGTAAAGTCAGACCTAAATGTCTTTTCCAACTTACAGTCACAAAGAATTGTTTATTACACAGAATCTGTGCCTATATCATGGACCATATGTTAGCATGACTTGAGTGTAGTTTGGGCTCCTCCTCAATGCATCCTATAAATGTTGTATAAATGTTTTTCATCATCTGTTTTTCTTTATTAGTAACGTTCAGTTTTATAGGTGTTGAAATCGCATGCGATTGTGAGGCTCGTTTAGTCAGTAAAGCCGGTACTTTGATTAGTAGTAAATCTGTGTCACGTGCATTCAGCTGGAGTGGCAATTAATACACAGAGCCGGAAATCACTGACAAGCTATGCAAAATCGCGCTCGTACTCGAATGCGATTCATCTGCGATTATATCTATGTTCGCGTAAATCATTTGTAATCCAGCTTCACTAACAGCAGGAGTGAGTATAAGGGTTTTTTTTTTATGAATCTTTGTGATCGCCTTTCCTAATAATGTGCTAGTTAGCACGTTTAGTGGTTAAATGCAGCCAAATGCACCTAAAGTAAACAGGCTTGTCACTCCACAGAGAGTAGAGAGGGGTGGGGCAAGCAGAGCTGATTTGCATTTAAAGGAACAGTCCCTCAGAATGGGATGATTTTTGCAGTGCTCATTTTAACAAGGTAAAAAGGGTGTTGTTTTACACAATCATTGAAAATTTTTAACCAAAGTATATTATAGACTTTTCATTAATACCCTAAAGAATCATATCAACTTGTGGAAATCGGGGCATCCGATGACCCCTTTAAACTAAAATTGCTTAAATTATTATGATGAGTCAAAATAATGTAAAAACACGTCGTCGTAAATTATTTTTTACAGTATATGTTTGCTAAAAATATTTTACACTCAATCATCTAATTTGATAACCTTATGCAACATTAAATTATTAGGATGTAAAATGATCTTTGTTTATTTTAAAATGTAATTTATTCCTGTGATTACAAAGCTTAATTTTTCAGCACCCATTAGGCCAGTTTTTAGTGTTACCTTAAAAAAGAAATTAACAATGTAAAAGCTGTTACTCGCAATCCTTGCTCAATAAAAGTATAAATAAAAAAAAAATGCTTTGACCCCAAACTTTCAAACAGTAATGTATTTTTTGTTCAACAGTAATGTTTTTTCTTTTTTCACCCAGCCTTATTAAGCAGATCATTTTGAGCAAATATACTTGATGAGCTTTGATATAGTTTTCTAAAGCCCTGCTCATTAACACAAGTGTGTGTACCTGTGTGTGTCTAATGCCTGTGGAGCAGAATGAGAGTGATTCTGCACTAATGAGCTGCTCTGGAATGTCAGAACACCATGTTCTGTCCCAATTGACTGTGTGTGTGTGTGTGTGTATAATCACCTTGATCCCTCACTGATCTCTTGTTTGATGGCACAAATTGCTGAGCACAGTCTGCTCTCGGTCATCTTAAACTTGTGGGTTAAGAATATCTGTGTTCACAATGTAGGAACACAATGTGTGCATGTTTTTGGCTTTGCAAGGACACATTTTAGGATACTTAGAGGGCACAGTGATCACCAGGATCGGTGTGCAAACTCTGACCTTCTATTCACATTCAGTAAAGCTTGAGGAAATCATTACAGTCTGCTTTTTGTTTTCTGTTTTTTTCATGCACAAGTATTTTCTTGCCTTCCTTTGCCCTGTCCATCCTCTATTGATTGTGATCACAATAATAGAAAATGTGTTGAAAATGATTTTCCTTTCTTGTGAAGCCTCATTTCCCCTGTGAATTGACTTGATGCTTCAGACATCATTTCCCATTTCTAAACGATGTTATCGTATGAGTGGAAAGGCTGTGTTTTGCAGTTCCCCACAGGTTTAGACCTACAGAGAAGCTGCAGGAAATCAAGTCTTAAAACCTTTCAGAGCTCAACTCAACAGGGCATCCAATAGAGAGGCAGGGAACGGTTCCAAAAGCTGCTTCTTATTTCCTTTCTCCATTGCCGGGTCTTTCCTCTCAGTACACACTCAATTTTCTTTTTTTTCCCCATTTCTTTCTCTAAATGTGAATGAAAGCCACTTTTTGTTATATCGAGACCGTTTCTTTCTTGTGAAACTATTCTGACCAGCTGTACCCAAGATCAGTAAATTACAGTAACCCCAATTTACTTATGATCAGGCTGATTCTGTTCAAATCACTATGTCTGGACAGTGATTTACATCTGCTCATCAGCCATGTAGTTGATGTTGTGTAAGAGATCAAGAACTGCTTTAAACACCACATCTTTTTCTAATCATCTGTTATCTGATTGTTTCTGTTTAGGAATGTGGTATTAGGTTTCTTTGTAAGGTGAAGTTTTTTTTTGTGAAGTGTGGGAGTCAAAGGTTAGTGATTTACATATGAACAAGAATTTTAATTTGTTTGTTTAATTTGGGGTTGCTTTTATTTCATAACCGTAATATATCAAATTGCATGATCTCTTCACAAAAACATGACACTTAGCAAGCTTAAAAAAAGCCAATAGATGACCAAAAAAAAAAAAAAAACAACTGCTTGGGAGATACCAGGCTTAGTCGGGTGGTCAGTTCTCCTCTGGCCAGATGGACCAACATGGTGTGGCTTAATTCCAGGCTGCATCACAAATCAGAAATGTGCACTAGGGAAAAGAATAAACTTAGGATTTTATTATTACTATTTTTTTTTTTGTTGAGATTTTTTTGCACTAGAGATAGCCTAGGCTTAGGATTTTTTAGGATAGGCTAATGTTTGTTTGTTTGTTTGTTTTTTTGTTTTTTGCGCTAAGGATAGGATAGGGTTACAATTTTTTTTGGATAGGGCTATTTTTTTTACAGAAGCCCATTTCCACCACTGAATAAAAAAGATAATTGTGACTTTTTATCTTACAAATTTGACTTTTTTCTTGCAATTGTGAGTTTACATCTCGCAGTTCTGACTTTTTTCAGAATTGTGTGATGTAAACTCGCAATTGCAACTTATAAAGTCAGGATTGCGAGACAAACTCGCAATTCTGAGAAATAAAGTTTGAATTCTGAGAAGTAGTCAGAATTGCAAGATATAAACTCACAATTGCGAGTTATAAAGTCAGAGTTGCGAGACAAACTCGCAGTTCTGAGAAATAGTCAGAATTGCAAGATATAAATTCACAATTTTGACTTTTTCTCAGAATTGCAAGTTTGTCTTGCAATTCTGACGTTATAACTTGCAACTGAGTTTATATCACTCAACACTGACTTCATTTCTTAGTTGCAAGTCAGAATTGTGAGATATATACTTTGAATTGAAAGAAAAAAAAATAAATTGCATGATACAAACTTGCATTTGCAAAAAAGTCAGAATTGAGAGTTTAAAACTTGCAAATGCTTTATGTTTTTATTTTCTATTCAGTGGCGGAAATGGGCTTCCATCATTTTTTGTTCTTCGCTGGAGTTCTATCTTCAGTGGTCGGTTGCTGACAATATAGCAATTCATTAATGATATAGCTATAATTTTATCATTAAGCAAGGAATATGAAACTAATCTATAGGCCATGCTCCGGTTGTTGTTCATCATAACCTTAGTGCTGGTCACATATCCAAACACCAAAAACTGGGAGCACAGCTCCTTGCTACCCAAGCTCTTTTGTCTGCCTGGTGTTCCTCGTAGGGCTTATGGAAACTAGATGGTCGTTTAGCAGCATATTATCTCGCTTCTTAATTGCCAATTCAGCAGCCTTTAGTGTGCAATAATGGACAAAACCATTACCTTTTGGCTCACTGTTACTGTTGCGCACCATTTGGCTTGAAAAAACTTCTCTAAAGCATGAAAAAGTGTTGTATAGGGCAAGGTCATCAATGTCACTTGCTAAGCCTTTAGTAATGTTACCAATTCCACTTTTTTTTTTTTTTTTTTAAAGTGGAATTGTGTTGAGCCCACATGATATGCATGGGTTTACTGCATTTTCCACATTATGACAGTGTGCAAAGATAACAAAACCAAACAACAAGAGAAATTGCTTGTTTTGTCTCTGCACACTTGCACAAAACAGATTTGTCCAAATGATAGGCCTGTTTGGTCACACGTGGTGCAGATTACCTACAAATAAAGGGCCTGATTAATCTTTGTTGACCTCACTTGAACTGTAGGAAGTGGTCATTTTGGCTCTTCTTGAAAGATGATGTTTCACACATTAAAGTGCTGTGCGGAACTCAAGATGGCCGAGTACATATTGTTGTCACAGTTGCTGTTTCTGCAAAGGAATGCCTTAGTCAAATGCTTCAGTCAGAAATGATTCAGCTTTGCTCTTTTTATAGGCTGCCCATTCTAAAATTCCAGTGACACCACACTGTTATATCATTATGTCACATCCTTAGATCCTTACTTTCTTTAACAGCAAAACACAAAGTGATTTTGGTGCTATTTTAGCACTTAGATTTAAGTAGTTAATTGACTTAATTTGATTTAGTTTTATTTATTTATTTTTTCATTTTACTTTTAGTTTACGCTTTAGTAGTTTTGTTCTATGCTTATTCTTTTTCTTAATTTGAATTCTACACAGAATGCTATATTTTATAGAGACATGGATGAGATTGTGGCTGTCATACACTGTCAAATGCGGCTTTACCAAGCTCAACAGCTCTGGTCCAAGCTGTGATATTTACAAAACACTATTGGCTATTTAAAAAAAGGTGGCGGAGCTGTTTGATATGTCCTGCCCTGTCTTTCTGTTTTAGCTGTTAAATTACGTCAACACATAGAATAATGCTGCATGTTTCAAAGCACTTCACTGGACCTTTAAGTTTTCCTAAAATATTTTATTTCAGTTTAGTTTAGTTTATTTTAGTTTAGTTTAGTTTAGTTTAGTTACCAAACACATTTTTAATTTTAATTTTAGGTAACTGGTTTGATAATCTATAGTTCTTGTTTACATAATTCCAGTATAATATTAGTTTGAGCAATATTGTAATGTACTTTTGACACTTTTTTTTTTAAATTACTTTTTAATATTTCTATTTAGCCTTAATTATAGTTTTAATGTATTATTATTATTATTATTATTTTTAATTTTATTATATTTCAGTATTTTTTTTTTAGTTTTAGTTTAGTTTAGTTACCAAAACACTTTTTTTTAATTTTAGGAAACTGGTTTGATAATCTATAGATTTTGTTTATGTAATTCCAGTATAATATTATTTTGAGCAATTTTGTAATGTACTTTTGCCACTTTTATTATTATTATTTTTTAATATTTCTATTTAGCTTTAATTATAATTTTAATGTATTAGTTTTTCTCTATTAAATATTTTCATTTTATTAGATTTTAGTTTAGTTTAGTTACCAAAAACACTTTTTTAATTTTAATTTCAGGTAATTGGTTTAATAATCTATAGTTCTTGTTTACATAATTCCAGTATAATATTAGTTTGAGTAATTTTGTAATGTACTTTTGCCGTGTTTATTATTTTTTTAAGATTTATATTTAGCTTTAATTATAATTTTAATGTATTATTTTTTCTCTATTAAATATTTTCATTGTGTATATATATATATATATATATATATATATATATATTTTTTTTTTTTTTCTCCAATTAACATTTTTATTTTATTTTATTTTATTTTTATTAAAAAAAAAAAAAGATCTCTTGCTTCCTTAGAGAAATCACTGTCAAATATACAAAGTCAGCACTGTTGCCTGCTGTTATGTTTGTTTTCTGTGTATGAATGTGCATGGTATTGGGTGGAGGTGTTTTCTCTCTAGCTGTTTGTTCTTTGATGTGTGTCTGAAGCGACTGAGCCCATGGTGTCGGTTAGCTCAAGGTGACACAGTGCTGCCATGCCTGCCTGCATCTACCCCACTACAAAACTGCTCACACATATGCACACAGACACGCATATGATCTCAACCAGCCTTACTTATCTTTTTATTCCTCATTTTTCACTTTTTTATTTCCTTCTTCAGTTGAATCCTTTGACCTGATAGACCAATGATGAAACTGTAGACTGCACAGAAAAATCTCTTAGGCTTGTACCATTTGACCAAATAATCCTGCATATGTGTGTATGTGTGCGCACACTTTAATCTCCTGTCATTCTGTCACTTTCTCCATGAACGCTGTATTGAATACTGTCAAATCCAACCATTTCTGGTCGACAGATCATTTAGCATTAAAACATATCACTATTTCTCACTACACTTTTAGTTTAACTAGCAGCCTATCTGACACTTGGGGTCTAGATGTAATATGCTTATTGGAGGTTGTTTAGAGTTGTCTGCATCTTTATATATGCACTGCTGTGTGTTAGAGAGAGAAAGAGAGAGAGAGGAGGGAGGGTGTAGAGGAAAGAGAAAGAGAGAGAGGAAAAAGCACATGACAGCATCTCACGACAGCTCTAGTAGAGTCACAGGTTGCCGGCAACAGCAGCAGCCATAGGAACATCATCTAGTGCTTGCTATCAAAGCGGAAACAAGCTTATTTAGTCAGCTGTTCTTCCTTCTACGGCGCTTTATCGTGATTGATCTCTGGATGACAGCCATGTTAGTGTACCGATATCATGTCTGATTCCTTCTGGACCGTCCTCTCCAATTTCTCCCTGCCGGAGAGAAGCATGCTTCGTCGATCCAAGAGGTACAGCAATCCATTTTCATCTCTATGCTTTCTTTCTCTGATTTTCAGGTAACTTGATTTTTTCAGTCATATGAGCTGTAATTGACGGCACGCTGCAGGCTGTTTTGAGGTTTTGCTTATGTTGGTGTGCTCTGTGATTTTTATCCTGCTTGGTGGTCACGCTCATTTCAGATGTTCCACATGCACATCGTACTATGTTCCTTCCTCTCGGTCAGTGTGCGTAAAATCAACGACCGCCTTTCAGCCAGAGGCGCAAATTATGACGTGGCCAGACATGCACGCAACACACACAGGTGAGCGTGGTTAGTCTTCTGCTCTGACCTACCATGCCGAAGCGAACTTGCACGCAGATGTGGGGTTGACTTAGATAGAGATCATCTATAATTGCTTTCCATCCTTCCCTGCTTGTGTTCTTCCTGTCTTCCTGTAGCCTGGAGAGACAGATGAGGGGAGGGCGCACAGTGCTTGCATAGCAACAGAGCTGAGACTGTTGTGGAGTGATCTGCTTCTTTCCACTCCATGTCTGTCTATGTACTGTCATTCTCACAGTGATGCTAAATGTCTGAATCATTCAGTGGCCATGACGTTGGTGCAGCGCACAGTGTGTTAAGTCATAATTTAGAAATAGCCTTGCGTGAATGATACATGAATGTATGAATTAGAGTTTGAATTGTGTGTCATGTAGAGGAGACTTTGTAGATGTAGAGTTACTTTTCTAAGCGATCAGAAATTTGTTTAATGGAGAGTAAAGGATTCAAAAAATATTGTACAAATTATTTCTGTTTCAAGTAAATATATTAAAGGAGAAGTTCACTTCCAGAACAACAATTTAGAGATAATGTACTCACCCCCTTGTCATCCAAGATGTTCATGTCTTTCTTTCTTCAGTCGTAAAGAAATTATGTTTTTTGAGGAAAAAAATTCAGGATTTTTCTCCATATAATGGACTGCTATGGTGCCCCGAGTTTGAACTTCCAAAATGCAGTTTAAATGCGGCTTCAAACGATCCCAAATGCTGTTGTAAACGATCCCAGACGAGAAAGAAGGGTCTTATCTAGCGAAGCGATTGGTTATTTTCATAAAAATAATACAATTTATATGACTTTTAATGTCAAATGCTCGTCTTGTCTTGCTCATCCCAACCTCTGTTTTTTTCCTTTTTATGACAGTTAGGGTATGTCGAAAAACTCCCATCTCATGTTCTTCCTCAACTTCAAAATCGCCCTATATCGCTGTTTTACCTTTTTTGTTAAGGGTGTTTGATCTTCTTTCATGTTTTTGCATGGAACCTCTGCACCGATGTAGGATGATTTTGAAATGATTTTGAAAATATGATCAGAGTTTTTCAACATACCCTAACTGTCTTGAACCAGAATACACAGAGTTCAGGGAGAGCAAGACAGGACGAGCGCTTGATTAAAAAGTATTTAAATTGTATTATTTTTATGAAAATAACTGACCGTTTCGCTAGAAAAGACCCTTCGTCCTCAGCTGAGATCGTTTACAACCTCATTTGCGATCATTTGAAGCAGGATTCAAACTTCATTTTGGAAGTTCAAATTCAGGACACAATATCAGTCCATTATATGGAGAAAAATCTTGAAATTCCTCAAAAAGCACAATTTCTTCAGGACTGAAGAAAGAAAGACATAAACATCTTGGATGACAAGGAGGTAAGTACATTATCTGTAAATTGTTGTTCTGAAAGTGGACTTCTCCTTTAAGCAGCACAACTGTTTTTATTGCTGATAATAAGAAATGTTTCTTAAGCACCAAATCAGGATATAAAAAATATTTCTTAAGGATCGTAAGTCACTAAAGACTGGAGTAATGATTTTAATTTGTAATAATAATTCACTCTATTACAGTTTTCCTGTATTTTTATCAAATGCGACCTTGGTGAACATAAGAGACTTCTTTTAAAAACATTAAAGGGATAGTTCAGCCAAAAATGAAAATTCTGTCATTAATTGCTCACCCTCATGTCGTTCCAAACCTGTGAGACCTTCGTTCATCTTTGGAACACAAATTAAGATATTTTTGATGAAATCCAAAAGCTTTCTTACCCTGCATAGACAGCAATGCAACTGACACATTCAAGGCCCAGAAAGGTAGTAAAGACATTATTAAAACAGTCCATTTGTCATCAGTGGTTCAACCTTAATTTTGTGAAGCTACAAGAACACATTTTATGTGAAAAGAATTATGCATTATGAGTTTGGAACGACATGAGGGTGAGTAATTAATGACAATTTTAATTTTTTGTCTTTATACTAGACTTTTGAATGGTGGTGTATAAGGGCTGGATATTGGTGATCATTTTTAGATTTGATTCTAATTCACAAATTCCCAATATGGTTTAGATTCTGTTGTCACTATAACAACATTTGGCATCGCATTTTCTCCATTGAGGTATCCCGACCCCCTCCCTATAATGACTTCCTGCCCTTTCTGAGTAGATAATAGCTCGGCATTATTAATATAATGACTGCGCTGGACCTACTATATGTTCGCAAATATGCCAGTTGGGGTTGTCATGATAACAGCAGTATTCATGTATCGATATCAGTGTTACTAATTTAGATACTGCAACAAGATTTGCTGCTGATTGCATTTTAATTTGCTATTTATTTCAAGTATTTAGTTAAAATGAATGCAAATAATTAGAAATTATTAATACATTAACTAATTGTATTAGTAATGTTTTAAAAATATTTTAAACAGTTTTAAAACACTTTTAATCAGTACTGTATTATTGTGTTTATCTTTTTATTTTTATGTTGTCAATTTTAATTTTAGACTTTACAGAGCAGTTTGCAGAATGGATAAATGGATTTAAATTTAGTTTTAGTAATTTTATTTTTGTCCTTTTACTAGTTTTTTTTTTATATTTCTAATTTGCTTTAGTTAATTTAATGTAATTTTATATATATATATATATATATATATATATATATATAATACAATAATACAGTAATTTTTTTTTTTTTTTCACTTTTAGTTTTAGTGACTTATGGATACCCGTTTCCGCCACTGAATAAAAAAATAAGAAAGGTAATTGTGACTTTTTATATCATAATTCTGACTTTTTTAGTTTCTCGCAATTCTGACATTTTTTTCTCAGGATGGTGAGATTATAACTTGCTATTCTAGAAATAGAGTAAAGAATAAAGAAATAAAGTCAGAGTTATGAGCGTGATATTAACTCACAGTTGTGAGTTCTAAAAGTCAGAATTGCAAAATATAAACTAGCAATTCTGATTTTTTTTTTTTCTCAGAATTGCGTGATATAAACTTGCACTTGTGAGTTATGAAGTCAGAATTTTAAGATATAAACTTGCATTTCTGAAAACATACAGTATCAGTTTTTTCCCCCCTCAAAATTGGACTTTATAATTTGCAATTAAGTTTATATCTCACAATTCTGAGAAAGAAGTCAGAATTGCGAGTTTTTGTCTCATAATTCTGAGAAAAAAGTCAGAATTGTAAAGAAAAAAATCAGAAATGCGAGATACAAATTCATATTTGCGATAAAATAGTTAGAATTGTGAGTTTTTATCTCATAATTCTGAGAAAAAAGTCAATTGTGAGATGTAAACAATTTTTTTCTTTATTTCTCGCATTTGTGAGTTTATATCACACAATTCTGAGAAAAAAGTCAGAATTGCAAGACACAAACTTGTATTTGTGGGAAAAAGTCAGAATTGCGAGTTTATGTTGTAAAAAAAAAGTTATTGCGACTTTTTCATCTCACAATTCTGACTTTTTATTGAATTGTGTGATTTAAAAACTCGCATTTGCGAGAAAAAATGTCAGAATTGCGAGTTTGTATTGCACAATTCAATGAAAAGTCAGAATTGTGAGATGAAAAAGTCGCAATAACTTTTTTTTTTTTTTTTTTTTAAATCAGTGGTGGAAACGGCTTCCATAGTCTTTTGCCCTTCAGCTTGTACTTATTTTATTTTATTTACCAAGGTGACAATTATGAAACTTTTGAATTTTTACTAGTTCCAATTTTAGTTATCAATAACAACATTGTTTTCAGTGAACTTATTTGCTATTCAAAATATGTTTTGACGTCACCTTTTTTGCCCTGTCTATTTTCAACCACTTTAGAAAAAACATTGACTGTGTTTACATAAATATTTCCGCGAAGACAAGCATTTTGACGAAGAAATGCATTTGACGTTCTTCAGAGTACAAGCACAATGTTTGACAGGTGTGTGTGTGTGTGTGTGCGTGAAGCTGTTATTACTCGCCAGTCTCCTCTTCCTCTGTCTCTGGGGTATTGCCGAACTAGCTGCAGTTTAATACCTCACTTGTCAACTTGCATCAACTCACATGACTCCCCTATAGAATTTCCCAGCGGTATCCTGTCTTGATGTAGCCTGTGTGACATGTTACAAAGTGTAAATGTAAAGAAATGTAAACATGAACAGAATGGCCACACAACCTTTCAACAGTAGACATAAGGCTGTCACAGCCACAGCTAGGTATAATAACAACTAAAGACCATTTACCTCCCTTTGCGCTTTTTTCTTTTCTTCTACCATTCTTTCTCTTTATCTGCGGCCTCATCGTCTGCCTCTATCGTTCAGCCTCCCTTCAGCATTCTTATTATAGTCTCTCCCCATGACACTTCAGTGCAAAAATCTTTGAGTTTCTCATGAAACATTCAGCAGAAGCAATTTCATAGCGTTCAGACTGTTAAATTGTCCTCTTCCTTGATGATATAGAAGTGCAATTGATTTCTCTCTTCTCTTTTTCATCTTTTTCTGCACTCAATATAGCCACTTAGCTTGTGGAAAGCCACATCTGAGCAGGTCTCAGTCATTGATTCATTGTATTTCCGACAGTGGTTGATGGCTGTTTGCATTTTAATTACCCACATAGGAATGCCAGAGGCAGCATAATAACTATAAGCATGGCAGCTTTGGGCCACCACATTCCTGTCTTTCCAGAAGAAAATTAGTCTAATTTGAAATAAAAATGACTGTGCACAATATTGATATTACCTTGATTACAGGAAGGAAGCTTGAGGCAGAAACCATCAGTGCTGTAATTGGCTTTCTGGCCAGCATTGATTCTGTCAGGCTGGTTTGCATCTCTTGAAACCACTATTCCCATTGTTTCATGCTTGCCAAACCTCAAATCGGGTCAAGCTTGTTATAAAAAAGCCAATGCATTTGTTTATTTTCTCATTTTCCCCCCTCTCAACCTGTCTACAGCGTTGAGTGGGGTGGAGCGCAAGGCTAGCAGGTGTTTGCTCATAATTGCAGTGTTCAGTATTAATTGGCTCCTTGCATCTGCTCGTGGCAATTACACCATTCAGCTCATGACATTTGGCAGCATGAGTCCTAGACCGAAAAACACTTTGTTTCCTCAGTGCATGAGGTGGATAATCATTTGATATGCTAAACAGCAGAAATGATATTTCCATAACTACTGTTATCTATACCTTTTCTGTTTATGCATGTTTGTTTGTGCATTTCTAAGTGTGTTACTTACCATCTGTTGAGGGATATCAATGTGTGTACATACATAAACATGTTTAGATTTTGTCAGAAGGCACATATGGTTTTAAACACCTGTCATATCATAGGGAATTTCAGTCAGAATCCTCAAAGCTTTGATGTGCAGATGTGAAGAAACTCTGTAGCCAAACCAGGTCGCAATGCGACAACGGCAAGCAGTACTTTCTGTTCTGTGGAAAGTCCAAAATCACGCTTCACATAGCTTTAACCTCAAATACGTTGATTGGCTGTGATCATGTGGTGTCACGCGCTGTCTCCTCTTTCAGCAAGAATAGAAAAATTACTTGTTTTCGCCGGAAACCTGTCAGGTTGTGCCTGGACACTGTGTTATTCAGTACACAGAGCAAAGCAAAGGCAGTTCAGCTCACATTATCCTGCCCAGCAGTGTGAAGAAGTGCAATTTCCTTCTGTTATCTACTGAGACTCTGCTTCATTTCTCACGGATGAAGATCCTCCATTATAGCATCTTCTCTGGCTTATCTGAAATCAAGTTTAGAGGGATAGAGAGGAAGAGCCCCGACTGTTTCTCACCTCACTAGTTCATCTTTTATCCACTGGATTTGTACTCAAGGCTGTGCAGTATGTTTATTCTCAAATGTAGGCTTTGTACTTGAATATTTGTGCTGTTGTGTATCCTAATCCAGGATAAATGAGTGTATGAGTGGATTATCTTTTGCTTAGTTCAGGTGGCCCACTTTCAGAGAGCTGCAGTATGCATTTGAACTGATTTGAACTAAGCATAAACAGTTAAAAAGTAAGTAAAAAGTTTAGAATCCTCTTCAGAAAAATCCTTCAACGTGATGCATTAACAGCCAGGGGTGTAAACTTTTGAACAGAATGAAAACGTGTACATTTCTCTAATTTTGCCTAAATATCATTTTTTTTTTTTTTTATTTAGTTCTACCCTTTATAAGCTGTAGAAGATACAAAATAAGTTAAATTTATGCTGATCTTTAAATTCCAAAAGTTTTCACCCCCCAGCTCCTAATGTGTTTCCTTCTGGAGCATCAGATATTGCATATGAGTCCATCAGTTGTCCTCAGTGTGAAAAGATGTATCTCAAAATCATACCGTCATTGTTGGAAAGGGTTCAAATACACAAAAATGCGGAAAAACGCTGTTCAGGACAAACAAGGGACTCATGAACAACTATCACTAAATAAAAACCACAGCTGTGGATCATTCAGGTTACGACACTGTATTAAGAATCAAGTGTATGTAAACTTTTGAACGGGATCATTTTTATAAATTCAGCTATTGTTTTCTCTTGTGGACTTCTTTTATGTAAAATGTCTTATTCAGGTCAGTACTAAATAAAAAATAACATGCATTTTATATGATCCCTTTTATATTGGTAAAATAATTAACATTTTGCAGATTCTGCAAGGTGTATGTAAATGTTTGATTTCAACTGTAGTCTTAACACAAACATAGCCTGTTGACTAAAGCTTAGAGACACCAGATTCATAAATATACTTCGTAGTCATTAATTGTAACAAACATAAACAAATTCTACCAACCCTAATATGTCATTCAAAACAGCCCACAACATATCCAGTCACACTTGATTTAGTTTAAATGAAGCTTAATCAACTCAAACAGACTCAAATAAACATAGATGAAAATGAAAACAAGCAGGTTTGCTTGTGAATAAAATTGACATTTCTTGGTGTTTAGAAGTCAGGGGGGGAAGCAATTCTCTCTGCAATTACTGTAATTAAGGGATAACTTTCTTTTCGCATGCGTGAACCCTCCACAGCTGTTCGTGTTATTAGCATGTAAATTGTACTGGGGCTTTTTGCTGCCATGTTTTCCCCCTTTTTATTTTCCGATGATGGAATGATGTTTTAATGAGAGTGTGCAGCTCTTTTCAGCAGCATACCGCCTGGAGTTTCATATCCGAGCTCAATTTATTTCAAAATGCACTTTCATTTTGCTTGTTATTGCTAATTCATGTCAATATCCACCCACACACTCACCTATAAACAATGTGAAAATTTTTGGATAACAGCTTCTTGTCCAATGTCAGGTTGTGTTTAGCTTTGTTAGGCTTTCAGGGTGGCACTGACAGGTTGTGGCTGTTTGTGTGCAATAAGTGCTTGAGTAAATATCTTTTTTGAAAGTGTCTTTGTGGTAAAAATATACCTGTAAGAAAATGCTTGAAAGGAAAAGTATCTTATTTTAAATTTACTTAAAGACATGCTAATGAGTGGCAGAAATTGTCTTCCATAGACTTAAAGCCTCCAAAATAAAGGTGATCAATCCATGTTGTGAGTGTAACCAGTCTTCTGTGCTACTTGGTATAACCAATCAAATGACTTATATATAAATGCCAAAATTTAAGTTTCAGATGTTAAAAAAAATCAAGTAAATGCACTAAATAAACTGAACTAAATAAAAATGTTAGCAAAAATGCAATAGCGTCCATATACAGTTGAAGTCAAAAGTTTATACACCTTGCAGAATCTACAAAATGTTAAATATTTTACCAAAATAAGGGGGATTATACAAAATCCATGGTAGTTTTTGTTTAGATACAGTATTTCACATAAAAGATGTTTACATATAGTCCACTAGAGAAAATAATTGCCCCTGTTCAAAAGTATTAATACTGTGTTGTTACCTGAATGTTCCACAGCTGGTTTAGTTGTTCATGAGTTCCTTTTTTTGTTCTGAACAGTTAAACTTTCCACAGATTTTCAGAAAAATCCTTCAGGTCTCACAATTTCTTTGTCCTTTCACCATTTGTGTGTATTTGAGCCCTTTCCAACAATGAATGTATGATTTTGAGCCGGGGGGGTGAAAACTTTTTGAATTTGAAGATCAGAGTTAATTTAACTTATTTTGTCTTCTAGGAAACATGTATCTATGTATCATGCAACTATCTTCTGTAGTTTGTAAAGGCCAGTACTAAATGAAAAAATATGATATTTAAGCAAAATAAGGAAAAAGTACACATCTTCATTCTGTTCAAAAGTTTACACCCCTGGCTCTAAATGCATCATTTTTCCTTCTGGAGCATCAGTGAGTGTTTGAACCTTCTGTAATAGTTGCATATGAGTCCCTCATGAGTTTCCTCAGTGTAAAAAGATGAATCTCGAAATCATACAGTCATTGTTGGAAAATCTTTAAATATGCAAAAATGATAAAAAAACAAAGAATTTGTGAGATTTTTCTGAAGAACAGCAGGCAGTTTAACTGTTCAACTATTCACCTATTATTTTCTCTTGTGGACTATATGTAAACGTCTTTTATGTAAAATATCTTAATCAGGTCAGTACTAAATAAAAAATAACATGCATTTTGTATAATCCCTCTTATTTTGGTAAAATAATTAACATTTTGCAGATTTTGACGTCAGCTGTATTTTTGCAAATGGCTGTGTGCTAAAGATTATACAACATATACATTTGCATATACTGTAGATACTTTTTTTTCCCCCAAACTGGCTGAGACTCATCTCACTCATAACTCTAAAAATCGCTCTCATTAAAAATGTATGACTTGAGGGCGTTGCAGATTGCTGTCAATGTAAGCGCTTTCAGATAAGACTACTTTATACTTTTCATGCCATTTTATTAAGTCATTTAATAGTACAAGTCTTCATTGTTAATATCAGCATAAATCCACTGAAGACTCATTAATATTGCAGGAGGCTTGGCACCGGTTTGACACAAACAGACTGAATGAGAGCAGACAACCGTTAGATGTTTTTCTTTAGATGTAAAATAAATAGTTGCAGTATAGCTTCTCTGTCAGTAGAAGATGTGAGTTTTCTTGATTGTAACCATTTTGAAGCACTTTGCAGTCAGCATGCACATGGTAGACAGCAACACAATGTTTTTTTGTTTTTTTTTTATGTCTCGTTCACCTAACATCCTTCTCCAAAAAAAATCTTATCTTTTGACCAGCACTAAAAAAAATCTTTTCTTATCAGCCTCTTTAGAAGAAAGGCTTTTAAGTATTAATGTGCCAGAGTTAGCTCGTGAGTCATCGATTTTCTCCTGCTTTCTCGCTTTTCTTTTTCCTCCCACCCTTTGCTTTCTCTTTTTCTCTTTGTCTCCCGCTGTGACTCTACTCACTTCTGAACCTCCATTACACACTGAGTGATGGCTGCCACTGTGAAAGTGGCGCAGGTCTCTGCTGTGATAGTTACTCTTTCTGTGACACTGTTTGGACCAAGATGCATCCATGCAATTATCCAGAAAATTACCAAACACTTTTAATGTCATCGTCATGGTCGGAAAAGGCACAGAACAGCAGTAACATACTGTGAAATGTGTGAAATGCTCAACAGCCATGGACAGTTTTCTGCAGAGTGAGAAGCAGAGTTTTTATACACACCCATAACCAGTCCCGAAAGATTTTGGACACTCACTTGACTGTACTTGAAAATGTATTGTCTTTGTCTCATATGTCAGAATATCAAACATATTAATTTTAAACACTGTCTGAAAAGTTTCATAATTAATCTTTAATTACACATTTTCATAATGCAAAATGTGTATTTTTGCTTTGTCTTTTGGTAACTTGTCTATTCAGATGCGAACCCAAATCTCTGGCGAAATATGCTTTCTTTTGTCATAGTGTAGATTGTAGATTCAGCAGTGACATGATGTCTTGTAAAGGCCACAGCTTGCCATTTTGATCGCTCAGCTGTGTGTGCGTGTCAATATTTTGCTCCTTTTGAATTAGGAAGCACTCATCCCTTACTTTTCACTACACTGCTCTCTCCGTCTTGCAGTTCTGAAAGCTCAGTCGGTCATCTCTTTTCTCCGCAATGGAGCGTGAGGCTGTATTGTCCTAGCTGGAGGTCTCAAGGTTCATTTGAGCTGAGTTCTGAGCTGTAGGTGGCCGTTTTTCCCTCTGTCAGCTTGAGCTGGAGGCTTTTAGCATTTACGCCAGAAGAAAAGAGAGCGGATATTACTGTGCACTTTCAGCCTCATAAAATGAGACAGGTTTGTGTGACCTGAATTAGACAGTGACCATATGACTCAAGTGGCATTTAGAGGTGAAGCTTCTGCGTACTTTGCTGTCTGTAGGCTTTCTGAATGGGCATACTCTCAGATTCAGTATATTATAATGTCTTTACATTTGGTTCAATCTAAAAATCATCTTCCTAATAACAGCTTTAGCACCATCTGTTGAGTCAGTACTATGCATGAGACAACTAATCAGTCTGAATTTTGTTTTTGGTTCTTTTCTACAGCTGTCGGACCAGCAACAGAAAGAGTTTGATAGTGACATCCAGCACCTCTCCCACTCTTCCTCGCCCCCATTCACCACTGCACGGACACCCAGGTAAAAGATATACCTCTCCCTCTCACTTTAAACCATTTTGAGCTATCTACCAAAAATACATTTTTATGCATTTCATGCTCCCAGTGTGAAGTCTAGTCCAAACCGTAGGCAGAAACATTATACGGCCTTACAAGACACTTTGATTTAAAATGTATTTACAATGAGCTTATTGGAACTCACCCAAGATGCTGGACAAAGTTGAGTAAATATTGATTAGAAATGCATTTTATTTAGTTCTTATTAAGTTTGTGCTTATAAGGATCATGTTGTAACTTAGCAACATATGCTACTTCAAACTTAGAGAAGTTCAGAGAAGAACTTTGACAGTTTTGAAAATCAAGTTATCTATTAAAGGAGAAGTTCACTTCCAGAACAAAACTTTACAGATAATTTACTCACCCCCTTGTCATCCAAGATGTTCATGTCTTTCTTTCTTCAGTCGTAAAGAAATTCTGGTTTTTGAGGCAAGCATTTCAGGATTTTTATCTATGTAGTGGACTTCAGTGGTGTCCGTGAGTTTAAACTTCCAAAATGCAGTTTAAATGCAGCTTCAAAGTGCTCTAAATGATCCCAGCCAAGGAGCCAAGAAAAAAGGGTCTTATCTAGTGAAACGATTGGTTATTTTCTTAAAAAAAATACAGTTTTAGATACTTTTAACCTCAAATGCTTGTCTTGTCTAGCCCTGTGTGAACTCCGGTGTGCATTCCGGGTCAATACAGTTAGGGTATGTCGAAAAACTACATCGCTACAGAAGTACCGACCCAGTGTTTACAAAGTGAACGCACAAGGGGGGTCAAACGCCTTTTACAAAAAAAGGTAAAACAGCGATTTTGAAGTTGGAGGAGCAAATGAGATGGGAGTTTTTTTGACATACCTTAACGGAATGCACAAAATTCACGCAGAGCTAGACAAGACGAGCATTTGAGGTTGAAAAGAATATAAATTGTAATTTTTTTTTTTTTTTTTTAAGAAGTTAACCGATCGTTTTCGCTAGATAAGACCCTTCTTCCTCGGCTGGAATCGTTTAAACTGCATTTTGGAAGTTCAAACTCACGCCACCATTGAAGCCTACTATATGGGGAGAAATCCTGAAATGTTTTCCGCAAAAAACATAATTTCTTTATGACAAAGAAAGAAAGACATGAGCATCTTGGATGACAAGGGGGTGAGTACCTTACCTGTAAATTTTTGTTCTGGAAGTGAACTAATACCCGGGTACCCTTTAATAGACAACTTTTAGCAGTGTCTACTGTTTCTGCATTTTCTCCATTTATTTGTTGGCAAAAATTCATCAGATGACTTTAGTAAAACAAGAGAATGTCTTATCCAGTTGTCAAAAGTCTGAAAACAAACTGGGATATTTGGGTGCAGGTAACATTATATAGATTTACTACTGATATTGTAACAATGCAAAGCTGGTTAAAAATCAACAGAGTTGTCCTTTAACTGTAAATTTTGATGCCCATTTAGATTATTTCAAACACTTTCAACGTGTCTTTTACGTTAGGATGCTGTCTTAGTAGGTAGCTGACTATGTAGACTCCATGCAGACATTTTACTAGAGTCTGGACCAGAGCCATACAAACTGTACACACTTCACAAGTAAGACACACACATGCTGTTTCCCTTCCTTGTTGCAGAAAAAATGGAAAGCTGTATGGCAGCTGTTCACAAATATTACATTATATCTCCATAGCAACCATCAAATCTCAGTTTGCCATAGAGTAATTCTAATGTGGTGGAGGGATTTCTCATCTAATTCATGGGCATTATGAATGGATTGACAGTTGACATTTTCTAATGCATTTTCTCGGTATGCCTCTTTAGGGATTGGCAGATTTTATTTTCCATCTTGTCTAAAATACATCATTCTAAGTTTGAAAATCTTCTTATTAACCTTTCCCTGTAAAACATGAAGCATAATCAAATCCATGTGTTTATACATACACAGACTAGACTAGTGTTTATGTAAGGAGATGATCATTTTAGTCATCATAGAGATGAGATGAGTGATGTGTGCTGAGTGCAATGCACATTTTACATAAGCACAAATGACAGTTGCTCTAATGTAGACATATTTGCAGTAAAACTGTTCTCTACATGTGCATTAAAATAACATTAA
This sequence comes from Labeo rohita, assembly GCF_022985175.1. NCBI lineage: Eukaryota > Metazoa > Chordata > Actinopteri > Cypriniformes > Cyprinidae > Labeo > Labeo rohita. Next base: position 21,319,850 of record NC_066874.1, on the reverse strand, counting down.
ATGATCATTAAAGTAGCCAATACTCTGTGTGGGTAATAACCGCACAGTTAAATAATCATTATTTAGATTGTAAATCTGAAGAACTGCTGTGAAAATAGGCTAAAGAGCTTTCCTAAGAAGAGTAAATTACAACGTTTCATAAGGAAGGAATCTATGGGTGGCCAAAAGAAGCCATTAGTCAAGAAAAACGATGTGAAAACATGTCAGAGTTTTGCCAGAAACCATAATATTGACCTATCTGTGATGTGGGAAAGATTTTTTGTGGTCAGAAGGAACCAAGATATAGCTTTTTAATTGAAGATCACAGCGATTTACTTGGTGAAAAATCTAATATCTAACACAGGCCACAAAACACTACATCTAGAGTGAATTATGATGATGGTAGTTTCGTGCTTTAGGCGGTAGCCATTTTATTAAAATGGAAGGAAGAATGGATGGTGTACAATATGGGAAATACTGCAGTAGAACCTCTCAGTCCACTAATAAACTTGGAGCGTGGAGTATTTCAACATGGCAGTGACATCAAACACCAAATCAGATATTATGAACCCATTGCTTAAAGGAGTAGTTCACTTCCAAAACAAAAATTTACAGATGTACTCACCCCCTTGTCATCCCTGATGTTCATGACTTTCTTTCCTCAGTCAAAAAGAAATTGTTTTTTTTTTTTTTTTGAGGAAAGCGTGTGAGGATATCTCTCCATATAATGGGTATGTAAGGAGCCCCTGAGTCAGAACTTCCAAAATGCAGTTTAAATGCAGGCTCTAAATGATCCCAGCTGAAGAAGAAGGGTCTTATCTAGCCAAACGTTTGGTTATTTTCTAAAATAATTTACGATTTGTATACTTTTTAACCGTAAACGCTCATCTTGGTCTAGCTCTGTGTGTATTCCTGTTTATGATATTTAGGGTATGTCGAAAAACTCCCATCTCATTTTCTCCGTCAACTTCAAAGTCATCCTACATTGCTGTTTTACCCTGGGTATTAAAGGAGAAGTTCACTTCCAGAACAAAAATTTACACGTAAGGTACTCACCCCCATGTCTTTCTTTTTTTGTCATGAAGAAATTGTTTTTTGCGGAAAACATTTCAGGATTTCTCTCCATATAGTGGACTTAAATGGTGGCGTGAGTTTAAACTTCTGAAATGCAGATTAAACGATCCCAGCTGAGGAAGAAGGGTCTTATCTAGCGAGCTTCTACAAAAAAAAAAAAAAAAAAAAAAAAAAAAAAAAAAAGACAATTTATATACTTTTCAACCTCAAATGCTCGTCTTGTCTAGCTCTGCGTGAACTTTGCGCATTCCGGGTCAAATACAGTTAGGGTATGTCGAAAAACTCCCGTCTCAGTTTCTTCTCCAACTTCAAAATTGCTGTTTTACCTTTTTTTGTAAAGGGTGTTTAATCTTCTTTGCATGTTCACTTTGTAAACACTGGGTCAGTGCTTCTACAATGTAGGATGATTTTGAAGTTAGAGGAGAAAATGAGATGGGAGTTTTTCGACATACCCTAACTTTCATAAACAGGAATACACAACAGAGCTAGACCAAGACGAGCGTTTGCGGTTAGAGCATACAAATCAAAAAATTATTTTAGAAAATAACCAAACGTTTCGCTAGATAGATTTAAACTGCATTTTGGAAGTTCAGACTAGGGTGCACCATAGAAGTCCACTATATGGAGAGAAATCTTGAAATGTTTTCCTCAAAAAATATAATTTCTTGACGGCTGAAGAAAGAAAGACCTTAACATCTTGGATGACGAGAGTGCATTATCTGTACATTTTTGTTCTGGAAGTGAGCTATTCCTTTAATTAACATGCTTAACATTAGTTAAATAATTGGTTATTGTGTTATTGTGAAGATTAATACTTTGCAAAGCATTTTGTATCACTGCAGTTGTCACAGTAATGCTTTAATAAAGCTGAAGCTGGTGATAAAACACTTAATAAAAGTGTTTCTGCTCCAGTGGGTGTATCCCTTGTGTCACTTCCACTTTGTGGAAAATCTAAGCTGCAAAGAGAAATGGAGAGATCAGCTGTCAAACCAGCAGACATACTCCCTTTCTGTGTGTGTGTGGAAAGAGAGATTAAAGTGATGACTAGATGTGTGTTTATAACTGATTATAAGTCATGAGCGTATATAAAGCACACAGATCATGCTTGCACTGTTCAGCAAGGCTCTTAAAATGATAAATAATGTACTGCAGTTCTAATCATTGACGTCTGCTTGTCAACTTAATGTACTCACTGAATTACTGGATTAAACCACCAGTACACAGTGCGGTGTGAAAGGAGACAGCAATAGCTCAGTTTGACACTGCACTAGCATTGCACTAGAATACAAATTCAGGGCTTTTATAATGATGTTATGCTTTGTAGTGCTCAGTCCTGATGTAACCCACATGAGTTTTGATTGGAACACTGTTTTTGTCCGTACTGCATCGAGCATTTTGGGAGGCTTCACTCGAAGTTGTGTGCTTGCAATATTTAAATGAACAAATCTAAAATGGAACATTAACCCAAATGCGGCTTCATTTTAAGCACTTCAAAGCCATTAGCAGCATTCTAATGCAACTGCCAACAGAAGCAGTGGAGGCTAAATTATTTCAAACTCAACTGAGCACAGTCAACAGGGGGTTTCCACTGCCACACTGCACTCATTACAGTCTGTTTCAGGAAGATGTTTGCCAGGTTTTGACACCAGCAGCACAAGAATTAAATAGTGCAGTGCTTTGTAAGGTGTCATTATACTTAAGGCAAGACGAGAAGTCACTGCTGCTGTGACACTGCTGTTTCTGTAAGCATATTAGATTGATCTGTGTAAAAAAAAAAAAATAAATATTGATCACTCTGTGGGGGGGGGAAACTGGATACCGGAATCAGTAAGATTTTTAATGTTATTTAAAGAATTCTCTTATGCTCATCAAGGCTGCATTTACTTTATCAAAAATACAGAAAAACAGTAATATTGTGAAATATTATTACAGTTTAAAATAATGGTTTTCTTTTTTCATATATTTTAAAATATAATGCATTCCTGTGATGCAAAGCTGAATTTTCATCAGCCATTACTCCAGTTTTCAGTGTGACATGATCCTTCAGAAATCATTCTAATATTCTCTTTTATTACTTTTATTATCAACGCTGGAAACAGTTGTGCTGCTTAATATTTTTTTTGAAACCTGTGGTTCTTTTTTTTCAGGATTTGATGAATAAAAAGTTCAAAAGAACAGCATTTATTCAAACTAGAAGTCTTTGCTATCGCTTTTTATCAATTTAGCACTTCCTTGGTGAATGAAAGTATTAATTTATTAAAAGAAAAAAAGAAAGAACAAAATTGTACTGAACACAAACTTTTAAATGGTAGTTAATATTGTTACAAAAGATTTCTATTTTAAATAAATGTAGTTCTTTGTAACTTTTTATTTATTAAAGAATCCTAAAATTATCATCGTTTTCAGTATTGATAATAAATCAGCATATTAGAATGATTTCTGAAGGATTATGTGACACTGAAGGCTGGAGTAATGATGCTGAAAATGTAGCTTTGCATTGCAGGAATAAATTTTATTTTAAAATATATTCACATAAGAAAGTTATTTTACATTGAAATAATATTTCAAAATATTGCTGTTTTTTCTGGATTTTTGATTAAATAAATGCAGCCTTGATGAGCATAAGAAACTTATATAAGAACACATTAAAATGTTTTGTACTGATATGTTTTAGCAGCAGTTTTTCTGTCCTGCTACCCGGATAAAAACAAAGCCTGATGTCATTGTATTTATCCAACACCCTTTGTCTCTTCAGGTTTTCCTCCGTATTTGTTAAAATTATTATTAGTTATTTAATATTTTATTTAATTAATTATTTTTATTTATTTATTTATTAGTATTTATTTCACTGAATTATTTTTATTTAATTATTTAATTCAATCTAATAAATTGCATATTATTTATTTTATTGAATTGTTTAACTTAATTATTTAATTTAAAATTGTATTTATTTTATTTACTGCTATATATTTACTATGCTTTATGATTATCATTAATATTTTAACACTTTTTAAAGCAAGTGTCACAACATTTGATCTGTAAAACGATTGTATTTTTTGGACCTTTCTGTATATTATTTATATTGAGCAATGTAAAATGAGTGAAGGAAGGATAAATTAAATGTACAGTTCTGAAGAATGCCGACTTAAAGTGACTGAAGCGTTGCATGAATTCCTCTGTGTTCATATTAAAGTCACATTTAAAAAATCAGTATGCGGTATATTTCCACATATGAAAGTTGAAAATGTCAGATTCTGTGTGATTTTTCACTCTCATCCAAAAACCTCATCTGTACCACATTCAGCTGTGGTGTGAACGTAGCATGTGTAATTCAACAGGGTGCTGATTGGTTTTCTTCTTTCGGCTGTGCATGGTACGAGAGGGTGTCTGCATCTCCTCAGCGAACCCTTCAGTCTTCGTGATGAAAAATAAGCAGGTGCTTCACCGTGTAGAACACCATTGTGCCGTCTCCTACACAGAATTCTCCTTTAAATGAATGTATCTCCGTGACAGATCCACACCGCTCCGTGTCCCAGTCCAGCTGTGCGCAGCTGTTCCTACAGTTACTTCCTGACAAAGAATTATGCTCTCATTAATATTTAAGATTTGGCATAGACCGCTTGACGAATGCATTAATGCATGATTAATGCATGGGGGATTGTGACCCGAGCCATACCACACAGTCCAGATAGGGGCGCCCCGTTGCTCGGATTGACTGGGTTGATTGATGATACCTGTATCTGTGCTCCTTAATTCACACATGAATTTTTTTCTTTTTTTCTTTTTTATCTAGTAACAATAGTCATAGCACTCATGTATGTTTTAATCTGTTTAATCTTAAATTATGATGTAAAAATGTACCACACTGTGAAAGAGCTCAGGATATGAAATCATCTTGCGATTTAAATACCACTGGGATAGAGATAAAGACTGTGTTCTTGGCAAAATCCCCTGAATATGAATTTGAGCTGGAGTTAATCAAAAAACATTCTTTGCTCATGGTCTGCAAATCATTAAATAACATTCATTATGCAATATCACTCCACTTGAGGCATTTTTGATGGAGAGGCCTGATGTCTAAAGCACTTAAACACTGTAAGTGCTTCACTAAGCACTAATCTATTCTCAGAGAGCTGTGCAGGAGAATAAAAAAGACCTGTGATCAAAGTGTGTTTTATCCCTGTACCTCTGGTCTCAATGCAGCCTACATAAGAAGCCCACTTTTCTAAAGGGTTTTGTTATCGTAAAAGGGCTTTGATGAATAAAATAAATGGGAAAGATCAGCAGGATAGAAGAGGTGAGAACCTTAGGGCAATTGCGTTTACTTATGTCTTCTGGTGGCCTGGAGTATGATGCCAATGCATATTTTGATAATTATTTGTGCCGGTTTGGCCTGATAATGGGTGGCTGAACTCGACTGTTGTGAATAATTTCCTAAATGTCACATTTTTGGTCTCTTTCAGGAAGCAGCCCATTGGACAGCCCACGTAATTTCTCTCCAAACACTGCGGCCCACTTCTCCTTTGTTCCAGCTCGCAGGTGAGTGACATTACAGGTCAAAGGTCAATCTCCCACACTGTAAAAAAACAAAAAAAACAATTTGTTGACGATTTGTTGTCAATTTAAAAAATGTGTTACCCTGCTGCCCTAAAATTTTTAGGTTTTCAACTCAAATAAGTTTAGTCAACTTGAAATGTTAAGTTGTACTAAGTGACAACTTAGATATTTGAGTTGACTAAACAAAAAAAATTGGTTTGTTAAACTTAAAAGTTGAGCTTGTTACCCACCTGCCTTAAAATTAAGTTGAATAAACTCAAATATGTAAGTTAGTATAACTAAACTTAGTACAACTTAACATTTCAAGTTGACTAAACTTTTTTGAGTTGACTGAACTTAAAATTTTAAGGCAGTCGGGTAACAAATTATTTGACTCAACAATTGTTTTTTTCCAACAGTGCACAGTTTATCAGCATTTAATTTAATCATAAAATACTCCACATTTCTGGGAGTGAGTTCTAAAAATTTTTTACGGTGGTCTAAAATGTTTGCAAATTAAAGTTTGAGCCAGCACAGAGCAAGTAATATCTTTTTGCTCTTCTTGCAAATATTGTTGTCATAGTTTGCTTCTCATCTGCTGGTTATTAAGCACCCCACTTTCAATTAATTTGTAATATCCCATAATCCTTCACTGTGGCTCTGAATAATGACACCAGGAATGGTAATGAATGAATCTGAATTGGTAATTGAGCAGCAAAAGATGGTAATGCTTTAACAACTGGGAGAGAACACACAGAGCTGATGACCCCAGGCTTAATTAAAAGGATTCGTTTGAATGTCAGCCATAGAGCAAGACCATTGAGTCATCCAGTCCAAAATGCTCATGGACCAACAGTGCCACCTAATGGACAAAGTAAGGTGTTCTGGTAATGCAAATGATTTTGGAGATAGGAATCTAGTTTGGGTGTATATGAATTCTGTGTGCAGCGTGAGCAAGAGGTATTAGATCAATACATTAGATCGGTGCATATACACACACACACACACACACACACACACACACATAGATGCCCTCACAGCATCACTTTTTAATGTTTTACTTTCTTCCATACAGCCATGGACACAGGGCTGACAGGTAATGATCACCCGCTTCCTTTACAACATCACTTCCTGTGTGTGCTTTCAGCATGGCTGTTTACACCAACCATCATGTTTCCATTTTATTAAAGCTGACAGCCCATATCTATTTAAAAACATCTCTGACAACTTCATTTATGTATTGGAATGATAAATTATTAATCATCCTACCTCATTCAGCTGGCTGGATACAAACAGCTTGACTGTGTGCTTAGAACTGATATTTAATCTTCAAAAATATTCCACAGATTTCTGGGCTTTGCATAAATTGTTTGATGTTTCATCAAAATAAATAAATACCTAACTCTTTCCCTGCCAGAGTTTTTGATCATAAGTTTCATAAAAAAGTAACATTTTGAGCAAAAAGATGAGAAAATAATTTTTAGCATTTTTATCAAATACTACATCTGGATCATATTCAGTACTATGATCAAAGCAACGATGCAGTAGATTGCTTTCATCAACACTCCCAAAGCTTCACAGTTCTTTTACCACTTTTTGGATCAACATTTCAGTTATATGTTGTTTGTTGTTGATCATCGCATTATTTTTCATATGCATCATCTTATATGTGAGATCGCTCATTTCTGCATCTTCCTCGCTTGTGTTTTTTAATCAAGAGATTCTGGACTTGTTCAGGAGATAGCGCCCTCGAGTGCGAGTGTGCACTACCAGTCAAAAGGTTTTGAACAGAAATTTTATTTTATTTTATTTTTTATTTTTTTAGATTTCTGTTGTGCTCACCAAGCCTGCATTTATTTGATCCAAAGTACCGCAAAAGCAGTAAAATTTTGAAATATTTTTACTATTTAAAATAGCTATTTTCTGTTTGAAAATATTTTAAAATGTAATTTATTCCTGTGATCAAAGCTGCATTTTCGGCATCATTACTCCAGTATTCAGTGTCAAATGATCTTTCAGAAATCATTCTAATATGCTGATTTGCTGTTCAAGAAGCATTTTTTTTATTATTATTATTATTATATTTCAATATTTAAAACAGTTGAGTATATTTTTCAAGGATTCTTTGATAAATACAAAGATGCAAACATCAAAGTTTTTTTTTTCTAATTATAGAGATTAATACTTTTATTTAGCAAGGATTCTTTAAATTGATCAAAAGTGATGACAGAAACATTTATAATGTTACAAAATTTTCTATTTCAGATAAATGCTGCTCTTCCGAACTTTATATTCATCAGAGAAACCTGAAAAATTCTACTCAGCTGTTTTTAACATAATAATAATAATATATAACATTATAATAATATAATGTTTTTTGAGCAACATATCAGAATATTAGAATAAAAGTATCATATGGCTGGAGCTTTGAAATCACAGGAATAAATTACATTTTAAAATATATATTCAAATAGAAAAGTTTTTTCATTTAATTTTTAATTGTATAACTGTTTCCAAATTTTAACAAAATATTTGCACTCTGGATCCAATAAATGCAGGCTTGGTGAGCAGAAGAGATTTAAAAACATTAAAAAAAATCTTACTGTTCAAAAACTTGTATAGCATTGAAAACATGGAAACCTGGATAATTTGTGTTTGGCGGGGAAAGAGTTGGAAAAAAATGAGGGTATATTTTGTTATTTTGTATATGTGTTTTCTTGTGGAATATTTTTGCATTAAAATGATTTGTTTATACACTATCAATCAAAAGTTTGGTTTGTGTAATTTCTTTTACTTTAATTACTTTTTTTTAATATAATTTTTATAATTACCAAGGCTGCATTTCTTTAATGAGAAATACAGCAAAAACAGTAATATTTTGAATTATTACTGTAATTGTAATATTGTAATAACTGTTTTCTATTTCAATATATATCAAAATATAATTAATTCCTGTAATTCAGCAGCCATTACTCCATCTTAAGTGTCACAATTCATTCTGATATGCTGGTTTACTGGTCAAGAAACATTTCTTATTATTATCAGAATTGTAAAAACAGTTGTGCTGCTTAATATTTTTGTGAAAAAACGTAATTTTTTAATTCTTTCATAGTGAGTTTTTTAAAAAGAACAGCATTTATTTGAAATAGAAAACATTAAAAATGTCTTTACAGCCTCTTTTAATTAGTTTGATGCACCCTTGCTGAATATAGGAGTTAATTTCTTTCACAAAAGAAAAAGTTCCTAACACCAAACTTTTGAACACTAGTGTTTTTTGAATGTCTCATTTGCTTGTTTGCTTATTTGTAATAGGTATTAAAATCATTATAGTCTTGTGTATGTTTTGTGCAATCAGGGGTCAAATTAATTATGTAAAGTTATTTTGTCAAAGTAAAGTGACAATAATGAAGTCCTAATGTCATTAGTTCATGTGCTTGAGAGATAAGTGAACCTGTTGTGTGATAAAAGCCCTCATGCCACGTATAGTGAATTCACACTGCTATTTGCATTAAAAAAAGGTGTGTATCTGCAATAAAAGTACACGCAATTTCCTGTACGGGGAGCTTAGCCATTACTGCAGATGCTTATGGCTCTTGTATGCAAGCCTTATTGAGCTGCACAGTTGAATGTAATAATCATCATTACTGTTTATTGTTTAAATGTCAGTTATTGTGGATATAATCAGTGGTGTTTTATTCTGCTCTGATTATGTGATATTTATGCTTGACTGTCTGCTGCTTATTTCTATTGGTCCTAATTGCTTTGAAGAATACCAGCATTCATTTGTAAAGAACAGGTTTTGACCTTTCCCTCATATAACCTTTTAGGACGGATGGTCGACGCTGGTCTCTCGCCTCTCTGCCATCCTCTGGCTATGGAACCAACACCCCTAGTTCAACAGTCTCGGTGAGTGTCTGCATGTGTTTGTGCTCATGTTCTTTCTGTAGTCCCTCTGTGTTGTATCAATCCTCAGATATATGCATCACTGTTTGGTATTGCATTTGATCCCAAGCCTTAACTTGCCCAGAAGGTTTATCCTATTGACCCTACAGTGGGATAAACTTTAGGTACAAAGCAGCTCAGTTTAGCCTAAAGTGAAGCCAGTGGCTTCATATCAGTGCATTCACTTCAAAAGAGCTCTGTCCCCGAAAATTGACTGTAACTCAGTCTGGCTGTTGCTTTCATCGGGGAATCAGTTCAAACCGCACAAGCCTCTGCAGAAACATAAAAAGACATTTTTCAGTTTAGGCCAGAATTTTATTCTGAAGGCTGCAGAGCTTTTTTTCAGCTCCAAAAACAAAGGGAGGAAAATCTAGTGATTAAGAACAAATGTCGTTTTTTTTTTAATTGGGTGAAGCTCACAAAAACTCCTAGGAAATGTCTGGAAATTATATTATAATGAAAATGGAGTCTATTGTTAGGGTCATTAAGATTTTTTCCAATGTGACATTATTTTAATTATCATTATGTTATAGTAATGGGAATGATTTTTTTTTACTTTTAGTATTAAAATAAGAAGTTAAATAATGTCACAATGCAGAAAGGCTTAATGGTCCTAAAATTAGGCTTCATTTCCTTTCAAAAAATGATTAGTAACTTATTTAACCTGGACATTTTCTTAAAATGGCTATATTACTGTAGTTAAATTTAAATTTAAGTTTTGGTTTTTCCATTTGGCCTAAATGTTTTAAGGAAAAAAAAAATCGCCAATAGTCAAATTAACAATCAACACCATTATGCCGACAAAGGCGGTTGATTGACAGTCAGGGCAGCCTATGCAATGCCTTCTATCCTTGTAATCCCTCCCTCTCTGCTTCTCACAGTCATCATGTTCATCTCAGGAGAAGCTGCACCAGTTGCCCTTCCAGCCCACCGCAGATGAGCTGCATTTCCTCACCAAACACTTCAGCTCGGAGAGCATCACGGATGAGGACGGGAGAAGGTCTCCAGCCATGCGGCCACGCTCCCGCAGTCTCAGGTACAAACACTTACAGATTCCCATTTCGCAGCAATCAAAAGTTGCCCTTCAAGCGAACATGACGTTGTGAGTTTGTGATGTCAGCTGGGCCCTCAGGCTCTCACTCACTCACTCTTAAAAGCCAAACCTTGAGCTCTGACAGGAAACTGCCACACCTCATTCTCTAGACTCTCTTGACTCCTCTAAGGTAGCAGACATGTTATTCAGCCTTTGTGCCCTTCACATTGATGCCTCTTCACTCCTCTGCTGTCATGCTTTTCTCTGCCTGTCATTGTGTCCAAGTTGTATTTCAACCTGAAATAAAAAAAGAAATAACTTTGTTTGCATAAGAAATCTATTATATTTTTTTCCATTGTGAAATGAATTGAGTCCTCCGGTTCTCATTACTGCAAAGCAAAAAAAAAAGAAAAATCTGTAATTACTAAATTAAAAATTTATAAAAACTTATACAGGTTATAAAATTATATATTTGTGACTCTGAACCACAAAACCAGTCAAAAGGGGCAGTTTTTTTAAATTGAGATTTATACACCATCTGAAACCTGAATAACTAAGCTTTGAAGTATGAAGTATGTTTTGTTAGGATAGGACAATATTTGGCCAAAATACATCTATTTAAAAATCTGGAATCTGTGGGTACAAAAGCATCAAAATATTGAGAAAATCACCTTTAAAGTTGTCCAAATGAAATTCTCAGCAGTGCATATTACTAATCAAAGATTCAGTTTTGATATATTTACGGTAGGAAATTTACAAAATATCTTCATGGAACATGATCTTCTAATGACTTTTGGCATAAAAGAAAAAGCACAGAGAATAATGAAAATTACCAAATAAATGTCCAAATGTCCAAAAAATAATATCCCCAAAAATGTCATAACATACAGCCTTTATTCTGATTTAATTAAAATCTACTTACTTTAATGTTGTGATTTAAAAAAAAAATGAGAGTATGAAAATTACCACTACCGATATTGAAAACAAAAAACTAGTTAAATGTCCAAATTCATCTTGGTTATTGTGAAATGATAATGGAAATGTGCATTGTTTACTAAAAATAATATCCAAGAAATATGCCATGCTATCCAAGTGCTGTCAATCGCTTAAAAAAGCTAAAAAAAAAAAAAAACAAAACAAGTTAATCACAGATTTACATTAAAGTTTTTAAATATGCTTTTATATAGCATTATTATATATTTATTGTAGCAACACAGTATATTTTTAATATTTGTTGAAAAAAAAAAAAAAAATGAATAAAAGTAAGTAGTGCTGATACCAATATTACAGATGTCTCTAGAAAATTGTTTTTTTTTGTTGTTTGTTTTTTACCTAATATTTAACCATTGACTATTCAACATTACAATTTGAACATTTATTAGATTTTACAAAATATCTTGAACAATCTTCACATAAACACATTATTTACCTGTGCCCTTCAAGTAGAAAATACAGAAATTAAATAAAGTGATCAAACACTACTAAATTAAATACAGATGAATCCTTAAAGGTAAGCCACATTTGTGCATGCTGCGAGCACCTGGTAATAAGGTAAGGTTGGAGTGCGTGTCTGAAAATTCTACCATTTGATTTGGTCTTAAAGACATTCTGCAACTAAATAAATGCACTTCTTGTCAAGAAAAAAAAGAGAATCAGCAGTTGTGAGTGGGGTGGTTAACCATAGACCCGTCCCTACGGTAAATATTTTTAACGCTGTTAAACTGGAAAAATTAACAGCACTAATTTTTTCTTTTGATTTTTTTTTATGTGACTTGGATTCTTCCTGTCCACTTTCTTTCTCTCTGCAGAAGAGTTGTATGATTACTCTTGTAGTCACTCAGAATTTCTGCCTAGGACTTGACAGAATGACTCATTTCTTCCTCAATGCTAAGAAAGAGACCTCCTTCATGAGCTTCTTATCTGTAAACACATCTCTCTTCTTCCCTCTCTCTCTCTTTCCCCTCTGGCTCTTTCTCTCTTTCTGTTAAGATGACTTATTCAGGAAACACTGGCCTTGCCTCTTTTAGTATCTAGACACACTCAGCAGGGGGTTCAGCACTTCAGAATTAGATCCATAAATATTGGATGAGGTAGTGAGGTTTGCTGTTTCCCCATTTTACAGATTACAGCTTCCCAGGATTATCCATTTCTACTGTTGAAAGAAGGGAGAGAAGGATGAAACAGCCAGGCGAAGGGGGAGGTTGAGGGGATTCGCAGTCGATGCTAGAACTGCTTAATTAGAGATGAGGAAATGGAGCAGTATTATGCTAATTTCACGCCCCGGACAGCAGACATGCAGAGAGAATTGACAGGGACGCTTCTTCATGCAGTGGTCATACACGGTTCTCCATCATTCTTTCTCTTTACGTCTTTTAACTCACTCAAACACACACACTCGAGGAATAATGAGCTCAACGTACAGTGGTCATCATCCATCATCCATATGTCAAGTGATTTGGTAGCAGTAGCTGGAGATTAGAATATTATTTTAATAAAGAGCTCAGTAACAGAATGCATCGGACACTTTCTGGATTTCTTCTGGCTAGCCAAGCCTTTTTTTCTTTCTTGAAATTAACATGTTAATTCTGATTAAACTTTCATAAAGCCAGAATGTGTCTGAAATGACTATGGTGGTGTATGTGGCTTTGTTGGTGATGTCATCCAATTGTGTGTGTGTTTGTGTTAGTGCAGACCACTCTGTCACGGCCAATTAACTAGCTGATTTCCCTGGTTTCCAGCTCCTCGGAGGGATTTAGAGGTCATTTCTGTGTTCAACTGTGACACATTTACACACTCTCTTCCCCTCCTCTCTCTCTTTCATTCCCTTCCTTTGTTTGCCTTTTGTTCCATGTGATAGTATCCATCTTCTCATTCTTTTCAGATAACTTTTCATTTGTTTATGAATACAATACAGACATAATGCATACTGTGCTACAAAATTTTTTTATTTTAAATCAATGCTTTTAAATAAATTGTAATAATATTTCACAAATTATTTTTTTTACTGTTTTTTTTTTTTTTTTTATGAAAGACATGCAGCCTTAGTGAGTGTTACAGACATCTTTCAAAAATTTTATCAGCATGGAAGTGCATTTTGCACAGGAGAAAATAATAGTTGAATTTATAAAAATGACCCCGTTCTAAAGTTTACATATGCTTGATTCTTAATACTGTGTTGTTACCTGAATGATCCACAGCTGTTTTTTTTTTTTTAAAAATAGTGATAGTCGTTAGTGAGTCCCTTGTTTGTCCTGAACAGTTAAATCGCTGTTCTTCATAAAAATCCTTCAGATCCCACAAATTTTTGAATTGTTCAGCATTTTCGTTTTTGAACCCTCTCCAACAATGACTGGATGATTTTGAGATCCATCTTTTCACACTGATGACAACTGAGGGACTCATATGCACTGTTCAAACGCTCACTGATGCTCCAGAAGGAAACGCAATGCATTGTGCGCCGGGGGGTGAAAACTTATTTTGTTCTCTGGGAAACATGCAGGTATCTTCTGTATCTTCTGTAGCATCTGAATGGCAGTACTAAATGAAAAAAAAACATGATATTTAGGCAAAATAAGAAAAATGTGTACATCTTCATTCTGTTCAAAAGTTTTCACCCCCAGGCTCTTAATGTATTGTGTTTCCTTCTGAAGCATCAGTGAGCTTTTGAACCTTCTGTAATAGTTGCATAAGAGCCCCTCAGTTGTCCTCAGTGTGAAAACATGAATCTCAAAATCATTTAATCATTATTGGAAAGGGTTCAAATACACAAAAATGCTGAAAAAACAAAGAATTTGTGGGACCTGAAGGATTTTTCTGTTATTTCCAGTATGTTTCTGCAGAGAATATCTTCTTCTGCTTCAATTAAATCCATTTGGCTTGAAACTATAATGAGAATCTTTTTACAAGGTCATTTCTCAAAAACATGATGATTTTTGGGGCTGCGAGGACATTTCTTCGTCCGTCAGAGCAAAATAATTACATTCACTAATTATCATCTGTCTAAATGCAGAATGTTATTGCGCCGCAGGAGGTTCACATCGATTCTTTGCACACACTAAATCCTTTATTTAATAAAAGTAGAGGATCGCTCTAAGGCACTTTCTTCCTTTCATTTCCCTTGTCTTTTCTCTCCACCTCACTCAGCAGGAGAAATATTCTCAGTGTGATTGTTAATGCAGCTCCCTTCGGCTGCAAATCAATCTCTGTCAGAGTTAACCTTTAGCGCAGCCGTGATCCAATCGTAATTTTTGATTGAAATGGCTCTCAAGTAAGTTGAAGATTTGACTAGAATATTTCTCCCCGTCGCTTATTGTTACTGACATACCTGTAGATGAGCCAATTTAGTGTGTAAGTGTGTGTGTTGGCGCATTTCCCTGGAGGTTGATCGGATGTGCTATGGTTAGTATGTTTTGATTCAATCTGGAGGTTTAATAGTGAGCGCGAGGCTTCGATTGATGACTTATAGCATTACCTCATCCTCAAGGTCACATGACCAGCTTACCTTTACTAACCGGAGTGACTCATGCAGTCCCAGCTGCATCTGTAATCTGTGTCCCTGACTGAAACGCACACATACTCGCTTATCTTCACAAGCTGGGTATCTTTGTATTCCCTGTGGAGCGTCTCTGATTGAAGATGGTACTTTGACATGAATGAGGTTGGATATGTCAAAAAATACAGGTGCACCAGTCTATCATCCACGTTAGATTACAGGTATAGGCCACCAAACAACATCTGCTAGAGGGACATTAGGGTTTAGAATACATGATTAGTTTAAAAAAAAAAAAAAAAAAGTCACATTTTTTGATTTCCACTTTTGTTTCTTTCTCTTCTTCAGCCCTGGACGTTCACCCATATCATTTGACCATGAGATCGTCATGATGAACCATGTCTACAAGGAGCGTTTCCCTAAGGTGAGATCTAAAATGGATGAACTTGCACAGCTCAAGGATACTGGATAGCCTTATTTTCACACGAGACGGTGGCTTTTTTCAGACATGGCATTGCCAGAGCATCAATACACGTAGCGGCAGAAAAGAGAGAGGAAAAAATTTCATTAATTAATTAATATACATATTAAATATGTTATATATACACACTACCAGTCAAAAGTTTTTGGACAGTAAGGTTTTTAATGTTTTTAAAGAAGTCTCTTCTGCTCACCAAGCCCGCATTTATTTGATCTAAAATACAGCAAAATTAGTAATATTGTGAAATATTTTTAGTATTCAAAAGAACTGCTTTGTATTTGGATATATTTTAAAATGTAATTTATTACTGTGATCAAAGCTAATTTTTCACATGATCCTTCAGAAATCTTTCTAATTCTAAGCAATTATAGAAATTAATACTTTTATCAGAATATTGGAATGATTTCTGAAGGTTCATGTGATTGGAGTAATGATGATAAAAATTCAGCTTTGAAATCACAAGAATTACATTTTAAAATATATTCAAATAAAAAAGTTATTTTAAATAGTAAAAATATTTCAAAATGTTACTGTTTTTGCTGTACTTTGGATCAAATAAATGCAGGCTTGGTTAGCAGAAGAGACTTCTTTAAAAAACATTAAATATCTTACTGTCCAAAAACATTTGATTGGTATAAAAATGTGTATTAATAAATAAACATATAAAAAAATAAATAATAAATAAACAAAATATTTAACATTAATTTAAATAAGAACAGACACTGATTAGCATTAATGTATACAGACTAGGACTGTCAAAAGATTAATCGCAATAAAAATAAAAGTTTGAGTTTGCCTAATATGTGTTTGTACTGTGTCTAATTATTATGTATATATAAATATAAACACATTCATGTATATATTTAAGAAATATTTAAAAGTATAATGTATAATTTTTATATAATTTATATTATATATAAATATATTTTGTACATAACATATATTTCTTTTTAACTATATACATTAATTTGTGTGTATTTATATATACACATAATTACACACAGTACATACACATATATATTAGGCAAACTCAAACTTTTATTTTGTATGCGGAATAATTTTTTTTAACAAGTATACTGTAAAATAATTTGTAACAGAATTGTGTCAGAGAAAGGGTCTTCATAAATACAGAAATACACTCTTTTGATTTAACAAAAAAAAAAACAAAGAAAAAAAAAACACTGTTTTTGAATAAATGTACACATGTGGCTGGATGCCTATCTATCTCCATGTCTTGGCCTTTGTTTCAACCCAACCCTTACCAGGACCTTTCTGTCCCACAGGCTACTGCTCAGATGGAGGTTCGGCTGGCTGATTTCATATCCTCCTCAGCTCCTGAAAAAGTCATGCCTTTAGCTGACGGCGTTCTGAGCTTCATCCACCACCAGGTCATAGAACTGTCTCGGGACTGCCTGGACAAATCCCGTGAGGGTCTCATCACCTCCCGGTATTTCTACGAACTACAGGAGAACCTTGAGAAGCTACACCAAGATGTGAGTATGCAAAGAGTTGTCGCCATTTATTCCAAGAGTATTGACTCCTTGTCATGCGAGGTCTTTCTTGTGGATCCCTAAACATAAATCCATGTCTGCCAAAGTGTTGATGTCTGATGTCATCACATCAGGGCAGAGGTCATCTCTGGACAGCTGGGCTGTCATCAACAATTCTACCTCATGTGATTTTGGTTCCCTGATGATCGTTCTTTTTTGTGTTGGGTCTGTGGTCACCTGTCACATCTGCATTAGTCAGGATGCAGGTCGCTGATGTCTTGATTAGCTCAGTCACAGTGCCACAGGGGCAACGTTATGACTCCCAAAGGTCCCATTCCGAGTCCACAAATCATGTGTGTGCAGGAATGTACCAGAGTGTGTGTTTGTTGTATAGGGTTAGAATAGGGGGGAGCAGCACCTTCCTGATTTTAATTTCACACTCCAGTAACCACCAATGGTGACGGATGAGTATCCCAGGCACCCAAGAGGAGGGTGCGGGGAGTGAGAGACAGGGCGGGAGAGAGAGAAAAGGAGGGAGGAGGGATCAGGTCGGGTTTTCCCCTATTTCGGTTGGTTGTCCATAACCATCCCGTTGCTGTTGCCTGCCGGAATCGAAAACGTGCACATTGTGATCTCATGCAGTCGCCGCGCCATCGCCGCAGCCGTACTTGGCATTCAGGCGAGCAGGGATGACATCATCCAG
The DNA here is from genome assembly GCF_022985175.1 of Labeo rohita. Taxonomy (NCBI): domain Eukaryota; kingdom Metazoa; phylum Chordata; class Actinopteri; order Cypriniformes; family Cyprinidae; genus Labeo; species Labeo rohita. The sequence goes on along the minus strand of NC_066874.1, from coordinate 21,302,123 downwards.
CCCGTGCTAATTGGCTGATTTAGTTTGGAAGCCGATGGTGACAGGTGGGCCAGACGGGGATCGCGGTATGAACCGCATCTTCAGCAGGTGCGCTCAGAAAAGCGTTCACGACTTCTCCATTTAACGCCTCCTCGCTCGCTCTGAGGATGTCCTGCGTTTCGTGGCAGCGGCGGCTGGAGGAAGAGGAGGTTCTTCATCAGATTTTAGAGCGCTGGGAGCAGAGCACGCTCAGAAACCATGTGGACCTAACAGTTGAGTTCCTGATTGTTTTTACTTTGCAGAGTTGCATTGAGTCAAGGTCATAGTCTGATTGATGCTGTTTTATGTTGTTGAATTGTGGACACTCCAGTGGCATGACAATTTAACACTCAAAACATGGACTGTAACTTTCAAAATGTGAATTGTAGAAGGTCAAAATGTGAAAGTTTTAGTATGTGACACTTAAAATACAGAATTTAGTTTATGATGAAAGGGATGCTCTGTTGTTAACATTCTGTGTGATACCAACAATACAATACTAAGTTTGATTCTATGATGGTGATTATAATTCTACACTATTTTGTATTAAAAAATACAAATGTGCACAATTTAATGTCTGGCAATATATAATTAATATTGACCAATCAACAAAACAAAATCACTAATATTGGCTCATAACCAATTTCTTGTTGTAAGGTCTTTCACTATTGACCTGCTTTTTTCTTTGTCCTTGTTTATTGGCTTTATTTATTAAACTGGACATCTGTCTTAAGGTCAGAGTAGTTTTACCTTTTTAAATGACCAGTCTATATCATTCAGTCTCCTATGGTTGCATCATTAAAATCCACAGGAGCCAATCTCAAGGCCGGGTCACTTAGTTGACCTGGCTATCAACGTGACGTCTGGCCCTAGAGGAATCCTGAGAATCTTCTATTGACTTTATGTACGCTTGACCTTAATGACCTTATGTATAGCTGAGTATAGATGTCTCATTTCGTTTAGTTTAAAGAGTGCTAAACCAAATCCCTCCCTCATCCTATATCTCTCATTGCTGTTACTTCTGTCTGTCTATAGTGTATTTACTCAGTGCAGAGACCCTTTATTATACTCGCTGGCGGTTTCATTACCTGTATAAATAATTCAGAGGCTGATTAGACATCCCCTGAGGTGACTGCGCTGTCTGTCAGAGATGGCTCTATTACTGTCAGCCGGCTGTTTAACCGTCTACTCTGAACGGCTCTTCTCTATCCTATTGATGAACTCCTTTTTTCTGCTCCTTTTACACGCTTCCTTTTTATGTACTCTCTTTGTACACTTCATTCAACTATCTTATATTGTAGTGCTTTGAGTGTCAAAAATCTCAACTGCTATCGCTTTTTACTCATTTGTCACGGAAGCATTACAGTGAAGAATATGATATTCCATTCAGTGTGCTCTAATTTGTATATTGCTCAAATGTAGTAGATCATTAAAGTATTCAGTTCATAAAGTACACATTGAATATTGTGATTAGTGTTAGTATGATATTTCAAAACTATTGTTTTTTCTGTTTGTTGCTAGGCTCATGAGCGCTCAGAAAGTGGGGAGGTGACATTTGTCACCCAGCTGGTTAAAAAGCTGATGATAATCATTGCCCGACCCGCCCGTCTGCTGGAGTGTTTGGTAAGCACTGATCATTTAAAGCCCATGCTTAGTACCCTATAATTAAAATGCTAGATTTACCTGGAGGAAATGTGCATGTTCAATCAAAGCCACATTGTAAAGATTCAAAATGCACAGCAATTGAAAAAAATCAGCTGGAGATTATGGAAACACACATGTAAACACAAAAGCTGACTTCCATATGAAGCAGCAGGGTTCCAAGTCTGTGGCCACATGTGTATTTTGAGTAATCTGGTGCATTCAGTAATATGACAACATACAGTACAGCTCAGCACTGATGGAGGACCAGCAGCTGAGAGAGCAATGAGCTGTTAACTTGCTCTGCTTCATGTGTGCACAATGCATCCCAAATACCTCAGTGTGGCACCTGGAGATAAACCTGCCTGAATAAGCAAACAAAAAATGTGAAAGTGTTCATTAAATGAATGACAGTAATATTAGCCTTTGTTGGGTCTTTTGTTTGTTTGTTTGGCTCTTATTCTTTCATTTTTAAATGACAGTTTATTAAAATACAGAATACTTACATCTTTTTATGTGCATGACTCTGAAAAAGACCTTTTAGCCTGTTAGAAAATGTTGATAAACTCCAATGAATATAATGATTATAAATATTTGTCTACAACCAGGATCAAAGAAACAAGTATTAAGTTTATTATAATTTGAAATTTTTCTCCTGATGTATTTGATGTGTGATCCATTCTGGACAGCATTAAAAAATTATTTTCTAATACTTTAATGTTAATCTATTATAGAGTAACATCTATAGAATAAATTAAATGATTGGGGATTGAGTTGAGGAACAAATATTTCTCCCTGTGTATGTTGTAGGAGTTTGATCCAGAGGAGTTCTACCACCTGTTAGAGGCTGCTGAAGGTCATGCTAAAGAAGGGCAGGGCATCAAGTCGGACATCCCTCGATATATCATCAGCCAGCTGGGCCTCACCAGGGATCCACTTGAGGGTAAGAATGCTACCTACAGTGGCCTCAAAAGCTTTTGAACACAAGGCTACACTTAAAGGGTTAGTTCACCCAAAAATGAGCCCATTGTTTACTCACTCTCCAGGCATCCTAGGTGTATATGACTTCCTTCTTTCAGACGAATGCAGTTGAAGTTACATTAAAAATTATCCTGGCACTTCCAAGCTTTACAATAACAATGGGTTGGTGTTTCTCTTCATCAGTCCAAAACAAGACCAATGAAGTGCTTTCTTACATAATAAAAAGTGCCTCACACTGCTCCAGGAGGTGAATAAAGGTCTCCTGTAGCGAATCAATGCCTTTTTGTAAGAAAATGATCCATATCTAAAAATGTAATAATCACTTTAATCTGGCTTGCACTAACAGTTGTACTCAGAAGTCGCTCTGGGACGGATGGTGTAAAACGTCGGCGTTGCGTATACGCCTGTGAGTCTCGTAAAAAAAACAACTTTTGTTTACAGGAGCAAAAGAAGGTTTTCTGACTTTAGCAAAAGAAAACCAGTTCCCTCTTGGCTTATATTGAAATCCTCTGACGAGTTACTTTACAAATCCTTGTTTTGTACTTATAATTTGTGACCGTTGTTTTGTTTTGGTTTCTCCACGGCGCGTTTGCGTTTGTCACGCCTGAGCGGCTCATGCACAAAACTGACGTCATACATCATTCGCCCAAAGAGACTTCCGTATACAACTGTTAGCGCAAGCCAGATTAAAGTGATTTATTAAATTTTAAATATGGATATTTTTTCTTACAAAAATGCATTGATTCGCCACCCCCGGAGCCATGTGAGGTACTTTTCATTATGGATGGATGCACTTTATTGGACTTGTTTTGGACTGATGAAGAGAAACACCCGTCCACTGGTTTGATATTTTGTTATTTAATGCGTTTACACATTTTTAAGTGTGGCATAAGTGTCCAAAAGCTTTTGGGGATTGTGTGAAGCAATTATTGGGTTTGTAGTATTAAATCAGGAGCTACATTGACATTTATGTTATTTTTCAATCACACCTGTTGGCTTCATTCCATTTTTTCACTTTTCCTTTCTAGAAATGGCCCAGTTGAGCAGCTATGACAGTGGTAACCCTGAAACACCAGAGACAGAGACAGATTCCGCAGACGTGAGTAATAGAATTGTCTTCAATAACTCTTTTGACTCTGTGTAATAACATTCAACTAAGACCAAGTGCCTGTGTTTATGTGCAGAGTCGAGGAGCCACCGTACAACCACTCCAGCCTCAACCTCAACCCAAAACTAAAACTCCACGTGAGGAAGACTTCGAGACCATCAAACTCATCAGTAATGGAGCCTATGGGTGAGACAATAGAATTTCACTACCACAGCAATGACTAAAAATATTTAAAAAGAGCTTTGAAATTTGTATTCATCTATTCACCATCTTCACCACTCTTCAATAATCATAGAGTTAAGAGACCATTAAAGGGGTTATCGGATGCAAAATCCACTTTTACATGTTGTTTGAACATAAATGCATGTTAGCAGTGTGTGTACACAACCACCCTATAATGATAAAAATCCATCCATCCAAAAAAAACCCTTTTTCAAATCAGGCCATTCTCAGACTCTTGGCAGAATGACATAGTTCTGCACAGGCCCCTCCCACAATAGTTGATTGACATGACCGTCTTACCTTGGACCCACTCTGAGTGAGCTGTGAACAGTCCACCATTGTTTTGATGCAGGAGTAGACAAGTATGGCTCCTAAGCAATTGAGGTTTTCTGTTGTTGGATGTAATAATGATCATAGCAGTCACCATTTACTCCCGACATCTGAGCTGCTGAAGACGCAGAGGATTTCTTGTGTTTTTGAAGGGAATGCACCCCCCGCTCTGCTTAAATACATCTATGTTCGCACAAATCATTTGTGATCCAGCTTACAGAAGAAGCAAGTATAAGGGTTTTTTTATGAATCTTTGCAAATCGCCTTTCCTAATAATGTGCTAGTTAGCAAGTTCCACGGCTAAAGTAAACAGAAAGACTCATTACCCCACGGAAGAGAGGAGCGGGGTGAGCAGAGCTCATTAGCATTTAAAGAAACATGCAACAAAATGCGTTGCTGTGTGCAGAGCTGATTTTGACAAGGTAAAAAGGGTGTTTTGTACACTAGCATTGAAAATTTTAAACCAAAGCATGTTATAGACTTTTCATTAAGACCCTACAGAATTATATCAACTTGTGGAAAAATGGGCATCCGATGACCCCTTTAAACAGAAGCTCAATAGTGATGCAAACCTTTCTTCACTTAGGGCTGTGTTTCTGGTGAGGCATAAGGAGACCCGTCAGCGATTTGCCATGAAGAAAATCAACAAGCAGAACCTCATCCTGCGAAACCAGATCCAGCAGGCCTTTGTGGAAAGAGACATCCTGACATTTGCGGAGAACCCTTTTGTTGTCAGCATGTTCTGCTCTTTTGAGACAAGGAGACATCTTTGCATGGTTATGGAGTATGTGGAGGGTAAGAAACACTCTTTGTGGAGGGTGACTTTGTTCATGGAGGATTTCAGTGTAGGACACACCAGAATGATGCTGTTGTTGAAAGTGTTTGTGCGTGTGTGTCTGAAGGTGGGGACTGTGCCACTTTGCTGAAGCACATTGGGGCTCTGCCTGTGGACATGGCACGCATGTACTTTGCTGAGACTGTTCTAGCACTGGAATACCTTCACAATTACGGCATTGTGCACAGAGACCTCAAACCTGACAAGTAAGTACATGCAACACCAAACCACAGTGTTTGTAGCTGACTTTCTGTCGTTGATTTAGGGCTTTTAGATTCAAAGAATACAAAAACATGCTTGACAGGATGTAGCAGATCAGTTGGATTTGGTGTAGATAAATGGATGGCCTTTTCACATTCACTGATGTGAGAATAAAGAATGACCTGTTTTTCAACAGTCTCCTGATTACGTCAATGGGACACATCAAACTGACAGACTTTGGCCTGTCCAAGATTGGTTTAATGAGCTTAACAACCAATCTATATGAAGGCCACATTGAAAAAGACACCCGTGAATTTCTGGACAAACAGGTAGAGAAACTTTGTTTTTTGTCTCTTGGTTTTTCTTTTATTAATAAATGGATACTCTGGAGTTCTTAAAACTTCTTTCTCTCTCCATCAGGTGTGTGGTACTCCTGAATACATAGCTCCTGAAGTCATCCTGAGGCAGGGCTATGGAAAGCCAGTGGACTGGTGGGCCATGGGAGTCATCTTGTATGAGTTTCTCGTGGGATGTGCTCCGTTCTTTGGGGATACGCCTGAGGAACTGTTTGGACAAGTCATCAGTGGTTAGTGTCGTATCTAGAAGAAAGTGCCAAAATCAGGCTATTCTTGTGTCATCTGTCTAAGATTTAAAAATACATCTGACCTGTAAACCTAATTCCACTGTTGTTGAGAGTCCTTTCAGAAATATGATTCTCTATGGTTTGTTCAATAGATGAGATAATCTGGCCAGAAGGTGATGACGCTTTGCCTCCAGATGCTGAAGATCTCATCTCCAAACTACTGCGGCAAAACCCTTTGGAGCGTCTGGGAACAGGTCCTCTATCACACAAACTCAGACTAACTCTGATCTATTCCCTGGTTTAGTCTTAGAGAGTAGACTTGACTGATATGCTCAGATTAATAGTGTATGAATCAACCTGGACAGAAAGTCCTAAAGAAGACTTTTCTAAAAATATTATCTTATATCTCTGCTTTTTGAGAAATATTTGAAGAGATGTTCTCTCTCCCTGTCTCACAGGGAGTGCGTTTGAGGTGAAACAGCATCGTTTCTTCACTGATCTGGACTGGAACAGTCTCCTGAGGCAGAAGGCAGAGTTCATTCCTCAGCTGGAGTCGGAGGATGACACTAGCTACTTTGACAGTACGTGTACTGTAGTGAAATTTATAACTAGACACTTTATTCTCTACCTGCAGTACAGATGCACCACATGGGCTTGTATTATCAAAAACACTATTTGAAATCTCTTTCTTCGACCTTCTAGCACGCTCAGAGCGGTATCATCATGTGGACTCGGAGGAAGAGGATGACACAAATGATGATGACCATCTGGAAATTCGTCAGTTCTCCTCCTGTTCACCACGATTCAGCAAGGTGTGATGTAACAAATGCTCTTAATGACAGAAAAAACAATGACATAAGATGTTCGATTTTTAGTTTATGTATTAATGATAATCAAAATGAACAATTCTTATGTCAAGTAGTATACAGTTGTTCAAAGCAGGGTGGCATATACTAGGGCAGGGGTCCTCAACCCTGTTCCTGGAGAATCACCTTCCTGCAGAGTTCTGCTCCAACCCTGATCAAACACAACTGAACCAACTAATTAGGATCTGAAGGAGCACTTGATAGTTACAGACAGGAGTGTTTGATCAGGGTTGGAACTAAACTGTGCAGGAAGGTAGATCTCCAGGAACAGGATTGGGCACCCCTTTACTAGGGCATATGGATAGCATATATGGGATAGCAAAATAGAAGTTATAATTATAATAATTTGGACATGGTATCTGTTATGATTAATTTTAATTTCTTAATTTTCGTAAGTTCAATATTGCTGCTTTTACTTCTGTGTTTGTTTTCCGTTTTTAACTTAATCTGTCTTCACCTCTCCATCTCTACCCATTTCAGGTATATAGTAGTATGGAGCGTCTTTCCTTGCATGAGGAGAAACGCACCCCTCCCCCCACTAAGCGCAGTCTGAGTGAAGAGGGAGGAGAGCGTATCGACAGTCTCAGTGGCTTAAAGTCTCGAGACCGGAGCTGGCTGGTGGGCTCACCTGAGATGTAAGTGGAACACCTGAAATGATGTTCAGAAATGTTCTGAAATGTTTGTTCAACATGGTGTAATCAATTGGACATTTGGTGTTTTGTAGCCTAAGGAAGCGACTCTCTGTTTCTGAGTCATCTCACACCGAGAGCGACTCCAGCCCGCCTCTGACCGTACGTCGGCGCTGCTGCTCAGCCATTATCGAAATGCCTCGATTTGCCATTTCCAGCGAAGAGGATGGTGGTGTAGGGGGCAGGAAGACCCCTGTGAGGGGCCCTCGTGGGGAAGATCTGCCTCAGGCCATACCAGAGCTCCCTGTGGAGAGAGAGCTCAGGCTGGATGAATCGCCAACCACACCAGGCTCCACTTCCAGCCAGATCAGCCAGTCCACAATCACACGTCAGTCTTGCGTAAATCTTCTGGGGACTAGTATCTGTTTTATCTTTAGCTGAAAATTGTTACAAATAATTTTAAGACAGGCCCTAGACTTGAAAATGAATGGGATTTATTATTTCAAATAACACCATATTGAGTCATTCTGATAGAATTATCTGTGGACATACAATTGAGGTCAAAAGTTTACATACACCTTGCAGAATCTGCAAAATTATTTTACCAAAATAAGAGTAATCATACAAAATGCATCTTATTTTTTTGGGGATTTAGTACCGACCTGAATAAGATATTTCACATAAAAGACATTTACATATAGTCCACAAGGAAAGTTGGATTTATAAAAAAAAAAAAAAAAAACATTTAAAAGGTTACGTATGCTTGATTCTTACTGTGTTGTTACCTGAATGATTCACAGCTGTGTTTTTTTTGTTTAGTGATTGTTGTTTATGAGTCCCTTGTTTGTCCTGAACAGTTAAACTGCCTGCTGTTCTTCGGAAAAATCCTTCCGGTCCCAAAAATTCTTTGGTTTTTCAACATTTTTGTGTATTTGAACCCTTCCCAACAATGACTGTATGATTGAGATTCATCTTTTCACACTATGGACAACTGAGGGACTCACATGCAATTATTATGGAAAGTTTAACTGCTCACTGATGCTTCATAAGGAAAAACAGTGCATTAAGAGCCAGGGGTGTAAACTTTTGAACAGAATAAAGATGTGTGCATTTTGCTTATTTTGCCAAAATAACATATATTTTTTTCATTTAGTACTGCCTTTCAGAAGCTACTTACATGTTTCCCAGGAGACAAAATAAGTTAAATTTACCCTGATCTTCAAATTCAAAAAGTTTGCACCCCCCAGCTCTTAATGCATCTTGTTTCCTTCTGACGCGAAATTTTGATGTCAGATGTATCTTGGCTAATTTTTCGTTTGTGTGATTTCAGCTGGTAGTTCTGGTGATGTGTTGGAACGAGCTTCTCGCTTCAGTGCTGAAGGATCTGAAAGCTCCACTCCTAAAGCCATCAGTGATTTGGCAGCTCGTAGAGCTCGCCACAGACTGCTGTCAGGAGATACAGAGAAACACACTTCACGCCCACTTAACAAAGTTATCAAGTCAGCTTCAGCGACTACCCTCTCACTCATGATCCCTGCTGGTAAGTGCAAATGATTGGACATCGCGATTTTGCCGTGAAAAAATTGTTCTTTTGTTGGTCCTTAAACAACAGGATGATATATGACCATAGGATTAACAATCCTGGTACCAGGACCAACATATGGACCATGTCTTACTAGTCACTTGATTGGATTGGCAGTCTCTTTCTTTTAGAAGAAATATATGTGGTGGATTGTTACACTTTAACTGAGGCACAATTTCTTTTTTTCCCTTGTCTTTCAGATCACCACGGTGCCTCTCCTCTGGCAAGTCCCATGTCCCCTCACTCTCTCTCGTCCAACCCCTCGTCACGTGACTCCTCACCCAGCCGAGACCTGTCCCCAGCCGTCTGCAGTGTCAAACCCGCCATAGTCATCCACCGAGCCGGCAAGAAATATGGTTTCACCCTGCGTGCCATCAGGGTTTACATGGGAGACACAGACATTTATACTGTGCACCACATGGTCTGGGTGAGTATGGCAGATTCAGTTATTCTCTATGCACCAATTTGTGATTTTGAGTGCTCTAACATATGGCTTTGTAGCATGTGGAGGATGGGGGACCTGCTCATGAGGCTGGACTGAGAGAGGGAGATCTCATAACACATGTTAATGGAGAGCCTGTCCATGGACTTGTGCACACAGAAGTTGTAGAGCTCATTCTCAAGGTACATTGGCAGCCATAATCTGATGAGCATTGTTGCTTTAGAAATTATTGATTCTCAGATTAATTTCTTTTTTGTTGCAGAGTGGCGGTAAGGTATCCATTTCTGCTACGCCCTTTGAGAATACATCTATTAAAGTTGGCCCTGCGCGCAAAACCACCCACAAGTCCAAAATGGCCCGGCGCAACAAAAGAACCAAAACCAGAGAAGGACAAGACAGGTAAAGTCTGACATTTATTATCAAATCCAAATACTTAAGTACCACAGAGTTCTCATTCAAATTCCTTGCTTACATTTGCTGTCCCATTTATGGTTTATACTTATCCACTACAGTAAGAAGAGGAACTCCCTGTTTCGTAAGATCACCAAGCAGGCGACCCTTCTCCACACCAGTCGTAGCCTGTCCTCTCTGAACCGCTCAGTGTCATCAGGTGAAAGTGTCCCAGGATCTCCGACGCACATGTCCCCTCGTTCACCCACACAGGGCTGTCGTTCCACACCAGACTCTGCCCACTCAGGTGAGGCACCATGCAAACCAATTAATGCCAATGCCAACAAATTCAATATCCTGTCATTTCAGTCATCTTCATATTTCTTTTAAAAAGTTTAACTTTTAACCTTAAACCTTTTCTTTCTCTAATGCAGTTGGTGGGAACTCATCCCAAAGTAGCTCACCTAGCTCCAGTGTGCCAAACTCTCCTGCCAGTTCTGGTCAGATCCGACCCAGCTCCTTACATGGTCTGGCTCCCAAACTACAGCGCCAATACCGCTCTCCTCGCCGGAAGTCTGCAGGCAATATCCCTTTATCTCCTCTGGCTCGTACACCATCGCCCACCCCTCAGAGCACCTCTCCACAGCGCTCTCCTTCACCCCTGCCAAGCCATGCACTCATCACTTCTTCAATAGGCCAGTCTTTCCCTGTTAAACTTCACTCTTCACCTCCATTAGTAAGACAGATATCCCGCCCGAAGAGTGCAGACCCTCCTCGCTCTCCTCTGCTCAAACGTGTCCAATCAGCTGAGAAGCTCGCAGCCTCTCTTTCTTCTTCATCCTCCTCTCCTTCCCCATCCTCTGCTGCTGATAAAAAGCTACCAGTTGGCGCCAGCCGCAAACACAGTCTTGATACCTCACATTCAGATTTTAAAAAAGAGATGCTGCAGCGAGACCCCAGTCTACAGAGCCTGCAGGAGTCAGCCAGTGAGACTCTAATGGGAGGAAGAGTGTCTCCTGCAGAAAAGGGCAGCTTGCAGAAAAGTTCAGTTCGTAAACTCGGCAGGCAAGAAGGTCCTGAAGCTGGAACTGGAACTCTGGGGCTTGTTCCTGGGAAGAGTAAACTGAAAGACAAGCTGTCCGCCATACGCCAGGATCGCGCTGAGCGCCGCGAGTCTCTTCAAAAGCAGGATGCCATCCACGAGGTGGACTCTTCAGAGGATGAGACAGACGAAGGGTCGGAAGATAGCCAAGATGGACGCAGGACAAGCTATGCTCCTCCTAGCCATGTCTTCAGGCCTACAACTGTAATGGCTTCTCCTCATACCGTTAGAATGGGACCAGCAGCTCCACCAACACTGGGACTGTTGCCCTCAACGGTTGCACCCCCAGGCCGAGGACTGCAGATACAAAGCCAAAGTACCACTCAATCTCAGACACAAACTTCAACCTCACCCTCAACGCAAGCAACAGCCAAGCCCCCAGAACAGACTCCCGCAACGGCCCAAGACTCCAGTTTATCACTAGCTGAAGAGTTGAAAAAGAAAGAGTCAAAGGCACAGGACTCTCAATCCAGTGTGAGGCCTTCTCCACCTCAACCTAGTCCTCTATCTAGCACCTTTTCCACCCATGGTAGCGCCTTTACCTCGGTCAGCAAAGACCCATTCGTCAAACCCACCACACCTCCATTGGATTCCCGGAGGACCTCCAAAACTTCTGAGCCCAGGTCCAAATCCAGTGGTAAAATGGATCCTAGCACAGCTTCTGGAGTGACCAGGGATTCCCCTGTTGCCACCACACCAACCGGAGGCATCACCAAGGAGATGAAGGAGGCTGACAATCGTAGACAGGCTGCAGCTGCAGCTGCCGCTGCTGCAGCCTCTCCATCCACTCCCTCTGAAAGCGGAATGGACAAAGTCGTTTCTCAACTGGCCACCGTGGCCAAAAGCGTGCTAGGACCTGTCAAACTCAACATCCCAGGTACTAAAGAGGCCTCAGAGCGGACAAAGGACCAGCGTCCCCAGACAGATCCCACCCACCCAAAGATAAAAGAATGTCGTCTGGAGCATCCTGATTCTCCTGACCGCTCGAGTCCATCTGCTGCTTCTGGCTCCCAGTCTCCACGGTTGACTGAATCTCCCTCTAAACAAACATCCTCTAAATCTGAGCCAGCCTCAACTTCTCAGAGACCTTCAGAGGTCCCAGGGACTTCCAAAAGGCCAACTCCTTCAAACTCCCAAGTTGGGGACGAACGTCAGGATAGACCGGGGACTCCGCGAAGCGGCACCACACCAAGGCCTAGGTCTGATGCACAATCACAGACCCAGGCAAAGCCTAGTTCCACTACTTCACGAGACAAATCCAACAAGACGACGTAGCAGCCTTGCAGAAAAACCCATTTTCTCCAGCTTTAATTAAACTTGCCTATGACAGACGAATACACATTGTAACACAAGCCAACTGTCAATGTCAGTATCCCTGTGAAAAGATTGAGGAAAAATCAGACAGACGAAGAGATGGAGGTGTTTACAGATGAACTCAGAATGTTTTATGCTCTGCATTCACTAAATATTTGAGGCCGCATAATTGTTTAGCTTTTCTTGCTCCTAAGTCTTTTTCTCATCAGCTAGAAAACCTGGAAAAATGCTTGGGTCTGCGATCTGAGACAGAAACAGTGTCCACTTACAGTATATTACCTCTTCACCTTATCTTTATATTACTTTAAGAATCTTCTCTTGTAGTAGGTATAGTTGTGCCTTAAAGCAACACCTCAGCATTTCACTGGTATTTCTTTCTGTTCATCTTTGGAGGAAGACATATTGCAGCAATAAGAGTAGCGTATCCCGAGCAATTTTCACAAACACACAGAAAGTTGATTTCATCACACCTGTAGTATATTAAGAAAAACCAAACTGCGTTTTCCATCTTTCTCACTTGCACTTCAATTGTGTCGAACAGCTGTGACGTGTATGTCTATGAATATGAACATTCAACCTGAGATTTTCCCAATGGCGCAGCCATCACTAATGTCATATATGTTAACTGAATATGGATGTATACTGGGAGAATGATGGCTATTAATTGCATATAATTAGAGGTTATTTGGGATTTCAGTGATCTTCGGCCATCATTCACACCCCACTAAAGTTATGTCAAGCTACATCTTAGCTAAAGACATTACTTGTAACTTGCACATCATTACGTCTAGATCTTGGTTTCGTCTTTGTTTAGAATTTCAAGCGGACCATTTTAGTTCTTCATCTTGCTTGTTTTATTTTCTCTCATTTTAATACCTGGACCAATTCGCTGTTGTTTCTGTATATTTGTTTGATATTTTTTTCTTATTTCGGCAGACTTGTATCTGGAGTGTGTGTGTGTGTGTGTGTGTGTGTGTGTGTGTGTATGAGTGTGCCTGTGTACAGAAGCATGTTTGAGTGCGTTTGTGAGTTCTTATATAATGTATATTTAAAAAAGTCTGTTATTTGTTCGTTTTATGCCCTAAATAGTGGGAGCGTGTTTTTGATTGGTATCCTATCTTTGCCATATCAGCTCTGTCTGATTCAGCCCTTTGTCATTTAGCAGGCAAAGATGTATTTGCACAAACCCTTTTTATTTTGTGTGTCAATAATATGAAAACCAATAAATACAGTTTCCAATTAGATCCCAGACTGAGTTGGGGTCTTGTGGGGTTTGACTAGTAAGTGAGACTGTGGTACGTTGTCATAATGTGTTAACACCATAATGTATTTAAAGGCTAACCTGTGGATGTTTTAACTACGTTTTACATCATTTTTCATTTGCAATTGAAACCAGTTGTCTGTTTTGTGTTTCAACTCAGTTTGCCACTCAACATTTCTTCTTAGTATAAAAGGTCTAGTTGCTAATAGCAAGTCAATCCTAATGTAAAGCCTCTTTCCAACACACTCCAGCCTTGCCTATATGAAAAATTAAAGTGTTTTTAAGTTGGTCTTTATAACTGATTGTGATTGGAGTCACATGATGATGGTATGTACAGTTACGCTATAATCTTATTCATGTTTTGTCCATATAAAATGTGAATGGATGTCTTGCACATTTACGCTTCTTTAAGGAATGAAGCTGTTGATCGCATTGCAGCCTGAGGCTTAATTCCTGAGAAACCTAATTAACCTGGGCACCATGATCAGTGAAAAATGCACTTGTGGTGAGAATGACATTGGATGAAGTTGGAAATGCATCAGTGGGCATTGATCGATCCTACACGCTAGTGGTCAAACATAAATACACATTGGGTGTATGATGACTTGCAGCTGAATCCCACTCCAAAGTTATCATTCTCATACCCAAACTTGAATCTCCATTGAAACTAAATTCGAAGGGCTTGTAGAAACTGCCCTTAAATGTTTACATGTGTTTTGAGAGATCATTTGTAAACAGCACACTTGTGCATTATGTCTAAATAACGTGTCTCATGTGTAGTTGCGAGTGCTCAGGCACATTTTGTAGCTTAGATGATGGCAGACCACTAGTGATTTCCTTTCTGGCTGCATTGCTTTTGAGATTTTACAGGGTGTAAAGACAGAATCTGTTGCGTTCACTCGATAAGCCTAGTATTTAGTTTTTCACTAATTTTTTACATGTAGAATGCTTCGAATTCGACCCATTGTGCTCTTAAGAAAAAAAGAAAACAGTTTTCTGTGTGTTAAATTCATCTCTGCTCCCTTTTCTAAAGTCGTGAGCTGCCGTGGGCTGTGAAAGTGAGTGCTAACTGCCTTCTCATATACGTGATGGGGATGATGATGATGGTTGGGCTATTTGTTGAGGTGAAGCCAGGTGTCAGAATGCCTGCGGTGGTCATCCATCAATGTCCCACAGCCACATGCCACCCTGCACGCACTAGTGAAATGTAATCTCACACACCGTCTAGAGCAAATTTACCAGCCACCTCTCACCTGTGGTATAGCTTGGCTCTTTATGAACGAAAAACCTTTTGGAGCACACATAACACGCACTACTTACCATAAACACACATGTAGACTCTATGTCCAGCCACTGCCCTCTCCTAATGTCTGTATGTGTTTGTGTTTGACCCAAGTGGCAGCACAGATGAGATGGTTTACTTTTATGTAAATATTTTTAAGTCTGGTGTTCTGGGTGTCTTTACTATGAAAAGAATTGAAGTTAATTGGTGTGCAATGGCCACTGCCTTAGACATGGGACAATGACTAGATATCGTGTGTATTTTAAGACCGGACACTCAAGGGAGTCAGTGGTGATACAGTGGTGTTTTGGATTTAGGGAGCTGTCCATGTGTCCGTCATGCTTTGTCCGAGACTAAAGGAGACAATGTGGTTGTAGAGACACATGTGAAAAGAAATGGGCAAGGAAAAAAAACTGCTAGAATTAAATCAGTGCAATATCTTACAATTTTCTATTGTGGTAAGACGCATGTTTGTTGTTAATCCTACCTTATGAATAATAAAGATTTTTTTAATTAACTCAGCATGTGGTTTTGTATTTTTCATTGCATGAGACGTTAAGTTGTATCTACCAAACAGATGTTGCTAACCGCAAATTAAATACAGTATTTTTTATTTATAGCATTGGGATATTTTTTAATTAATTATATTCATACTGACATATGGAGAATTCACTGCGATAATTCAGTCTCAGAACTCAATTGTGTAAAGACTTTCATTGAGCTTGAGGACTTGACATTATTCATTGAGGATAATGTCAAGTCCTTTACAAAACAACATAAGCTTTTTTTATGAAAACCAAGTTGTTTTGAGGTGATGCACAGCATGTGTGTGTGTGTGTGTGTATGTGTGTGTGTGTATATATATATATTCTCATCACTGTTTATTGCATTTGTCAAATTACTATGCCTCTAAATAAAATTAAAAAAGGTCATTGTGATTTTTATCTTGCAAATCTGACACTGACAAATTCACAATTTGCCAGTCATAAACCAGTCAGAATAGTGAAATATAAGCTTTTTTTTCTCACAAATGCGAGTTTATATCTTGCAATTCTGACTTAACTCACAACTGC
This sequence comes from Labeo rohita, assembly GCF_022985175.1. Taxonomy (NCBI): domain Eukaryota; kingdom Metazoa; phylum Chordata; class Actinopteri; order Cypriniformes; family Cyprinidae; genus Labeo; species Labeo rohita. The sequence continues at coordinate 21,286,263 of NC_066874.1, read as the reverse complement.
AAGTTTATGTCACACAATTCTGAGAAAAAAATGTCAGAATTGCCAGTTTATATCTGGGAAGTCTGACTATAACTCGCAATAGCAGGTTTTTTTATTATCCAGTTCTGAGGAAAAAGTCTGAATTGCCAGTTTATATTGTAATTCTGACTTAACTTGCAATAGTGAGTTTATATCATGCAATTATGAGAAAACGCCAGAATTTCCCATTTACATCTCTCAATTCTGACTTCATAACTCGCAATTGACAGTTTATGGTGTATCTCACAATTTAAGATCAAAATTACCAGTTTATATCTCACAATTCTCACTTTATAACTCTCAATTGTAACTTTATCTTACAATTATCAGGAAAATTGAATTGCCAGTTTATATTTTGCAATTCTGACTTAACTTGCAATAGCAAGTTTATATCACAATTCTGAGGAAATGTCAGAATTTCCCATTGATATCTCTCAGTTCTGACTTTGTAACTCGCAATTGACGGTTTATGCTGTATCTCACAATTCTCAGAAAAAAAAAAAATCTAAATTGGCAGTTTATATCTCTCAATTCTGACTTTATAACTCACAATGGCAAGTTTATATCTTACAATTATCAGGAAAAAAAGGTTAGAATTGCCAGTTTATATCTCACAATCCAGACCTTATAACTTGCGATTTTGAATTTATATCACGCAATTCTGACATAACTCTGAATTGCCTGTTTATGTCTCACAATTCTGACTGAATTCTGAATCTCGTAATTCTGGGAAAAAAGTAAAAATTGGGTATTAGAATCTTGCAATTCTGACTTTATAAGTTTACATCACACAATTCTGACAACTTGCAGTTGGGCGATTATATCACACTTCTCAGAAAAAGGTCAGAATTGCCAGTTTATATCTCACAATACTGACTTCACAACTCGCAATTGCGAGTTTATATCACGTAATTCTGAGAAAAAAAGTAAAAACTGGCTGTTTATATCTTGCAGTTCTGAATTTATAAGTTTATATCACGCAATTCTGACTTACCTCACAGTTGGGAGCTTATATCTCACAATTTTCAGGGAAAAAAAGGTTTGAAGAAAAAGAATTGCCCATTTATACCTTGAAATTCTGTCTTTACTACTCGCAGCTGTGAGTTTATCACGTAATTCTGAGAAAAAAAGTCACAATTGGCTGTTTATATCTTGCAGTTCTGACTTTGTAAGTTTATATCATGCAATTCTGACATAACTCGCAATTAGGAATTTATATCTCACAATTCTCAGGAAAAAAAAAAGGTCAGAATCGCCCATTTATTTCCCGAAATTCTGACTTTATTATTTGCAATTGCGAGTTTATCACGCATTTCTGAGAAAAAAAGTCACAATTGCCTGTTTATATCTTGCAATTCTGATTTTATAACTCGCAGTTACCTTTTTTTAATTTAGTGGCAGAGCCGGGCTTCCATAATTTACAACTACAAATGAGGGCAATATTGCAATTCATGCGATTTGTCTTAAGGGCAACATTAAATGTTGTTTGCACAAAATGGAACTGCAAAAACAACTTTTCAAACAAGTTTAAAATACCTATCTGCCATTGCTTGGACAAAGAGTACTACTAAGAAATATAAAAAAAGTATATTGTTTTTTGTACTTACTATAGAGTACAGATGTATCTAAGTAGTTAGTCTTTTTAATATTTTATGAAACACTTCATTTGGATGTTGTTTAGTAAAAAAAAAAAACGTTACTGCCACAAAAAAAGTCAGTGGCATTTTCCATGTTGCAATTAAATTTGAATCTGTTAAATGTTGCATACGAAGCAAGTTTTGAAAAAAGACGAGCACTGAGGAATTCACTATCAGCTCCATTTCCCCTTCCGTAAAGCATGTTAAATGGATCCCTAATGGACAGTTATTTAGGTATTTGCTCACCCACCTGTCATGAGCTTGTTTCAGGGAATTCATTGCCTTAATGAATGTAGAGGACAGTCCGCACAAGACGTATATACCATGTTAATAGGCATAGCTCGCCAACGCTAGGCATTGACAAGACAAAGTAATGAAGTCCATTAGATTCTGTTGAGTGTGTGTCTTCTCAGGCCTCTCAGATGGGCTGAGCGTATGTTCAAAAGCTGTATGCCCTGAGGGCAAAGACAAACAGGTCAAAGGTTAGCTGGCTTGCTTAAAAGGTGCCCACCATAGGGGATAATTGGACTCCGTCCTGCCTTCATTTACTAGTTTTCCATCAGCAGGCCTATTACGAAAGTATACATTGTGAAAATGTAGACACTTACAGACCCCCTCGCTTACCATCTCCCCACGGCACGCGAACCGCTAGAGAATGAAGATGCTCCGATGACCCGATGTGTCCCTTCCTCTCGGCCCTCCCCCCTCTGACAGGAAGCTGGTGCCACTGATGGATTGCTGGCTGAGTCTGTCTCTGACACCCGCTCTACATAACGGGGAAATTCATTCCATTCCTGCCTCTCTCTACACAGCCGCCCATCCCGGCTTCCACTGCCTGACAGCCAGCCTAATGGGGGGACCAGGCCAAATGGATTTCAGAAGAAAAGCGAAGGGGGGCAGGGCCTCAGGGGGGCAATAATTCTCCCCTATTTCAGAATTTATTTTCCCCAATCCTCTCACTTTTTTTTCCACCTCCAAGTTTTCTTGAAGAAATAGAGAGGAAGGAAAGGTTTCACTGCCTATTGATTCAATTTAAATGTGACAAGTCTGAACGCAGGTACATGAATCATTGTATCTTATTTACGAGCATGAGCCACATGTTGAACGTTGACCTTCCAAACTGACTCGGGTGCGCTAGATAATAGGATACATAATAAATGCTTTCATCAGTTCGATCTGATATTAGATGTTAGCAATTAGTTTTACCTGCTTATAGTATGGCATAGAAGAATGGCAGGTGGAAGCTGCATTATAGGCTAATTGCTCTCGGTGGTACCACGCGCCACGTTTAATGAGCCTTATTCTGTGTGATGAATGTGCACGCACACCCATAACCTGTACAGTGTGCAGACTTGATGTTGCCTGCCAGGCAAACAGTGTGAAAGTTCAGTTGCTGAGAGCAATAAATTAGCCCGTGGAGAAGAGAAATAGAGTGGGGTATTGGGATTTCAGCTCGCCTAATACTGCGTGCCAAGGAAATGGCGAAACCTGAAAGCCTGTGGATTTCAGTAAAGAAACTGTGAGTGAACTGTGGCTGGTGGGTCATTAGGAAGGCCAGAACCTGACAGAAACAGAGTATACTGCAGATTGTGAACATGAATGATTTAATAGTTAATTATAATGCGATTTTATATGATAGGCTACTAAATTATTTAAATATTGACATATGGAGAATTCACTGTAAGAATTTAGTCTCAGAATTTAAATGTGTAAAGAGTTTCATTGAATAGTAAGGATGATAGCAAGTAATTTTATAAAACAATATATTATTATTATTTATATTTTTTCACAAAAATCACCACCTTACTCTTCAACATGAAGCCTATGGGTGAGACTTCCTGTTCATTATCCGCCATATTGAGTAGAATAACAACGTGCAGTAAACGGTAAAACTGTACTATAAACCAGTATGTTCATAATTAAGATAATACATTAACATGGTAAGACACCAATTTGCAATATCAAGCAGCAAAACGAGCTGTTTTGTACAGCTAAAAATAGCTGGATGCAGATGAGATGGGAAGCTGACCAATAAAATTTACAAATGCCTGCACCCAGTCTTATAGAAAAAAGGTGGATATTCAGGTGATACACAGCGTTTGTCTATTTATACATATAAACACAATCTATCTTATCAAGTGTTTATTTAAAAATTAAACTTACCAGTCGCGACATTCAAGCTATTTGAGTTGGTCGTTTGGTTTCTACGATGTAACTGCGCCGACATTGGAATTTCTTTGGAGGGAAGTATGTCGACTGCATCTTTGTTTGTCACCAAATATCGACGAGGAGAAATTGTGTTGTACTTGAAAAACATTGCGTGACATATCCTTGAGGTTTCAAATGGAAAACCACAAAACCGAAGTCGTCTGGAGAAGCATAGGGTAGGTTAAATGGTTTACGGTTTGTACTGCGTTGTTAGAACGCGCGCAAACAGTGAGAACTCATTCAAACACTTATGATGAGTACGCTAATACTCTTTCACTTTCATATAAACAAAGAAATAGTCATTAAATACTGATACTATTATGTTATGATAAAGAATTCATGGAAAAATACAAAGATGTACAAATAGAATAGGTGCGTAGGAAATCGCTGGCCTGGACCAATGGTCATTTAAGGCGCGGAAATTTCGCGGGCAAAGAAGGTTTGTTGTTTATTATTAATGTGGTGTAGCGATACATGAAATACCACGTACTCAGATGTCACGTACAAACTAAGCAGCCTGATGTACTAAATTTATCAAGTCTAAATCATAACGTGCAAAATAGTTGCCTCGTTCGAAATTCCCCTGGTGAAAAAAACAGCATATGCTGGTAGGTATGTTTTGATGCTGGAATGCTGGTTAGGTAGGTTTTAATGCTGGTTTAAGCTGGTCCTTTGCTGGTTTATGCTGGTCCTTTGCTGGTTCATGCTGGTCCTTGACCAGCAACATGACCAGCAAAAACCAGCAAAGGACCAGCTTAAACCAGCATCAAAACCTATACCTAACCAGCATTCCAGCATCAAAACATACCTACCAGCATATGCTGGCTTTTTCACCAGGGTCGATCGCTCTGATTTTTTATATTGTAAATATGACCGCACTTATACTTTGCTCAGCTTACTGTACTTATCTGAAAAGTCATATTTGACGGCATGAATTCCACAGTTGACTAATAAGAATCAAGTATTGCACAAAAAAATCTAGTAATTTTTAACAGCTTTTGAGTTGCACAGTAAGCCAAGTCATCGTTAGGTAAACATTCAGGACTTGTATAGGTGTTTTTCTTGTGTCTTTGTTGAACTGCTACACAGATACACTAATCTTTTTGAAGTGGTTTTGTTTTTCTCTCATTTCTAGGAAATCGCTGGCCTTCAGCAATGGTCAGTTAAGGTTTGTTGTTTTATTATTAATATGATGTATATACATGAAACACCACTTACTCAGATGTCACTTACAAACTAAGCAGGCTAATATTCAAAATTTATCAAACCTAAATCATAACGTGAAAAAGTTGCTTGGGAAAATTTCTGACTTGTTCGAAATTTGATCGCTCCTTATCCACAGTAAGTCAACATAAACATTTTGTACTCGTATAATGTTAGAGAAACTTTTTTGTTGTTGTTGTATCTTTCTTTGTAACTTTCTTTTTGTTGCTGCACAGATACGCTAATCTTTATGAAATGGTTTTGTTTTTCTCTCATGTGTAGAAAATCGCTGGCCTGGACCAATTGTCAGTTAAGGCGCGGAAATTTTGCGGGCAAAGAAGGTTTGTTGTTTATTATTGATATGGTGTAAAGATACATGAAACACCACTTACTCAGAGGTCACTTACAAACTAAGCAGGCTAATATTCAAAATTTATCAAACCTAAATCATAACGTGAAAAAGTTGCTTGGGAAAATTTCTGACTTGTTCGAAATTTGATCGCTCCTTATCCACAGTAAGTCAACATAAACATTTTGTACTCGTATAATGTTAGAGAAACTTTTTTGTTGTTGTTGTATCTTTCTTTGTTGAACTGCTGCACAGATACGCTAATCTTTATGAAATGGTTTTGTTTTTCTCTCATGTGTAGAAAATCGCTGGCCTGGACCAATTGTCAGTTAAGGCGCGGAAATTTTGCGGGCAAAGAAGGTTTGTTGTTTATTATTGATATGGTGTAAAGATACATGAAACACCACTTACTCAGAGGTCACTTACAAACTAAGCAGGCTAATATTCAAAATTTATCAAACCTAAATCATAACGTGAAAAAGTTGCTTGGGAAAATTTCTGACTTGTTCGAAATTTGATCGCTCCTTATCCACAGTAAGTCAACATAAACATTTTGTACTCGTATAATGTTAGAGAAACTTTTTTGTTGTTGTTGTATCTTTCTTTGTTGAACTGCTGCACAGATACGCTAATCTTTATGAAATGGTTTTGTTTTTCTCTCATGTGTAGAAAATCGCTGGCCTGGACCAATTGTCAGTTAAGGCGCGGAAATTTTGCGGGCAAAGAAGGTTTGTTGTTTATTATTGATATGGTGTAAAGATACATGAAACACCACTTACTCAGAGGTCACTTACAAACTAAGCAGTCTATTATTCAAAATTTATCAAACCTAAACATGCAAAATTTGCATGGGAAAATTTCCACATTGTTCAAAATTTGATTGCTCTGAATCTTTATATTGAAAATATGACTGCAGACTTGCTGTACTCAGCGCCATGTTTGAGAAGTTATGTTTGACAAGCATAAATTTAGCAGTTAACCAATAAGAATCAAGCATTGGGGAAAAAGAAATCTAGCTATTTTTATTTCAACAGCTTTTGACAGTAAGTAGTGGTAAGTCAACATTAGCTGAACATTCTGGACTGGTATGAACAAACATTTGTGACCCTGGACCACAAAACCAGTCATAATGGTCAGTTTTTTTAAACTGAGATCTATGCATCATTTATACATCTATAAATAAGCTTTTCATTGATTTATGGTTTTTTAGGATAGGACAGTATTTGGGCTAGATACAACTATTTGAAAATCCGGAATTTGAGAGTGCAAAAAAAAAAAAAAAATCTAAATATTGAGAAAATCGCCTTTAAAGTTGTCCAAATGAAGTTCTTACCAATGCATATTACTAATCAAAAATTAAGTTTTGATCATTTACAGTAGGAAATTTACAAAATACCTTCATGAAACATTATCTTTACTTAATATCCTAATGATTTTGGCCTAAAAGAAAAATCAATAATTTTGGCCCATACAATGTATATTTGGCTATTGCTACAAACATGCCCGTGCTACCTAAGACTGGTTTTGTTTTCTTGCTGTGTCTTTCTGTTTTAAACTGCTACGCAGATGCGCTAATCCTTATGAAATGCTTTTGTTTTTCTCTCATGTTGTTTAAATAAATAGTTGTGGTTAAGTCTCAAAACTCTCCCTCAGTAGGGGTTAATAATGACAGATGGGAGAGTTGGGTCCATATGAGGGTCTGGCCACTGGGGTCTCCATCACTGTCACTCTGATTGATTGGGACATCAGCCAAGATAAAAGATCCTGTCTTCCCTGCACGAGAGCCCAGTTCCCTGGGGAAAGGTGAGAGAGGAACCCCTCCAAAACATACACACCTGCATGTACATATGCTCAAACACACCTGCAGGTGGTCTCCCTGCTCCCTTTCTCTTCTCGGGTCCCAGAAACACAGATGTTCCTGCTCTTGTATCTCTTGAGATTCAGCGTGGCCTCTAACACTCAACTGATGCGTCCTTTATTTTCTATCTCTGTTATTTTCTCCACTCTCTGGTCACACCATCTTCTACATTACAGTGCTGATAGAACATTAAAGTTTAATAGCAGAGAATCAACAGCGTTCGTGTGTTTGCCCCAAGACTCTGCAGTCTTGATATTATTAATAATTCATCAAGCTTCTGTGTTTTTAAAAAATCTCGTCTGGCTGCCTATCTATAATGAAGGTCTAAATTCAGTCTACAGCACTGAAAAAGAAAGTATAAGTTCTAGTTCTTTCTCCATCCATTCATCTATATATGAAAGCAACCTGTAAATATATAAACACCAAGAGTGAAGCCAAAACTGCAGATTGCGCTTAGCTGCTTGTACAAATATTTTTAGTCTTTTTCAGCGCTTTGGTTATGACTGCACAGTAGAGGGTGAAGAGACATCTGGGTGCCCTTTGGCGACAAAATATATCAGCAACAAAGAATAATAATCCCCATTGCATTGTATTGATGGTTACACAGTTAAGCCATGGGAGGGCAGTATTTGATTGAGTCATGTGGCATACAAAGACAGACCTGGTATATCTCATTCAACATCATTTCATTTGATTCATTCTCTAGTATGGCTGCTTTTTTATTTAATTATTTTAATAATATTATCTATCTGTTGTTTCATCTATTAGTCTATCATTCTGTCTATTGTTCTGTCTAATGTAAGTCATTGCTGCATGGAGCACACATGGGGAAAAAGCTCTTTAAATAACCAAGATTAAAATTTTATGAAGATTGCAGGTGAATTATGATAATATTGAATTATTTTTAGTAAATAAATAAATTATTATTCATTAGATTAAGGCAGGAAGTTAATAAGCAGGTTACAATATTGTTAAAGGTTTAGTCAAAAAGTATTCACACGTTGTATAACTGATGTAGAGCAAGATGTAAATAGAAATTAAATTAGAATTAAGGCATTACAAGGTTTGTTAGACTGTATTTGTGTGACTGTCCCACTGTCCCCCTGTGGTGAAAAGTGTAAGTGCAGATGTAAGAACAAAGCCCCTGCACTCTCTATGCTCCCCTTCCTCATTGCTTCATTTCTGTTATCCTCTAAAGCTGGAAAATATTTCAAGAATATTTAGGTAGAGCTTGTTCAAATGAGTTAAAACCACTGTACTGGTTTGTAATTGAAGCAGTGGTGCCCAGCCCATTACATAATATATTATAAGGATGTCAGAGAGATGGAGTTTACTGGATAAATTCCCAACACGCTCTTACAGTTGAATGGAGTCCAAAGAACAGGCTTTTGCAGAAGAACTTAATAGGGTTAGGCAGCTGCTTTCTTAAGTGCTGGCCACTTTAGACAACAGAGCGAAAAATTCAGCGAGTTAGAGAGTAAGTCAGGAGGGACAGATTAATTGATTTGTTCAAGGGAGGCAAATATTTTCAAGGCAGAGAATTCAATTTTGCCCCGGGTGAAAAATGAAGGGGCCGATCAATATTTTCCCACAAACGGAGAAAAAGTTTTATGTGATTTTTCACATAGTTACACACCATATGAGGTGAGGTCTGCGTGTGTGTATCGCGAAAAAAAGAGAATTTTGAATTGGTTGAAAATGTTTCATAACAGCAAAAGGACGTTTTACAGTTTTACTTTTTCAGGGGCTCTAGTTGTAAGTATTTTATGAAGTTTCTCAAGATTCGAACAGATTACACAGAATATTTGATTTGCTGCTCAAGCTCATGAGAGCTGTACAACTCTTAAAATACATCTTTTCAGGGCTAAGCTCGGAGCGAGCCATTCTATTGAAACTTGACTTGACCTTATATCCCTCCACTTTCTAATTTCTTGTTTCAATCTTTTCCTGTCCTTTACTTTTCCAGTCCTCCTGCATTTATCATTCATTTGTCATAATCTCTCTTTTATCCCCCCCAGTCTCTTTCCATTAGCTCATCACTTTCCAGTTGTAAAGAATCTTCTAGGACACTAGTAACACATTTTGCTGTTATGGAAATTTCTCCATTCTTTTGTGTATTGCTCTTTTTAAATGTATAATGTATTGACTGTAAAAGGATTATGACCTTATCCACTTACCCCTAACCAGCAGATGGTAAGGGAAAGGTTTCCACAGTAAGGATTCTTTTCTCTGTATGTGTAAGTGGAAAAGCTGTGGTGCTAATAAGATGTAACAGGTTACAATATGGCATACAGTATGGCATATCTTGTGCCATTACATAATTAAAGCACTGGGGACAGTGCAAATGAAATTTAACTCTCTGGTGTTGTTCAGTAATTTTAGACCAGAAAAAAAAATTGGAATGGTGCAAAACCTGACTTTTGCGGCACTTTGGGGCTTTGTAAACACTAGGGATGCAACAATACAGTTAGTCCACGGTTCAATACGTACCTCGGTTTTTAGCCACGGTTTTCGGTTCAGTTCGGTTCTGATAGCTTGCAACTTAAGTGTGTTTTTTTTTTTTGTTATAAAATAAATACTCCTGTAAATCTCTGTACACTGGAAAAAGTATGGATTATTGTATGTCTGCTTTATATTTCTTGTAAGAGAGGTAGTTTTCAGGTTTTTTTATGCAAAATAGGATGGGTTTCATTCATACTGGATGCAAGAGGGTGCCCTCGTGCAGAAAATCCACATATGCGTCAAAGAGATAACGCTGATGACGTTCCAGCCAGGAAATCTCTAATATGGATAGAGGCCTCGCTATAAGATATAATGTTAAACGTTTTGCATGATGAAATGTAAGGACAATAAACACTCGTCTGCAATAATATATGGTTTATCTGTGTTCTTTAAGCCATCTTGGGTATTTTTATAATGATCAAGTTTATTTGTAAGCCATTGCTAATTGACATACAGTATAGAATATATTGTCTGCCTCATTCTATGATAAGAAGCCACATCAGATCACAAAAGGAAGTTATTTCAAACACTGGACTGATGCTGTGAAGTAAAAATAAGTTATAATGTTCTCTTTTGTTGGACAACAAGTTTAGAAAGGCTTATCATTTTATTTCATTAGAAGGGAAGATGCTCTGCAAGTGTTGTTTTTTTCAAATAATAACGGGGAGGCGTTTCTTCATCTCAGCACGTGAAATCACGGGCACACACAGCAAATTTTGAGAGAAATAAAACAAGGAAATAATTCAAATGCAAAACCTAAAACCGCAATTCACAAGTGCGTATTGAACCGTGGATGTCGTACCGAATGGTTCGATATTATATGGCGTATTGTGACATCCCTAGTAAACACACACAAAGATTGTGGACTTGATTCAAAAAAGCTAAGTGGATAAAAAAAACAAATGTTTTATATAAACATATATCTTATAAATGTCTTATTATTTTATATCTTATAAACGTCTTATATAAAATAAACTTGCGAGAAAAATGTTATACCTCACAATTCTGAGAAAAAAGTCACAATTGCAAGATAAACTTGCAATTCTGAAAAAAAAGTCAGAATGGTTAGTTTATATCTTGCAATTCTGACTTTATTTCTTAGAATTGCTACATTATTTCTAAGAATTGCGAGTTTACTTCTCAGAATTGCAACTTTGTTTTGTAATTCTGACTGTATCACAATTTTAAGAGAAAAGTGAGAATTGCGAGATAAAAAAATGCAATTCTGACTTTTTGTCGTAAATGCGAGTTTGTATCTTGCAATTATGACTTTTCTCTTTATTTCTCGCAATTTTGAGTTCATAGTATGCAATTCTGAGAAAAAAAGTCAGAATTGTGAGATGAAACTTTGTAAGGTGGAAACGGGCTTCCATAGTTAGCAGAGGGTTAAAATGCAATTTAAAATGTATTTATTTATTTACCTCATTCATTCTTTATGTTTTTCAGCCTGTTTCATTAAAAACCACAGCTAAACTTTAAACCTTTAAAACTATTTAAAATTTACCACCATAGGGAGAAGAATGGAAAATGTAAAAAATATATAAAAATACAAGCAGTTTTTTGGGAACACAAGCATACAAGCACACAGCATTGAAACTGATAAAAAATAACATTATTATACAGTTGTGGTCTCTAGGTTGTTACCTATGGAAGCCAGTTTCCGTCACTGAATAAAAAGAGAGATATAAACTTGCAGTTCTGACTTTTTCTCAGAATTGCATAATATAAACTCACAATTGTGAGAAATAAAATTAGAATTGCAGCTTGGTTTCTTGCAGTTCAGACTTTTTTTCTGCAAATGCAAGTTTGTATCTCGCAATTCAGACTTAATTCTGACTTTTTTTTTTTAGCAATTTTGAAATATAAACTTGTAATTGTGAGTTATAAAGAAAAAAAAATATATATGTTAATAAAAAAAAGACTGATTTTATAACTCACAATTGTGAGTATATATCACACAATTCTGAGAAAAAAGTAAGAATTCCGAGATACAAACTTGCATATATGAAAAAAGTCAGAATTGCAAGTTTTTATCTCACATTTCTGACTTTACGCAATTCTGAGTTTATATCACACAATTCTGGGAAAAAAAGTCAGATTTGTGAGAAAAAAGGCAGAATTGTGAGATAAAAAGTCACAGTGATCTTTTTTATTTTTTTTTTTATTCAGTGGCAGAAATGGGTTTCCATAGTTACCAGAGGGGTTAAAATGCAATTTAAAATGTATTTATTTATTCACTTATTGTCTCCCATTCATTCTTTGTTTTTCAAAGTTTTTTTGTGCCCTAAATCATTAAAATCCAAAGCTAAAATGATAAATGAACAAGGAAAGGACATGGAGATTTATTTATTTTTTTAAATCTGAAACCGCAGTTTCTGCGTGGGCCTCCCTGTCACTCGTTATACCAATGTTCTGTCCTGAGATGTTGTTTCACCGCACTGCCCTTGTGAATTAATCTTCCACCCTATATCCACTTACCATTCGTAGGTGGGTCAGAGAGGTTAGTCTGATCTTCAAAGTGAATAAAGTTAGCTGAGTTAAATGGTTTAGGATTATCACTGTACAGACTAAAAGTTGAACCCTTCTGTGCTACTGATGCCGATCAGTAAATGGTAAATGCTCCGCAGACCTCCATTGTCTTATTTAATTTAGACTTTATTTCCCCTAACAGAATAGACACAGTACCCCTGATATAGTAGTCTTTTTTGTAAGGGAGGCCAAAAGACACTTAACGAAACACATCACTACTGTATCTTGAACAACATACCACGTCATTGCCTAAAACTGTACTTAACTGGTGGGTTGTGATGTAAAATAACAATATAATCATGCACACTTAAAGGAGACTTAAAAGTCCACTTCCAGAACAAAAATTGACAGATAATGTACTCACCTCTTGTCATCCAAGATGTTCATGTCTTTCTTTCTTCAGCAATAAAGAAATTATGTTTTTTAAGGGAAACATTTCAGCATTTTTCTCTGAAAATCCTGGAATGTTTAACTCAAAAACCATAATTTCTTTACAGCTGAAGAAAAAGAGACATGAACATCTTGGATGACAAGGGGGTGAGTACATTATCTGTAAATTTTTATTCTGGAAGTGGACTTCTCCTTTAAGAAATAATTACTTAAATAAATAGGAGTTGCCTGTCTAAGACTGTATAAAATGTATAAGTTGTACAAAAGTCAAACTTCCCATATATTTTTACTGTAAAAACTTTCCTCTTCATAGCAGCGGCCAAATTATGTAGATTTGCCAACATGGACAGGTTGCGTGACACACTCTTATCTTCAAAACCCAGACAAACTAAACAAGTTAAAAGAAAATATGACCCAGATTACATTAAATATGAGTTCCCTCACAACGAGGATAAACATAGTTTGGTATGACCACAGTGTTTTGTGTAGTGAATTGTTGGCTACCAAGAGCATGAAACCATAAAAATTCATTTAGAAACAAAACGCCCAAACTATATTTATAGACAGGTCAAGAGTTTGGGGTCAGTAATTATTATTATTATTTTTTTTTAAAGAAATTAATAATTATATTAAACAAGGATGCATTAAATAGATCAAAAATGTCAGTGAAGACATCTACAAAAATATATTTAAAATAAATGTTATTCTTCATTTAAGAAATCTTAGAAAAATATCATGGCTTCCAAATAAAATATTAAGGATATAAAATATTCAGTATTTTCAACATTGCTAATTGCAATCAGCATATTAGAATAATTTCTGATGGATCTTGTGACACTGAAGACTGGAGTAATGGCTGCTGAAAATTTTGTTTTTAGTTTTAAGTTATAATATTTCACAATATTACATTTTTTAATGTATTCTTGTACAGAGGAATGGTGTATAGTCAGTGTATGTCCCTTAGTGTTTCACATGAGAGGTCTGGACTAAACATCTCCTCTCAATAAGAATAATTACTCTAAAAGACCTCTAATTACCTCGGCCACTCCGTGCATATCCACACACCCTCCTCTGAGCCCGTCCCGCCACTCATCAGAATTCATGTCTTCATGTCTTCGCCTCCCTCCATCGAACAAGATAGATCACCTCATCCAATGTGTCACTGATTCTACAAAATTAAAATGCAGAAAAGGTGTTTTGATGAATGCTATGCTGAAAGTCATGCTGGCCAATTTTTCCGGTGAGCACTGGAAGGGTTAGAGATGCAAGTAGCTCGACCCTCTTTAGAAGGCCACAAGAAATGAGCCTGTTAATTATTCATATGTTAATTATTCATAGGTTCATATGTTATTCATATATGTAAATGTTTGTTCTGGACTAATAAAAGACTGTCCATAAATCAAAATGGCCAAGACTTCTGGGATTTATTATTATTATTATTATTATTAGGAGCCCTGTAACAGTATATTATGGCGTGTTGTGCTGTGCTTGCATATGCGGATGCGTGTCAAGCTGAGATCGTGTTAAATTGCGGTAGCTTTCGATCAGCAGTCAGCGCACTGCAGTTACTTCTGGCAAACTTCTTAATGCAGTGTTACAGCATGGATTTTTCTTTGTATGTGTGATGTGTTGTCAGTGTGTGTGCACGTACGTGTTTCATCAGGTTGTGAATTGTGATTGAAGCCTCCTCTCATCCATCACAGACTGAGGGTGGAAAGCCAGTCAGGGAAATTAAAAGCCATGAGCGCACTAAGCCAATCAATACACTCTTCCTGTCACAGCTTACAATCATCTTTCTTCATCTTTTCATATCTTTTTCTTTCTCACCCTGCTCTGAGGTTTATCACTGTCTTGGCAATCATAGTAACAGAATTTTTTTTTCCTTTTATTTCCATCCTTTTATAAAGGTGAAGTGACAGTATAGACAAAGGCTGTGGATTTATAGCATTAAATAATTAGTCAGTGATTCCATTAGTCCATCAGTTTACCCCTAACAAATAAACAGTCTTAATAAGGGATGGCTTTGTGATGGTTATTTTGAACACCCTCAGTATTAAAATGAAGTGAAAAATATGAAACAATTACTGTGACAGATACCAGTTGTTTTGGAAATAGGAGATATCAATGCATATTCTTTTGCCTTAACATGATGAAAAATAATGTTTTTATCTGCTAGTGAGTTTAAATGGTCTACATTAAATGGTCTTAAAGGCTTAAAGGTTTCCCCTCAAAAAAAATATGTATATGTCAATTGTATACAAATTCTAACATTATACAATATCAAATATTAAAAGATCAAAACTAGATAACAGTCTATAAATACTTGATTTTTTTCTGAAATATTGTTAATTTTCCATCACTCAAATTTTTAAGGAATATTAGCTCTAGGTATACCACTGTTCCACTAACATGTTTGACAAAATATCCAAAGCATTCAAATAAAAACCTTTATTTTTGTTGGAAAACAGAAGGATCAAAATGAGAGAATATTAACCACTGTACAATGAAAGAAGATTACATCTAAAATTCTGGAGGGTCATAAGTAGGTTTGGGTATTGTTTAAATTTTATAGATTCTGATTCCAATTCTGCTTAATCGATTCTGATTCTTAACGAAATACGAAATACAATTTACAGCTACAGAAATTTAAATCAAAAGCCTAAAACCACTGCATAGTTTTCTTTTCATAAATAAAATATAGATTAACCCATTAAAGTTATGAACGATATTCAGTCCAGATCAGTGAATGATTTTTTGTTCTTGCATTAACAGTAATGACAGGCAGCACATTTATAAGTCTGCTATCTCTTTAACACCGAATGCACGCGGATCTAAGAATACTGTTACACATGCGTTTTCTTTCTTATCTGTTTACTTTCACTTTCAACAAAAACAGCTGTGTTTAAGATGATATACTGACATATTTTGTGCATATTGGGTGGTAAATGTAAAAGAGTAGTCAGATATGGCCCGGAACGACCTTTCCTGCAGTGGATATGCACGGAACGGCACGAGAACGAACACAGGCCAGGAACCTGCACCGGGACCGTTGTTCATTGTGCTCGCGCTTCAGATGTGTGCACTGCACACAAACAGTGCGCAGCTTCTTTCCCTTCCTGCACTTAAATTGTTTGATTTTAAACTTTAAAATCACATTAAAATGCGAATGCTGGAATTGTTAAGTGGAACCAAAATGCACGTCTCTTATCGAATACCCGGAATTTTGGGAATTTGGAACTGGTTCTCGATACCCAACCCTAGTCATAGGTGTCAGAAATTAGTAGGAAGTGTAGAGGCCCTTGCTTTGAATGATTTCAGCACATCTGCAGCTACAGGACATCACTAGTTTCTTGTTTTCACTAGTTATCACTGTGCTGGTGTGATCTTGTTCCACTCTCTTCCATAGTTTGGTAACTGTAGTGGATTTCTTAACCATTGTCGCAACTGTCGCCAAGGATTTTCAATTGACCTTAAATCAGGACTCTGGGCCGGCCATTTCATTATTTCAGTGTTCTTAGCTTCAAGGAACTGCTTTACCTGTTTTGCAGTGTGATGGGGAGCATTGTCTTGCATGAAAGTTGCAGGCTGATTGGGCGATGCTTGCAGGGAAGGAAGTATATTTTGCTGAAGGAGGTTCTGATTTGCATTCACCCTCCTATGCAGAAAACATCCCCCAAACCATGACACTTCTTATTTATGCACTTGGGCTTTCCCCAGTTTAGCATTAATCAAAATGTTTCCCATCAGACCCACACAAATTAAACTTGCTCTCATCACTAAAGTGAACTCTGGACCAGTTCTCCTCTCTCCACACAACATGCTCCTCAGCAAAGGTGAGTTTAGCTGTTTGATTCTTTCTGCTGATGAGAGACTTGGTCACTGCAAAGTGCGTTTTCAGTTCAATTTCTCTTAAACGTGCCAAGATAGTTTTACACCCTGATCAGCACTGAACTGAGGAGCAATTTCAGCTGCAGTGTTGAACCGATTCCCCATTGAGAGTCTCTACATGAACCTGTCTTCTTGTGCATTTGTCTTATGTGGACAACCAGCCTTTTTGGGGGGACTTGAATGAATTAGTATCATTGTAAACCTGCAATATTCAAAAAATCACAGATTTGGAATTACCAGCTTCTCTTGGAATGGCAGAAAGGGTCATCCCTTTGGCCTTCATCTGGACAACCTCCGTTGCAGGGGTTCAGTCAACTTACAGCAGCCCGCCATCTTGCAATCTCAGTAAAAATTGGATGAATGCTGCCAGTTTAATAGGGTTTTTTTAGATAGTTAAGGAATTTAGCACTAGGTGCCAGATTAACACCAATAACTTGGAGGTATCTGTAAGTGTTCTTTAATTTTGATTGGAGTTCTTTGTTAAATATCTCATTAAAGTTTTTATACTGTGCTTCAGAATACAATTAATTTATAAAATATGCTTAAATACTGCCTTTCTACTCATTTAGTAAATTTATTAAAGTTATTTATATGTGTGTGCGTGTGTGTATGAAGAGTTTAGATGCAAAAGCCTCTAAATCCATCTGATGTTTTTCTTTAAAATTAGCATTTCTTTCTGGCTGCTTTGTATATGTAAGTACTGGTACTTCTGATTGGGCTGAGGCTGGAAATTGTGTGTGTGTGTACTTGTTTTTGCTACATTGTGGGGACCAGATGTCCCCACAAGAATAGTAAAACCTGAAATTTTTGATGCCGGTCCCCACAATGTTACAAAATGATTAAAAATAGTAAATGATGTTTATCTGAAAGTGTAACGATGTAAGCATGTTTTCTGTAAGGGTTAGGTTTAGGGTTAGGGTTGGATTAGGGGATAGACAATATCGTTTGATCAGTATAAAATCTATAGAAGTCTATGGAAAGTCCCCACAATTCACAAAAACAAACGTGTGTGTGTGTATGTGTACCTGGTATTTATCACGTTATGGGGACCAAATGTCCTCACAAGGATAGTAATACCAGTAAATTTTGACCTTGTGGGGACATTTGTGAGGTCCCCATGAGGCAACAGGCTTACAAGTAATGCAGAATTAGTTTTTTTTTTTTTTTTTTAAAGTAAAAGTGTGCACAGTCTCCTGTGAGGGCTAGGTTTAGGTGTAGGGCGATTAGAAAATACGGTTTGTACAGTATAAAAACCATTACGCCTATGGAATGTCCCCATAAAACATGGAAACACAACGTGTGTGTGTGTGTGGAATAAAGTAGTCACTCTGGAAATGTGCTTAGCAACAGTTTAACTTGTTTGTTGTAAGTTGTACCATCTTGTGCCGTCACATTAACAATTAGTTGTTCAGTTTGGTTTTGTGTACACTATGTGGATATAATGACAATTCTGAACTCTGAACAGGATTAAGCACTCAACTCTATTTACAGTAGCTGCAGTGTGTAACTGGCCTCCCGGTCAGTTAGTTTCCTGGCAATACTATTGTTTTGGTGACCTTTCCTTGATGAGTAGCTTAATTGTATCTTTTTTGTTCAGGTTATATTGTTTTCTGCCCTGTGGTTGTCAGCTGGTTTCAGACTGTATGTCTGTTTTTGTAGATACTAGCTGTGAACAATCCTCTAACACACTTGCTCAGGTTATCCAAAGTGAAGCGTGATGGTTTTTCTTTCTGTTTATTTTTATTGCCTAAGGCTGACGTCTCACTAGCCGACCAGAAACAACTCGATTTTGGCCAGGGTTGTCACGCTGTCACTACCCACTGTTTCTGCTGAAATCTCCCCTCTTCTGTCAAAGGTCTGTCACACTTAACGATTTAAAAGTGGAAGATGGGTGAATAAATGACTGCTGTTGACATTTCTCTCCTTTTCCCTGTCATGTGTCACGAAATAAGAAAAGGAGTGTCATGCAGATACAAACAATTATGACAGACTGAATTAGGATGCTATTCAGGGAATATGTGCATGAATGTGAATTTGTCACTGTGGAGGAGAACCCCGGAATATGCTTGGTTACATGATCAGCGTGGATAACTGGGCTTTTAAGATATGTGGTGTTGTTTTTGCTGTGGAAAATGTTTAGATGAGCAGGACAAGTGGCTTGTCTTTTCAGTGTTTTATCATTCCAAGCCAGCGTTGCAAGGAACAGATAGATGTGTTTAAAATTAAATTTGATCAATTTCAAAAGCTTAGTTATTTCTAGGGCAGCAACAATAAACTGATGCATTGCAATTTGTGGATTTTCTAGACCAATTATAGGTTTGTAAACATTCAGGATACATGTGCATGATATTGTTAAGCTAATAATGTCATTTTTTCACTTGTTTAAAACATCCAATATGACTACTTTCTGAATTGCGCTTGCGATGTTACCTGTCCTTATAAATAAAAATATTTTTTTGCATCTGTAGTTCCATGAAGAGGCTTGTTAACCTAATAAAATGTTAAAGATCTTAAAAAGGCTGTGGTTTTAGACATTGACTTTAGACATTTATATGTTTTAAAGATACTGAAAGAAGCACAAATGTCAGGGCATGTCAAAACTTCTCCAGGGCCCCAAAACCCCCTTAGACCCCGGAGGGTTAAACTTAAACTGGTTCTTTTCTGTCAATGATGTAAAAACCCCTTTTGGAAGCTTTATTTTTAAGAGTGAAAGTTGTTAGCAACACATGGTTCAACCCTGAAAATGTTTCTTATGTCAAGTCACTTCAACCCCATATTAATTATGTTTGTAGTCCAAAGGTTTCATTTCATTTTAGTTTGTAGGGTCCTAGGAAATACGTTTTATTTTTTTCCCAAATTCCAATTTATTTATTTTTTTCCATTTTAATGTTTCTAGTCTCTGTTTTATTGGTTAAAATAAAAAATCTGAATCAAAAAGCATGTCTGATTAACTGAAATCATGAAATTTACACAATTTAACAGCAATTTATAAAAATTGTAACAAAAATTTTATATTATGTCCTTATGAAATCCTTTTTTTTTTTCTTAAATTCCCAGTTTATTTTTACACAAGCATGTCTAATTAATTGATTTTTGTAAAAAAGAAATAATAATTTATTATTATTTAATTGATTTATTTTCAGAAATGCTGTGTTTTTGGTAAATAAATTCTGGTAAATATTTTTTTGGTAAATATTCTTTTAAAAAAGTCATGTTTTAATAATTTTATTACTAATAGTACTATCAATACACTGTGTAATATATTTCTGTTTTATTTTGACAGGTTGCTGTGAAGACCTTTAAGCCTCTGTTTGTACACTGTTAAAAACAATTTGTTGAGTCAACTTAAAATAATTTGTTACCCGGCTGCCTTAATTTTAAGTCCAGTTAACTCAAAAAAAGTTTATTCAACTTGAAATGTTAAGTTACACTAAGTGACAACTTAGATATTTGAGTTGATTCAACTTAAAATTTTAAGGCAGCTGGGTTACTTACCCAACTTTTAAGTTTTAAGTAACTAAGTTGTTACTTAGTACAACTTAACATTTCAAGTTGACTTGAATGAACTTAAAAATTAAGACAGCAGGGCAACTAATTATTTTAAGCTGACTCAACAAATTGTGTTTATTGTTTTTTACAGTGTATATGATATGACAATAGTTCTTCTTCAAAGAAATGATAAAATGCTCATGAAGTGACTCTCAGAGCAGTTCTAGAGGTTATGTTTAACTGGTCATGTACTCATATTGCCTTTTGATTTAAGTGTACTGACCTATGTTTGATTCATTCATCCTGTTAGAGGATCTGAGTCTTCTGCATCATGGAAATTATGGGGGCCTAAGTTTGGGTATGCCATTTCTTGGGTCCGTGTGTATGGCAGTGGAAGGTATATCCAGATTTCCATTCTACCTATACAAAGTTTTGTCTCTAAAGTTGCTAAATGACTTAGAATATAACAAAGCAAAGATCAGCTGTAACAAGCTACACAAATCTTTCGTAAAGACTATAATCACTGTATTACTGGTACACTGGAACAATTAAAATCCTTCTAACGGTCTTTGACACGGTATACGTTAACAGAACTGACAAGCTAAGAGGCTAATCGGCTGGAGTTAAATCTGCATCATGCCAACAAGGCGGCTTAGGGTCTAGGGATGAGCCGAGACGAGAGCTGTCTGAGAATGCTGACACCTGAAGGTTAGAGTTTAAAACTGCCATTATGGTTCATTCATACCAATCACTTCTATGGCTAGACGAGCTTCAGTGCCCTTGAAGAAAATTACTGATATTTATTCATGCTTCTCAATGTAATTTCCTTCTGCTTTTATGAGGGAACATTAGGTAGTCATCAAGAGGTAATTCTTAGCTTGAGCACGGGTCGCAGTGTGAAAGGCATTAGCTATACGTTAACGCATTAGTAAGCCACTACAGTACGTTCAGCTGAGGACAAGATGCTCATAAGGCCAGAAAGTAGGGCTATGCACAGAGATCAGCACCTTTAGGTTGAGCATAAAGACATGTTAGCTTTGACTCACCAGGATGAAGGATGACATTGGGTCAATGTAAGGTTGGCATTAGACATAGGATTTGTCTCTGACGTGATGCAGGAGACTGAGAATATCCCATGTGAGGTAAACTATACACAAGCATGTGACTTTGGTCTAGTGCCCCATTTAAGCTTACTATGTAACTCTGATTTGACATTTAGTCCATACTTTTATCCAAAAGAACTAGGGTACGCACATGGCAGAGACAGCCCTCCTGGTGCATCCTATTGAGATTTGAATCTACTTTCAATTACTAGTCTAAATCTTTAACCATGAATCTAAAGGCTAATGCAGAAGTTGTAGTGATTTGTTGTTCAGAGGTCTAATAAGGCTTATAATATGCCTCTTTTGAAAGCAACACATCTTTAAATACTCATACTGTTTGGTAAAAATTACTGGTAACAAGTTTCCATCAAGGTGAAGTCCAAAAACATGATATTAACATGATGGGTATTTTTGATGTTATTTTAACAATACAGAAATTTTTGAGCAGTAGTGAGACCTCTAGATCTGGAAGACAAAAGGACATACTGTAGATATTCTAGTTGGTCACCTTTGTCAAATATCATATGTGATGTGATATAGTCAATACAGTATATAAAGTGGAAACTGAAGAGGATTAAGAATATAAAAAGTGGCATAGTCTTGGATTAATTTTGTGATGATTCCACAGACGGTTGTCCTTCTTCAATGCAGTTCTGTTCTCAGAAGTGTCTGTGGTATGCTACAGGTCGGGGCTCTGCTGTGTGTTACTTTGAGATGGCCTCTGCTGTGTGTGCACATATGCTGCCAGTAAATGATCTCCGAGAGGATGTTTATGGAGGCTGAGAATACACAGGCACATCTCTTCAATCAGCACTGGAAGAGCTGAGCGAGACATTGAGAAAGAGGAGAGAGTTGGAAGGCAGCATTTCTTTGCTCTGGTTTTTTCATCACAAATGCATGAATATTTGCATGCTATCTTTGGAGCTCAGCGACTTTTAAAAATTCATTCACAGGCCTGAGTAAAAATATATTTGCTTTCTATTCTTAATTAGTGCTGAACGATAATGTATGCATACAGTACAAACCACAATGCAGCATTAAGATGTAATAATACTAATATTTGTGGCAAATTATTTATATTAAAGCTTTAAATTCGCTTTTGGCATGTACACAGATTAAGGGAAGTTTTTTTTTAAATATATGTGCGAGTTGATTACATAAAAAATCAATGCAAAGTCGAAAGTAGACGCTACTTTGTGGCAAGCAATGTGAATGACGCAAATTTGGCTACAAAATTGCTGTGCATGCACGATATAGCGTCTTCTGCACAATTTGAAAAATTTCAACTCAAGAACAAAATTCATGATGCATTGTCTAAGGTGAGCATATTATAGTTTGAAAAAAAGAGGACGTGGGGGGGCTGGTGCTGGGGGTTAAAAAGCCCCAAAAGTAGTGCAATCACCATATCCCATATCAAAACTCAAATTATTTCATTTCCATAACTAAAATGTTTATTTTATAGTCACCTTTGTGCAGATTGATCATAAACAGCTAAAAGGCTTCCTACCAGTTGTCATTACAAAACTTAACATCTTGAACAGTTTTATCACATTCAAAATATTTCAATACAGGCATTTCAGTCAAATGTAATTCATGCAATATTTCAAACATTTAACCCTCTGGAGAAAATCAACACTTCACAACAGTTTAAAATCAGCATTTGGATTTGGCAACCCTGCATCCAATACAAGCTGCCTGAATCAGACTTAACTGATCATAGCTCAAGACAAGAGTAAGGAGTTGACGGACAAATCATGCTGGAGGATTTGCTGCTCAGCAGATAATTTGCTCATATCTAAACTTGTAAGATGTGCTGCCTTTATACAGAGTGTGTGTGATCACGAAATTGAAAGTGAAAGTGAATAGCCGCTCATTCAAAAGAGATTTGAAAACTACGAGATTTATATTCAGTATTAAAATAATTGCGTGAGCAGGTGGTAATGGCCCAAAATTCAGCTGGAGCGGGATCAAGAAAACAGATTTAATACAATAACACACAATGAATTGCGACTTTAGAAAGCAAAAGCCGATTCCCGGACATTTTGGGTGATTTAGAAATCCTGGCCAGACAGATTTTTTTAGGTCCACAAAGAGGACATGACCGGGGAAAAGAGGATGTATGGTCACCCTAGCATTGTCAGACAAGCCAATCAGCAAATAACTGCCAAACAGTGATGACTTTTTTGAGGGCTGAGCTTATCTGGTGGCAGAAAATTACAGTTTTTTACCATAGAATTGACAAACTTGCTACTGCTGAGTTAAATCGAGTTATAAAGTCTGAACTAGGAGATATAAACTTGCATTTGTGAGAATAAAAGTCAGAGATGTGAGATAAAATAGGTAAATGTTATTTAAAATGTGACCCTGGACAATAAAACCAGTCATAAGGGTCAATTTTTTGTGGACACTTTTTTGGAAGTTTTGATATATTTACAGTAGGAAATGTACAAAATATCTTTATGGAACAAGATCTTTACTTAATATCCTAATGATTTTTGCCATAAAAGAAAAATCAATAATGTTGACCCATACAATGTATTGTTGGCTATTGCTACAAATATACCCGTGCTACTTATGACTGGTTTGTGGTCCAGGGTTACAAATGTTATAGGTTTAAATAGTATTTCATGGTATAACTGTAGGCCTAATATTTCCCCTATGAACTGCATATGTGAATATTATGTAGACAAATTGTTTAAATCAAATTTATGCTTTAAAAGTAACCATAGCAGGTTTCACCCATAGCCTGTCCATTTAAACATCTGCGTTTAGCTTCAAATGGTGTCTTTGATGACAGTAATCTAGTAAAAATGATTTGCATTCTGATTCTGACATCCAAAGGCACAACAATACATTTATATACATACAAGGCAAAAAACATCCTTGCGAGTAATCTAGAGTGATAACGCAATGAGAATATACACTTCGCGTTTGTGTGCACACAGCATTACTTATCAACAACATGAAACACACCCAAAAGTTATAAATATTTCATGTGTTTGTGATAATGATGGTCAATCTCTTTAACTTTTAGTAATTGCATTCTTTTGTTTATAAAAACATAATGATGGTTTTGTTGGTTTGGGGAGGATCTTAATTAACCATAGAAGAAGATTCATGATGAGCATCTAACAGTATGTGTAATTAAGATGAGTGCTTGTATAGTTAAGAGGGTATATCATTGCTTCCATGTCCCTGGTGGATTTTGACATTTTCTCCTCTGAGGTTTCTGGTCTTCCCAGGAGAGCGACCCAGAACCCTGAGACCTTTCACAATGCGGGCCAGGAATGACTTACTTTACTGCCATCGGTGCCAGTGTGTGGACCCTCAAAACCCTGCACCTCAGCGGGGTATCTGCAGACTGGTAAAAGGAGAATAAGTCTCATTTAACAATACAACCACTCTCTGCTAGTGAGAGTCAGAGGAGAATGGTGAAGAAGGTTTAAATTGCCTGAGCTGAATGCATTTGGGGTACATACACCATGATGTTAAAGAGTTTTCTTTGTGGTTGGCAGGATATTGCTACGCTGCTGGGATGTTGTGAGTGGTTGCTAGTTCAAAAAAGACCAGCTTTTTCACTAGATAAAGATTTAATGCATTAGAAAAGCATAGCATACATGATGTATGAGACTGAGATGTGGTAACATTGATGCTAATTATCTAATTTTCACTTTTTACAAGCACACACACATATACACGCCTACTCGGTGGCCTTTTACCCTTTGAGATGATTCTGAAAATGCCTTTGAGAAAGTATATTAGCTAAAACAGAGTTTGAATTGATTAGTGCACTTTGATTTGATTATCAAATCCATCTGTGATTTATGAACAGTCTGTGTTTAAGATTATCCTTAATATCCCCCTGCAGCTCACTAGCATCCATCTCCATTGATTCTTTGTCATGTTAGATACATAATGCCTGTGTTTTTGTATTGAATAAAACTAATCAAATGATTCATGCAAATGTCAAAATGCCAAAACTATTACAACGTGAAAACAAAGGTGTATTTATAGTCACACCAAGGTAGATATTATCAGTGGACCGCATTGATTCTTGATTTTCTTTGTGTCCTAATATCGAGCCAGTGAAACACAATAGAATTTAGTCTAAATATGTATTTATACAGTACATTGGGATCCAAAACTCTGATATCATATTAATCAGTAGTTAGTTCACCCAAAAATAAAAATTCTGTCATTAATTACTCGCCCTCATGTCGTTCCAAACCCGTAAGACCTTCGTTCATCTTCTGAACACAAATTAACATATTTTTGATGAAATTCAAGAGCTTTCTGACCATGCATGAACAGCAACACAACTACCACATTCAAGGCCAAGAAAGGTGGTAAAGACATTGCTAAAATAGTCCATGTGACATCAGTGGTTCAACTGTAATTTTATGAAGCTACGAGAACACTTTTTGTGTGCAAAGAAAACAAAAAAATAACGATTTTATTCAACAATTTCTTTTCATCCGTGTCAGTCTTTGCTGTGTGTTCAGGAGAGTACCTCATGCATATGGTGCTGTTGGCGCAGGAGCCTGCGCTCTGATGTAGAACCCAGATACAGTGAACCTTGATTACAAGCAGAGGAAGACAAGGTATTTCACAGAAAAGACATTTAAATAAAAAATAAAAATGACCCCATTCAAAAGTTTTCATATGTTTGATTCTGACAACAGCTGAGGGACTCATATGCAACTATTACAGAAGGTTCAAACACTCACTGATGCTTCAGAAGGAAAAATGATGCATTAAGAGCCATGGAGTGAAAACTTTTGAACAGAATGAAGATGTGTACATTTTTCTTATTTTGCCAAAATATCATATATCTTTTTTTTTTTTTTTTCTTTTTAGTACTGCCCTTCAGAAGCTACAGAAGATACTTACATATTTCCCAGAAGCGTAGGCTGAGGGTGAACCAAATCCAGGGTAAGGCTAAAAGCAGCCAAATCTATTAACTGCAAACATCATAAACTCGTCTTTTTAGGAAAGAACCAGACATGGGTGTCATGTAGGCTAGTAAAATATTTTTAATGGGACTGAATGTGTATATTTAACGTGATTACAATTTAATAATATCGTTAGAAATTGATAATTATTATGTTTACTTCCACGGTTATTCAAACAGCAAATAAATTATATACAGAAAGCAACATTATTACTAACTTTGATTTATCGTGAGTGTAAGCACTCTCAAAAAAACTAATTTATTGATATAATCACTAAAGCTGTCTACACTGTAAAATGAATCTTTTACATTGTAAGTACATCTGCGCTTTATTTATGATGAGAGAATTCAAGAGTTGTGCACCCTGATCTTCAAATTCAGAAAGTTTTCACCCCCCCGGCTGTTAATGCACTGTGTTTCCTTCTGAAGCATCAGTGAGCATTTGTACCTTCTGTAATAGTTACATATGAGTCTTAGTTTATTTTAGTTCATAGTTCTTAGTTTATACACAAAAATGCTGAAAACCAAAGAATTTGTGGGACCTGAAGGATTTTTCTGAAGAACAGCAGGCAGTTTAACTGTTCAGGACAAACAAGGGACTCATGAACAACTATCACTAAACAAAACAAAACAAACAATAAAAAACTGCTGTCGATCTTTCAGGTAACAACACGGTATTAAGAATCAAGAGTATGTAAGAGTATGTAAGCAGGGTCATTTTTAAAAATTCAGCTATTATTGTCTCTTGTGGACTATATGTAAACATCTTTTATGTCAAATGTCTTATTCAGGTCAGTTTTAAATAAAAGAATAAAATGCATTTTGTATGATCCTTCTTATTTTGTTAAAATAATTAACATTTTGCAGATTCTACAAGGTGTATGTAAACTTTTGACCTCAACCGTATATGTGTAAAGTTAACTAGATGAAAGTTTCTCAGTTAAACATCGGTTTGTCTAATCTTCTCTTTTCCTCAAGACATCTTCACATTTCAACTAAAAACTTTTACCACCTCCCTCTCTCTGCCCTCTTATGAAGTTATGAAGTTGAGAAGCTGGGATATGAAATACACTGGAAGTTTCAGCCCCTTCAGTTTCAAATGATGCAAGTGAGTGTGGTGACCGTAGTTTGACTCCCGAGTTGTCTGCCTGTGCGTGACATTGATTTGAGAAGTAGAGAGGGGAAAATGTGACAGGGCAGAGAAAAGCAGTTGGAGTTGGACAGGGTGAGTGAGAACGAGAGCGACAGAGAACGAAGGGTTATCTGATCCCCCCGCGGAATTGTTAATGAGCTTGCGACAAACTGCTTTAGTCTCTTAGGGGATAATTAAAATCATAAAATAAGATATAAGCCGTTGCCATGATGAAGACCGTGCACGCCAGACAAACGCGTTTGCAGATAAAAGACAAGGATTCGTGTGAAACTTTGATAAGAGAGCAGTTTTTGGGGAGATGACCTAGAAAGGCTTGATTTGATAGACGTGATGTGCACTTCCCATCTGCCTCCGCTAACATATTTCGTAATAGGGGCATCTGTCTGCTGCTTTAATTAGATAGAAAACCCTTATAAAACACACAGAGAGTTAAGTGAGCGTCATTTAAGCGTACAGCACTTCTCTTGCTGTCTAATGATTGAGATATAATGATCAGGGTTATTCTGCGGTCCGACCAGTCATCTACATAAGCTTCTGTGAGCTGTTATCATATGACGGATGAACTCTTAACCTTGTGAGATATCATTTTAATAACCGTCTTATTTCATCTAATGCCCCGAAGATGAAATCTGGGTGTACTGCAGATGCAGAGCATTGGCTGGAAATGATAAGAGAACAGACCTCTGACTGTCCAGAAGGATTTTGGATTATACATAGACCTTGCAAAGATTTGCAGTGAGTGCATTTGCCTAAACTAGTTTATGCAGAGTGCTAACGTCGACAGTTTGTAGTTTACTCGCATGCAGATAAGTCCCTCGATGTCACAAAACACATATATTTCATGTTGTAATTGCAACTGGTTTTCTTAGCTCAGCATGTATGTGCTTTTACAGCCCATAAAAGAAAAAAAGTATCATTTAAACCTCTCCGTATCCATTTTAATTAACCCCTCGGTTGACCCCCCTCTGTATTATCACTTGCTGAAATGCAGTCTTGGTGATTACAGGGTTAAAGGTATCTCTAGTCTCTCCTAACCGCAACCTCGCTTTACAACCAAGTCTTATTGCTGCGGTATGTATTGCTTTTCTGTCAACACCCCAAACTAATTATTCAGTAGCAATTACAGACGCAGTAACTCTGGATTTAAATGGAAACACATGGGGCTTCTTAAAAGCTGCGGGAAGTGTAACTGAAGATATTGCGGGGAAGGAGCTACAGTAAGAGGGAGAAAACAACATCTATAGCCAATCCTTCTTTTCTTTTGCTTTCTCACTTTGACCCCAGCTCTCTTTACAGATAAAGAACCAGGCTGTTCCCCTTATTTCTCTAGTGTTTCCCATGCGAGTTGAGATAACGCTGGAACGGTGCCACCGCTAAGCTCCATGGCTCCAGCAGCTTGGCTACCTGTGCATCTGATGGAGGAATAATTACCTTTTACCTAATTCTTCTTTATGGATTTCTCTGGCCTCTTGCGTGCTCTCCTGAAGATTCCTAATTTGTGGTTAACCCAAAAGTGGAAGGTGGGGTATGAATCACTACAACAAGAGATATGGCTTCCTCTGAAGTGCGGCCAACTCTGAGTCAAACCACCTTATTTCATGGCTGAAGTAATGGGCTTTTAAATCCATTATATTCAGCTCTGTGTATAGCTATTTCTATCCCAAACTGGTTAAAAATGGGTCACAGAAGTCGTATTGTTAGTAGTGTAAGGTAAAGAAAATTACTTCTCTAAAATTAGAGGTTGAGACAGCACCATGTGGAGTCTTATCACATTTCAGGGTGAACTTCTGGAGAGGTACATGGGAGAGAGTGACAGTAGCAAATGTACCTTTTACATTCTCATTTGCTCCAAGAGCATAATAAATACACTATTGTGTTTTCATGACTATATAAAAGAGGCAAAATTAAAGAGAGATGGATTAAGGCAAGGTAAATGAATTACTTCCCCCATGTTATCCAAGATGTTCATGTCTTTCTTCAGTCGAAAAGAAAATAAGGTTTTTGAGGAAAACATTCCAGGATTTTTCTCCATATAGTGGACTTCAATGGGAATCAATGGGTTGAAGGTCCAAATTGCATTTTCAATGCAGCTTCAAAGGGCTCTACACGATCCCACCCAAGGAAAAAGGGTCTTAGATAGCATTTTCAAAAAAATTTACATACTTTTTTACCACAAATGCTCATCTTGCACTAGCTTGACTTCACGCATTACGTAATCACGTTGGAAAGGTCACGTGTGATGTAGGCTGACCCAGTGATTACAAAGCGAACGTGCAAAGAAAGCCAAACGGCTTTTACAAAAAAAGTAAAACAACGATGTCAGTCGGATTTCGAAGTTGGAGGAGAAAATGATATAAAGTTATATATATATATATATAACTATATATATATATATATATATATATATACATATTAAGTTTTAAAGTAAAAACCTATTTTAAAAATGATAGAGTTCATTATTGAGGAAAAGCATCATCATAGTCTAAAAAAGAGTCCAGAGCTCTGCACATTTTTCCAAACTGACTCTTCCGGTAGCTTGACCAACAAGTTTTAGTCATTTAACATGCAGTCAGTGACCTCGCAAAATAATGTTCCTCCTTTAACAATCTATAAAGCGCCAATTAATGGTGACAATGTGTCGAAACAGCAGATTTTGAGTCTGTCCTTTGAATGGAATTTTTATGAACAGTGACTCATGCAATGAATCGGAAAGCTGGTAATGAGGTTTTTTTATGTGGTATGATTTATGAGAGGCAGTTTGTGAAACGCATGGATATGATCAACCAAAGAGGCATAATTGAGAACACATTGTCTTATAATGTGACACAATGGACGTGCGATCCGGCCATAATAGCGCGCATGGGTGTATTGTGTGTGTGTATGTACAGAGCTAAATTCCCAATTACTTTGGAGGTCTTTGGGATTCTTACCCGAGGAGAAAGAGTCAAAACAATAAAAATTACAACTGATATGTTTTCTGAATATCCTTAAAGGGATAATTCACCCAAAAATGAAAATGTATGTATATTTATGTACATTTTGCAATAAAACTATAAATAAGTAATATCTACACTACCAGTCAAAAGATTTATATATTTTTTAAAGAAGTTTCTTCTACTCACCAAGCCTGCATTTATTTGATCCAAAAACAGTACAATTCTGAAATATTTTTACTATTTAAAATAACTCTTCTATTTGAATATATTTTAAAATGTAATTTATTCCTGTGATTTCAAAGCTGAATTTTTAGCATCATTACTTCAGTCACATGATCCTTCAGAAATTATTCTAATATTCTAATTTGATGCTGAAAAATATTATTATTATTATTATTATTATTAATTTATTATTATTATTATTATTATTATTATGTTAAAAACAGCTGAGTGGAATTTTTTCTGGTTTCTTTGATGAATAAAAAGTTCAGAAGAACATAATTTATCTGAAATAGAAATCTTTTGTAACATTATAAATGCCTTTATCATCACTTTTGATCAATTTAAAGCATCCTTGCTATAAAAAAAAAGTATTAATTTCTATAATTTCTTTCCAAAAAATAAAAAAAAAAAAAAAAAAAAAAATAAATAAAATAATGACTCTAAGCTTTTAAATGGTATAGTGTATAATGTTGCAAAAGCTTTTTATTTCATATCTTTGGATCTCTATTCATCAAAGAATCCTGAAAAAAATTTAAATATTTTTTTAAAATACTTTTTAAAATATTGATAATAAAATTAAATGTAAATAAATAAATGTTTCTTGAACAACAAATCAGAATATTAGAATGATTACTGAAGGACCATGTGACACTGAAGACTGGAGTAATGATGCTAAAAATTTAGCTTTGATCACAGGAATACATTACACCTTAAAATATATTTAAATCAAAAGCAGTTATTTTAAATAGTAAAAATATTTCACAATATTACAGCTTTTGCTGTATTTTGGATCAAATAAATGCAGGCTTGGTGAGCAGAAGAGACTTCTTAAAAAAAAACATTAAAAATCTGGTAGTGCATAGATAAAATCAACAACTTTAAATAAATATTTTTCTATTTTTCCATCATTTTCAATTCAATTAAATAGGATTGTAGTTCTTTCCATCACTGTTGCGTTATATCTACAGTCCTGTTCTTTCTCAAATACTTTCTTGCTTCAGATAATAAGTTTGTAATGTTGTGATTCACTTCATTTAAAATCTCTATGGAAAAAATACTTTCAGAACCAACATAACTGAAAAATGGGCGGACACCATTACACTCTATTAAAACCCGTACTCCACAAAGTCGAAGCAAACCACTAAAAACTTAATTGTCTAGGTGAGGCTCAAGTTGAGTCACGGACATCTCCTCTTACTCCCGTGCCTCTCTAATTCGCCCAGTTTTCCGTTGGGCCTGACCACATTTGGGTCAGACTGACACCACACTACTGCCAGGTGTTGCCCGTGAGGTCCTTTGCGTTCCTCTCTATACCCAGAGCAGAGCCAGAGAGACATACTGGTCTCATTCATCTCTGGGTGGCAGGAAGTTGTCCGATCCCTTGCCAGTACTTTTCAAAAGGCTGAACTCTGGTTGACTGTGGCCCAGACGGCTAGCTGTCAAGCCTTGATGGGGGGGGTTGGGGGCGCTTGGGCTCCAAGTGTGCATTTTAAACATGAACCCCACCATCCGAGGCCTGGCGGGGTGCAGAAACTTCTGAGAGCAGCAGAACATGATGCAACAATACAAAAACTGCTTTCCACATACATCCAGGTAGAAAGCTCAGAGGGGTTACTTATAGAGCTTCATTTATTTCTAAACACTTTCAGAGAGGGCAAAAAGGTGAGCGGGATGAAGGGAGATCGACAGTGAAGCTCGGTATGGCTTGTTGCCAGTGTCAGCTATTCTTCCTCATAAAAGCCTCATGAATTTTTTAAAATTCTTGTGCT
This sequence comes from Labeo rohita, assembly GCF_022985175.1. NCBI lineage: Eukaryota > Metazoa > Chordata > Actinopteri > Cypriniformes > Cyprinidae > Labeo > Labeo rohita. Next base: position 21,254,058 of record NC_066874.1, on the reverse strand, counting down.
TGAGCTGACCCAGAGTCAGTTAGCATAACTGCGCTAATGAAGAGGACCCCGTGTAGAGAGGCCTTCCGCACTCATTCCACCAGGGGGCATTGCCAAAAACTAATTGCCCTTCTGTAGAGGAGGTCTGGATGTCCTCTGCATGAACCCTGATCAAAGGCCTCATTTGGAAAGAATATTAATGAGTGAAGTTACTTAATTTCTAATTCATTGAACTGGCAACCTTTTTTTTTCTAATAATATTGCTTCGAATTAATGAAAATAGGTCAGCGCACATGCAGCCAAACAAGTACATCTTTGATTCTTCAGCATATTGAGACACTTTGTCTTTTTTTTCTTGCCTTAGTCAATAAAAGGCCCTTTTAAGGTCAGTCTCTACTAGAAAGGTGAAAAGAGCACCATAAAGTTTCTGAATTTCACCAGCCAAATCTAACATTCCCTTTGACGCTATGAAACATAGCAACTGTTTCTAGAGTCTTATTAGTGCTCTGTTTTTTGATGTTGACTTGAGAGTGTGGGAGAGAAAGACACTGGAGTCAAAGTAGCAAGTTTTCAAGTTGTGAGACTTTTTTTAATAACTATTGGAGAACATACTTGATAAACATCTAATATTTGGACTGTTGTACCCCCAAAATAAAATCACTAATGATGTCTTTTGGCTTTGAACTTTAATATGTGGACTGAAATGGCACAGAACGTCCCACACTGTAAAAAATAAAAGCTTAAAATAATTTGTTACCCTGCTGCCTTAAAAATTTAAGTTCAGTCAACTAAAATAAGTTTAGTCAACTTGAAATGTTAAGTTGCACTAAGTAACAACTTAGATATTTGTGTTTGCTAAACTTAACAGATGGGTAAGTAACCCAGCTGCCTTAAAATTTTAAGTTGATTCAACTCAAATATCTAAGTTGTCACTTAGTATAATTTAACATTTCAAGTTGAATTAACATTTTTTGAGTTGACTGAACTTAAAATTTTAAGGCAGCCAGGTTACAAATTATTTTAAGTTGACTCAACAGTGCACTGAATCTTCCTTGATCTCTTAATTCATTCCTTGTTTTATTTATTATTTTATATATGTGAAATTTTAGAAAGTTTCTTGTTTTATTAAGTTAATTAAAATATGTTGGAGATATTGCACATTAAGTTTACATCTAAAAATGTAATATTTTTAAAATGTATTTTTATTTTTTTTTAAAAGCAAAGAGTAGAAATAAAAATTCTTTTAAACTGGAAGCCACAAAACTGTACGTGAAAAACTAAACACTATATTTGTGTGAGGGTTGTCCTAGTTTGGTGACTTTTTCAAACTTTGTTATCTCAGGCATTAGTAATAAAACTAAAATTAGGTCATAGTCCTCATGTGAACAGGAAAATCATGATAAGTTTATGCAACTACTTGAATCTTTGAGGACAACTAAACATTTAGCAGAATATGCCACTGCGGTTATGTGTGCAATCACATCAGTAGCTATCAAACTCAGTCCATGATTGCACAATATAGAAGACATCTGCTGTGCATAAATGTAGTTTAAACCACATGACAAAGATATTCAAAAAGCAGCGTCTTCTGCAGTGTAGATCAAGGTTGCCAGGTTTTCACAACAAAACCCACCAAAATGCTACTCAAAACTAGCCCAAAAGTAGCCCAATGGTGTTTAGAGGGGGTTTACCTCCAATAAAAATTGTGTTCTGGAGAAAAAATACACGTTTTTTGGCAGCATTCCCTGGGTAAAATTAACATTCCAGGGGCTAAGTATCACATTATTGGGGTCGCTTCCACCCGCGGCAACAGTGTTATAGTACCCCAATTATGCGGGAAAACCACAGACTTGGCAACACTAGTATGATGGAGTGAAACGTAATTTATTGTATCTTATGTATATTTAACAAAAAATTGTGAGGGAATGTTTTTAAAATATTTAAATTTAAGTTGTATATGACTATGTATTACATGTGTCTTGCTTTTATTTTGTAGCAGTGTGGCACAATATGCTAAAACCCAGCTAACACACACAAAAAAATGTCCCATCCTGGCCACCGTCACTGTTTCTGAGCAGTACAAGAAAATAGTTTTGGCACGACAGCTTTGTCTGGGCACAAAATCTCTGATTCATTCCGACTTCATTCCAAGAAATCATTAGAATTGTTCATCGAGATGAAGAAAAATGTGTAATTAAGTTCTTTCTAAAACAAACCACCTCATCTTCTGTTTCCCTCCTTTCTCACTCTGTCTCACTCTCTCTCTTGGGCTATGACGTACAGAAACTCATGGACAGGATATAGATGTGACTCTAACCTAGCAACGACAAACTGATTGGTTAAGATGCAGACTGTCCAAAGCATGCTATTGGTTGGCTGTGCTGGTGTGAGATGGGAGGATGTGGACTAGGGCAGACAGAGAGAAACGTGAGGCCATAAAGACTGTAAAAACTTGGCCATATGGTTAGAAGTGATAGTAAGTGAACGATAGACAGCTGTGTATATGTATATGTATGTGTAATTGTCACGGTTTGGAGAATTGAATGTGTGTTTAAGTGTTACGGCGGAGTGAGAAGAATTCAAGTGGCTCAACAGTCTGCAAAAACCTGGGTCAAGACCTCATGTAAAACTGAACAGATGACTGTGCGCCTGACTGTCGCCTCAGCGGCGGAACCGTTTTAATAAAATGGCATCCTGTTGTTGCTAATTTTGACCGAAAGCCTCACAGATTCCACTGTCACTGTCACAATAAACACAGGGCCAGTTCATCGAACACTGTAACTAGTCTTAAGTTTTGTGCAAACTTTACGAAACAGTCCTTAAGAAGCATCTTTGTCATTTATATGCTAAATTATTTACTTCAACTGTTTCATTTATCCTACTTTCTCATTTTCTGTTATTTTTTATTGCTTTCAAACTGACTTTATGTCAGTTGTGGTACACAGAATGTAAATATTATTTATGTTTAAGTTTTATGGGGTGACAAAAAGTAACTTTTAACTATTGTTAAATTTGTTCATTCAGCGCTCACTATATTCTTCAGTTTTCTGAAATCACACAATATATTTGTGTGATATTATTCACTAAAAATTCCTGCCTGAGCTAATGACGTAAATGTACCTGTGGGAACTTTTTGCAAGACACGAAATACGTACCAATAAGTACATACCACTGCAGTTTCCAATGGAAATGAACACTAGAGGCGGTAAAACAACGAGCACTTGTAATCATTTTCGTACACAGTTATGATTACAGCTCCATATGTTTTGCTTTCCAGATGTAACAAGCTTGCTTGGTAGCTCAGTCTGGCGGAGTTGGACTTAGGATGCGAAATCCATGGGTATGAATCCTGTGAAAAACATGACTCATGATGAAAGAGCTAAAAGATGAGAGTTTGCCAAATAAGCTAAAACTACATGCTTGCGAATTTGTTGTTACGTCACATTTGCTTTTGTTCATACTATTGGGTAGGTTTAGGTATAGTGCAGATGGCCACTCAACAGACATTTCAAGTCAGAACTTGTGCCATATGTACGTTCATCTATTCCAGGGAAAAAAAACGAACACTCTTTTAGTGCCACTCAAAGGACATTTTACATTAAATTTGTCATGAAACATAGATGGCGGTACGTATTTCGCATCTTGCAGAAAAGTTCCCACAAGTACGTTTTTATCATGAGATCAGGCTGAAAAATTCATTATTCCTGCCTGGTAAACATGTGACCAGGGTGCTGTTTCCAAAAGAATTGCAAGACCGATCTGACTACCGATTCAAGACAAGGTTGTGAACTAGCTAAACTGAATGATTTCAAAGATTTGACTCAAAAGAACAATTTGTTCCCAAACTAGACATTGCTATCTCTTTTATGCACTTTCATGAATGCACCAAGGTAAGCATTTCAACCTGTCTGGATCAGACTTTCTTAACAGCATTCCGAAAACAAATATGGATTACTTCTATGGTGCATTTTAGATTTGATAGCTTTAGTATGACGGCATTTTAGTGCCACGTTAAAAAATAAAAAATCTAAGATTGTGGGATTAAAGTCGTAATATTTCGAGAAAAAAGTTTAAATATTATGAGAATAAAGTTGATATATTATGAGAATGAAGTCGAAATGTTTCGAGAATAAAGTCAAAATTACAAGAATAAAGTCAAAGTTACAATAATTAATTCATAGCAATTACGAGATTAAAGTTATAATATTTTGAGAGTATATTTTAGCCTATTGCACATGCAAATGGCCTGGATTGAGAGCCTTGGGAGATATTCCAAAGTCTCAGCTCTCAAAATCTCACTTTTATAGCGAAATACAAACAATATGTAGGCTATATTACAATAATGTGTTTTTCACGCTATTTAATATGGCATGACAGGTCACTGTATTCGCCTCAGTTTAAGCAGCATGTGAATCAATCGTCTTTCCAATTACAATGAGACATTTGTTTCATTAAATTAGGCTATACTGTTTTTTTTTTCATCCCTTCTGATGTTCCTTCACGTTTATGTTGTGCTATAAACTTGAAAAAAAGAGGAAAAACACATTTAGAATTTGTATTTCATTAGAAAACTGACAGAATTTGAAAGATGAGTTGTGTTATATCAAGAGCAACAAAGCACAAAATTATGCGATTACTTGGTGGCTGCTGCACTACAAATAATGAATGGAAGACAAATAAAATTAAAAAATTAAAAATAAAGTATAATAGCTGAGACTGTTTTATATTAAAAGTACCAAAAGCACAAAGCTTATTGCTATTATTAGGTGGCTGGCAGACTACAAATAGGCCTATGAATGCAATCGAAGGCATGAAATATTATTTTAAAGCATACTGTCCCTGCGAGTATAACACATGCTATGATTTCTGCTAATTATTCCACATTCAAATAAATTATGGTGGCCTTGCAACTTCTTCTGGTGCTCCCAATCCGGGCAATTTGCATGCGTAGGCTATACTCTCAAAATATTATAACTTTAATTGCTACAATTGAATTGTCATAATATCAACTTTCAAAACATTTCGACTTTATTCTTGAAACAATTTGCCCCTATTCTCATAATTTCAACTTTATTCTCGAAACATTTTGACTTTATTCTCGTAATATTTTGACTGTTCTCATATTTTGACTTCATTCTCGAAATATTCTCATAATTGTACTTCTTTTTTTTTTTTTTTTTTTTACATTTTTTAACATGACACTAAAATGCCGTCGTACTTCAGTACTTCAGTTATTTTAAAAAATGTGTCGAAAGAATACCTAAAAGTATTCTTTTAACACCTCTGACTTCTAAATGCCCTCACCCTGTTCAGTAAGCGTCACCTGCCACACAATGCCATGTCTGTACTTGAATCCTCAAGTACCCTCTTTTCTTTAATATGCTCAGCACCGTCAGGATAATGGGCTGGACAAGACGGCTCCAGCTTTCACCTCCTAACCCTGGAGGACAGAAAAAACATGGAGCCAAGACCAGAGCCCCGGTGCACTCCAATAGAGCGAGAGCTAATCCACTGTCCTGGATTTGAGTGGATCTTACCCGGGAACATCCCTGGCCCCGCTAGCCTAATCCATACTAAACACAGAGCTCACTTACGCTGATAGGACACCTGCTGCTCACCAGACAGCCAATAGGGTACAGGCAGAATGATAGTGTGCAGACTCCAGACATTCTCTTTTCTTCTGTCTGTGTGGAATGAGTTGGGCAAAAGGGATAGCCTGCGTTTGGCAGCAGTTTGGACATTTTACATAAGCGAGAACCAGAAAAGGTGAAAGGAGGAAAGAGAAAGAATTGATTGAGTGATTGGCTAGATAGTCTGAATTCTTTTAGCTATTCATTCCTGATTTTTGCATAACTTCATCCTTGTGCTTGCATAAAAAGCCTGCTGACACAAGTTGACAAGGGAATAATAGTAATTTAAACTGGCGTTTAATGCATCTCATTTTCAGAGTGAAAATTTTAGAGAGACACTACTATATTTCAAAAGTGGATCCTGTTCTTAATGGAACAGTTTCGTAATCGCTTAGGGAGAAATGGGTAATTATAGTAATTTAATATTATATTTAAAAGCATTTTTAACATTTAACAGAGCCTAATCTGGAAATGATCAGACTTTTTGTTGACTGTTCATGAGAGATGACAGACAGGTCATATAGTCTCATAAGCACGTAACAGACAAAAGTTAGCTTGTCACCCCTTTACGTTTTACATTGTGTGTTTCTACGTGTGTGGTATATGTACTGTTAAGTGGGTTTCGGAGCTCCAGCTGAGACTGAACATGGCCGCCCATCGAGTTCCAGACCCAGGATGAAAAAGAGCAGGAAATTTGGAAGCACATAGTGGGGAAAATAGTTTATGTCACTCCAGGAGTCTGGAGAAAGTCTTCTCACGGCAGTGGAAAATAGAAGTGGAGGTTTTTTTCAGGTGATTAATGCTCTCTGACTCTGTGTATATGTATCTATCTATCTTTCTATAGTTGGTCACGCAAACAGGGGCTAAATCAAAACTATGGGTCACATGTAAGAAAAGTATCTTTTAAATATCTTGTTTCTGTTTTTCATAGCTCTAAATGTTAAAAATTGTCTCTTTAGTTTCTACTTTTATTTATCCTATAGGGTTTTTCTTTTGGACAAATAACTAACTAAGATGTTAATCTGGGAACATTCTTTGCATTTTAGGTCAATGTCTGGATTGGACATCTTTTTTTATTGTATTATACCAGTCGGCACAGCACATGTTCCTCTGGGGCTAATAGAGTCCAGAATCAACTTTCCACTGCTTTAAAAACCAATACTGGCATAAAACAAACGGGAGCAGATGGAATTTTAATCACCAAAGGCCTTTGGATTGCATATAGATAGGAAATTGGTAAACAGGGAATATTAGTCAAACAATATTGACGTGAAAAAGAGAAAACCACTTACTGCTCTTGGCTTGTTTACTTAGCTTTAATAAGTCATCTAAATTGGAATATGAATGTAAAATTGGGCTTATTTTAATTGCATGCTTGCTTCTCAGTCAGACTCGTTAAATTAGTATTTCTCTCTCTTATATATTTATAATTGAAGCTAGGGAAACAATTGAGAAATTCACTTTTTAAATATACTTCTTTGATTACTGCCTTGAGCAACTTATGTCTACCATAGTTCCAGCTGCATCTAACAACACTGAATGAGCTAGTGTTGAATGCTGAGAAAAGCAAAGTTCTGGCGCTTTAACATGATAGTCACTATACAACAAATTTTCCTGCTTCTATGTTTAATAGAGCATATATATTACAGACAAGAATGCTATTAGGATAATTGAAAGCTTAATATGTGTTAAATTAGACCTATTATGCTCCTTTTTAAAATTGTAATATAGGTCTCAGGTGTCCCCCAATGTGACTCTGAAGTTTCAGCTCAAAATACCCCACAGATCATTTATTATATCTAGGGTTGGCCCCTAATAGTCGACAAAGCGTTAGTTGCTTAGTCGTTAATGTGTAAGTAGCAGCAACTTTATATGGCCGCTCAATCTAATGTTAACCTAGAAAAATGTGCACTATTCAAGTGTCTGTGCGGAGTGTGGAAGCTGAATAGTAGCTTACTGCTTACAAATGGAGGCGACGGTGCGGTCACTTGCTCTTAAAATACTCCGTCATTTTTGGTCATACAGATCAAAGTAATACATATTTCGAATCTGTAAACACTCTATGTTTATTTGTGTGCATTTAGCAAACAATAGCAAACAAGATGCACTTTCTGCCGTCTCGTGAACTTGAGCGCAAAACTTTGAAATGCCATGTATACTTGCCTTACGGACATGAAAAATATATCTATAGAGAGTGAAATGTCTACTTTTAAATGAACCAATTCAATAGAAAACAAATATTCTCAGATTATGTAATCTGAAACATGCATACAGTCACATCCACTACTGCGGAGATGATGAGTCAGTGTTGCCGACTTAATCTCTTAAATCAAAAATAAAGAAAGCACTAGTTTATCGACAGATTATTAAAACGTTAATGCAGTCTCCTTGCTGTTTATTATATCTGCCGGTGTGCTGTAGCAAGCTTTATGCTTATTATGAGTGCTTATTAGGCTATGAAAGGCTCATTATTACGATTTATATGGTTTATTAATAAATACGTAACTAATAGTCGACTAATGCTTAAAATGAACTACTCGTCAACCAGAAAAATCTTTAGTCGCGGGCGGCCCTAATTATATCATTTTGAAAATGCCTGATTTTAGTAGAAGCAGCCCCTTTTTCAGAATAAAACTGTGCCTTTACAGCTCACACCTCAGATACTCTGCTAAAAACATTTGTTTTGTTTGGATCATCATGCCTATCGCTCTGAAACCATGTTAAATATCAGTTTAAACTTCTGATATAGGGTTTTCTGAGTGCACACATCCAAAGGGGGCAGTCGTGGCCTAATGGGAGTCGGTCTTGTAACTGAAAGGTTGCGAGTTTGAGTCCCAGGTCTGGCAGGGATTGAAGGTGGCTGCCCACTGCTCCGGGTGTGTGTTCACAGTGTGTGTGTGTGTGCACTTGGATGGGTTAAATGCAGAGCACAAATTCCGAGTATGGGTCACCATACTTGGCCACACGTCACGTCCTTCTCTTTCCTTTCCTTCTCCTTTTTTCAAAACATGCGCACAAAAAGCATCTGTCCCACAGCATGTGAGTACTAAACTAAGTTCTCTTTCATGTCTTATTGCACTTAAACTGTGAAATACACAGGAGTTACAAAAACAGTCATGTGAACGTAAGCGGATGTGAAGAAAATCACATTTATCTTAGTTCTGTGTGTCAGCAGCATAACGGTAACATACGGTAAATAAATCTGTAAATCCACTGCTCTCTTGTCTTCTCAGAGGCTGGGACTCTAAATAGTGTTCTATGATCACCTTTCTACATCACGGGGGGAACAACGTCTGAGCGCCTTGTTTTTCCACAAGCTTGCAGAGAAAAAAGAAATTACTGAGTTGTCCTTTTTCATGTTCTCTGGGTTGGTAGATGCACTGGGAACCCGATTATAGCACTTAAACATGGGAAAAGTCAAATGTTCATGATATGTCACCTTTAAGTTAATTGTGTACAGTATATATAGTTGGTTAGAAAAAGTTACATAGTAAATATGGCCAAACTTTGAAAAAAGCTGAGTAACCCATTGATGCTAATACATGCACACACACACGCATAACCCAATCTGGCAGTAACAGAGAGCGGCATTGTGCTGGTATCAGGTGTTGGCGTGACCTAGGCGTGTGATAAGGGCAGGAGCGCCCGGCTGACTGAATGTGTGGGGTCAGCTGAGCTCTTCAATGGGCTCCGGCTCCAACCAACACAGCCACTCTCCACTGCTGTATGGAGCCTTTCAGCTCACTCTGCGCCACTTCCAGTCCCCTCTGCTGGGCTTCTGGCCCAGAGGATCGGGCCGGGTTCATCCGGAGATGTGTAACCGGTGATTCAGCAGGCGCAGACAGTGAAGCTTTTTGTCTCTGTTTGCATTGCCTTTCTGCGCCTGTCTCACTCTCACACATACACACAATAGCGATCCAGTCATATGGCCGAGACTGCAAACACTGTGACAAAGAAAAAAACCTCGTAAACCACTCTGTCCCTTGCCTCGTGTTTGATGATGTTTGCATTATGTGTTTGCACAATGTGTGTCTTTGTTGATGAAACTGAAACTTAGTCTGTTTCTCCTCCATCCTGCTCCCGTTTCCAGCAGAACTTGTTGAAGAAAAATCTCCCTTTTATTTTTTCTATGCTTTCCGTTAGAATAGGCCTGTTAACCGGAGGGTCTAAAAATACTCAGGTCTGGCTTTTCCCCTCTCTCCTTCAGGGCACAGAAGATTGTGGCGGGCTGTGTGCGTGTATGTGTGTACACGCAAGCTATAATTAGTGTGAGTGAAGAAAAGGTAGTGTTACTTGATGGGGTGGGGTCCACCATTAGGGAGTGATGGAGAGGGGGAGCTAGAAAGAGCTGACGACTGACACGCACACACTCACTTGCATATACTGTACAGTATGTGTCCTAGCTTCCATGGAGTCATGTACAAACAGACATTTGATATGTCTTATCGTATGCCTACAAAGATGCGTCCACACTCAGATGCGGATGGATGCTCTTTAATACATTTACACAGCAGTGTAAGGCAGAACGTAATTAATTAATTCAATCAACAGTCTGAATTCTTTTAAATGCAATCTGAACCACTGAAGATCACTCTACTGCGAATGCTACTCATCTGTGCACTTTAATTTAAATATGATATTAACTTCATGTACTGTATGTGTGTGTGCGTGTGTAGTGTGTGTGTATATATGTTTGTGTCATTTTCCTACAGTAATATTTAATATTAATCCCACATAGGTGTACTTATAGCCTAAATAAAATTACATTTTTAAGATTTTTATGTTTTTTAAAGAAGACTCTTCTGCTCACCAAGTCTCCATTTATTTGCAGCAAAAGCAGTAAAATTTTGAAATATTTTCACTGTTTAAAATAAGAGTTTTCTATTTGAATATATTTTAAAATAATGATTTATTCCTGTCATTTCAAAGCTTAATTTCTAGCATTATTACTCCTTCAGAAATCGTTCTAATATGCTGATTTGCTACTCAAAAGTTCAGAAGAACAGCATTTATCTGAAATAGAAATCTTTTTAACATTATAAATATCTTTATCATCACTTTTGATCAATTTAAAGCATCTTTGCTAAATAAAAGTATTATTTTTTTATTATTTCTTTGCCAAAATAATTTATAATTATATATATATATATATATATATATTTGCTAAAAACAAAATAAATAAATAAATAAATAAATAAATAAAAATGATACTGACTCCAAGCTTTTGAATGGTATACTGTTACAAAAGCTTTTTATTTCAAATAAATACTGAACTTTGCATCTTTCTATTCATTAAAGAATCCTGAAAAAAAAAAAATGTTTTAAATATTGATAATAATAATAATAATAATAATAGTAAATGTTTCTTGAACAGCAAATCAGCATATTAGAATGATTTCTGAAGGATCATGTGACATTGAAGACTGGAGTAATTATAAAAATTTAGCTTTGATCACAGGAATAAATTACATTTTAAAATATATTCAGATAGAAAGCAGCTATTTTAAATAGTAAAATATTTCACAATATTACTGCTTTTGCAGTATTTCAGATCAAATAAATGCAGGCTTGGTGAGCAGAAGATAGTTTTTTAAAAATTAAAAATCTTACTGTTCAAAAACTTTTGACTGATAGTGTATGTTTTGCCATCCACAATAAAAACTATAGAACTACGACCATAAAACTAAGCATTTAAATATAAACTTACTAAGACATATTATTGGGGGATACAGAATGAAAACTAATATTTGTATGCATTTTATGTTAGTTTGGTACACTGTTATACAGATTTCACTGATTGATGTTACAAGATCATTTCATCTTACTTTTTGGTCATATAGATGTCAGCAAATGCTCCAAATTGCATATTTTTGCTTAGTGTTTTTTACCTCTTTCAGTTTGAGCTCCATATGATCCATTATGTGACCCTGGACAATAGCCAAAAATCAAAAGTCAAAATGATCAATTTTTCTTTTATGCCAAAAATCATTAGGATGTTAAATAAAGATCATGTTCCATAAAGATATTTGGTAAATTTCGTACCATAAATATATCAGAACATAATTTTTGATTAGTAATGCATTGCTAAGAACTTAATTTGGACGACTTTAAAGGCGATTTTCTTAGTATTTAATTTTTTTGCACCCTCAGATTCCAGATATTCAATTATTGTACTATCCTAACTAACCATACATCAATGGAAAGCTTATTTATTGAGCTTTCAGATGATGTATAAATCTCAAATTTAAAACAAAATGAGCCTTATGACTGGTTCAATCATATATGAATACTTATTTATTTATTTATTTATTTATAATTAATTAATTAATTAGGCATTTTTAAAGGTTCAATAAACTGTTCAATTCACATTTCAAAAATCAGACCATTATTTCATATGTCTGGCTTTTACAGGGTTAAATAAAAAGCAAAAATGGAAATTTAAACATTAAACATTAACATTAATAAACAGTTTATTTGATTCAGTAACACATTTAGACCATCAAACTTTAATTTCTATCCTTTTTCTTGCTCTGTATTCCTGATGTGACTCTGTTTCATAATTCCAGAGTTAAGCCTAGCGTAGTGAGAAGCGAAATGAAATAATCTCTCAACGCTGGCAAAGCGACGCACACGTCCTTCCAAAAGTCAAACTCTTCCATTTTGCATGTGAGGATATTTCGAGTAAATTTCCCTCTTCCGCTGTGTTTGTCTAACCCTGCCCTTATTTATTGTTCCATTCCTTCACTGCCATTTCCCTTATTTTATTTTGTTAGCAATTTGGTCAAAGGAAAATTCCTAAAGCGACATCTCTGTGTCTTCCATTAGAGTAATCGCAGAGGAAAGTTTGAGCAGCTGTCGTCAACTCTTTAAAATGCATGTTATGTTGTGCGGTGAAAGTCAGTTTTTCCTGTTAAGGGTGAATTTGTGATCTCATTGTGTGACATTTAGCAATACCGTGAAATGCTATTATATATATATATACACATAACATAATATGACTGGGTTAAATGTTGATTTACGTTATTTTTGACATGAGTATTTAAACGTTGGGTCCCTCAAGTCTTCTTTTCTGACTTTTAAAAACGATACACCGCCAGCATGACGTTTAATTTCTTTTACATGCACACATATTTATACTGTATACTCTCTCTTGCTTTTTCTCTGTGTATCGTGTATACAAACCCTTCTAGTTTCTCTTTTTCCAAGGTCCACGTAAGTTGTCAAGTACCTCAGTATTTGCTACCTTGTGCAGTTGATGTATTCTGTTTCATGTGTCAGTATATATTTTATAATCAAAAATGGATTCATGTGTTTTCAACACCAAATCAGCATATTAGAATGTTTTCAGCACTGTAAAAGTTCCGATATTCTGTTTCATATGTCAGTTTACAGCACTCAACAGTGTGTAAATACCTGAACTAATCTCCAGTCGCACTGTTCGCACGTCTTTTCACACTGCTGCAGTCCAGCCAGTGAAAGCATAGACGGCCAGGTCTTAACATTAAATAAACATTCATTAAACCATTGAAATAGGAGCTGCACATCTGCTGCAGAGTTCTCTCATAATGTTGTGGCTTTCCTGTCCACTTCAGCCACCGCCGGGGAAACTGGAGCTTATTTCAAACATGCGGTCCGGGTCGTAGCATCAAAAAAACAAGGCCACGGCTTAAACAAATACGCCAGAGTTTCTTTAACCTGAGCACAGGGTGGACAAACATAGCCGTTAAAGTGTAGCAGTCCTTCCCCCCCTGGTCCAGAAGAACACTAGCCCTCATTCAGAAACTGCCCACTGCACCGCAAGCCAACATCACAGACCTGTAATAGACGCAGGGTTAAAAGGAGGCCATTGAAAGGGACCTGTAGGTCACTGCTATATTTATAAACATTACTTTGCAGATTTTTTAGTGGCCTGACCGCATATCCTGTAATTTAACCCTCTTTCACACACCCAGCGCCACCCTTATGTAAACACTGTCACAGAGCATAGTGCTCCACTTTCCTCCAAAGCGTCAGGTGACAGGTACAGGTCTTGAGAACAAAAGTATAGTGCTTTCACAAAAAGGAGCTAAAGAAATCATTCTGAGCATCTCTTTTTGTCAGGTTCTCAAATTTTATGTTAAAAAATGATGGTAACACTACAGTAAGGTGTCATTTGTTAACATTAGATAATATATTAACTAACATGAATGAACAATGAACAATACGTTACACTATTAATCTTTAATGTTATTTAATGAAAATACAGTCGTTTGTTAGTTGATGTTAGTTCACAGTACATTAATTAACGTTAAAAAACACAACTTGTGATTTTAATAATGCATTAGTAAATTAACTAGGATTAACAAATGCTGTAGAAGTATTGTTCATGTTCATGTTAACTAAAGTTGTTAACTAATGTTCACTAATGAACCTTATTGGAAAGTGTTACCAAAAAGATTTATATTTTTTAAATAAATGCTGATCTTTTGAACTTTCTATTCATCAAAGAATCCTGAAAAATGTAAAAATAAAATAATATCACTGTTTCCACAAAAATATTAAGCAGTTATTAAACTGTTTAACATTGATAATAACAAGATATGTTTCTTGGGCAGCTTTGTCATCACAGAAATAAAGTTTTAGAATATATTAAAATACAAACAATTATTTTAAGTTGTAATAATATTAAACAGTATTACTGTTTTTTGAATATGTTTATTTATATGAAATAAATACTTTTATTCAGCAATGATGAATTAAATCAAAAGAGATTGTAAACACATTTTCTGTTAAAAAAGATTCTTTTGAAAAAAAAAAGAAAAGTATCACGGTTTCCACAAAAATATTAAGCAGTTATTACTTTTATACATTTTATTTAACATTAGTTATTTACATTTTAAAATTGATAATAAGAAATGTTTCTTGGGCAGCTTTTGGCATCACAGAAACAAGGTTTTAAAATATATTGAAATACAAACAGTTATTTTAAGTTGTAATAATATTTAACAATATTACTGTTTTTTTTATTTTATTTTTTAATAAAAGAAATATAATAAATTAATATATTTATTCAACAATGAAGAATTAAATCAAAAGAAACTGTAAAAACATTTGTTAAAAATGATTTTATTTCAAATAAATGAGGAAAAAAAAACTATGACAGTTTTCACAAAAATAGTAAGCAGATTTAAACTTAGATATAAACTTTTCAACATTGATAATAATTAGAAATGTTTCTTGGGCAGCTTTGCCATCACAGAAAATAAAGTTTTAAAGTATATTAAAATACAAACAGTTATTTTAAGTTGTAATAATATTAAAAAATATTAGTGTTTTATTTTATTTTATTATTTTATTTTATTATTTATTTGTAAGATATGAATACTTTTATTCAACAATGATGCATTAAATCAAAATAGACTAAAAGCTTTTTTTAATGCTAACAATGATTTCTATTTCTTGGTCAGCCTTGCTATCACAGAAAATAAAGTTTTAAAATATATTAAAATAAAAACAATTATTTTAAGTTGTTATAATATTAAACAATGTTACTGTTTTATTTATTTATTTATTTATTTATTTGTATGTATGTAAGAATTTAACTTTGATAATAATAAGTAATGTTTCCTGGGTTGCACAAAAATAAAGTTTTAAAATATATTTTAAAATTGAACATGTCAGTTGTGTTGCTGCCTGTGCAGGGTCAGAAAGCTTGTGGTTCTCATCAAAAATATCTTAATTTGTGTTCTAAATATAAACAAAGGTCTTATGGGTTTGGAATGCCATAAAAGTGAGTAATGACAGAATTTTCAATTTTGGGTGAACTATGCCTTTAATATACTTGATATATAAAAGTACACTTTTCTTTAATGCATATTTTCATTTCTTCACAAAAATTAGAGACATTAAGCACCACTGGCTTACTCCTGCAGTATCACTCCTGACCCCATAGAGGTCACAGACTCCTGTCTTGACCAAACATGTGAACATGTGATTATTCTTTCTTTTTTATTGTAGATATATGCAAAGCTTGGCTTGCTTTTCCACTCCTTCACCACCACCCTCTACTCCTGCCAACATCTGCAGCTCCTCTGCCAACACCAACATCCACCTTTCCCTTTTACTCTCTTTCTACACCCCCCTTTACACACTCTCTTTCTCTGTTTTTCTTAATCAGTCTCTTTTCAGTGGATTTATGGTTCCACAACATCCAACTCCAGAACCTGATGGAGTGTAGATGAAAGGAAATGCGTGCCTCTAGAAACATCACTATAAAGATCAAAACTCGCCAGCAGAAACTTTCCCAGCGGAATTATAGATCATTCAGAATTACAGTTTTAGAAAGTTTTAAAAGATTACTCACAAGCTGTGACTTGGAAAAGAGCAGCCTGGATATTCTTTATAAATTGTCATTTTGTACACCACACAAAAGGAAGAACGTTCTACAGGTTTGGAGTAACATTAAATGACAAAATTGATGTTTTTGGGTGAACTACTGTATGTAATGTATTAAATGGAAACTTCGTGCCACTTTGGCCAGCCGTGCGCCGAGTGATGATGACTCATGAGCTCAGCTTTAGTTACATGCCATTTTATTAGCATTTTACAGATGCTAATGCGTGTAAACTTTGATTGCCCTCAGTCACATCAGCAGTGAGTCATTTTCGTTTTATGAACGCACATTAATCAGAAGTCAGGCCTTGTTTATGATAGCTGCCAGTACACGCGGGTCTGCATCCCGTCAAGCAAGGTTCAGCACGGACCTTTCTCTGAAGGTTGTCTGTCTGGAGCTGGAAAAAGATCCTTGTCATGATGTTGGAGAGATATGAGAGCTATAGGTGAAGAGGCTTCAGATGATTACTGCTATCTGGCAGACAGCGTCTATTCTCTTAGCTGGGAGTAGTCGAGGCCTTGGGCTGCCAGAGCAGTCTGACACATGTCACCTGTGCTTCCTGACTGCAGAGTCAGCAGCTCTCCCTCAGTGGAGCTCACTTCTGTGGAAACAGACTGAATGGATCATCTGTGAGGATGCCAAAAATACAGTCAAACCAAAACTGTCTAGTATCACTATACAAACTACTAGAAACTATCCAACCTCTGTGTGGAAATAACAGGCTTGGTAGGTTGAGGAAAAAGTGTGATGCAGAACTTTTTTTGGCATCGTTTTGCTTGTTTAATCATTTTCTTAGTTAGTTAGAAGCACAAAACATACATTTTTGTAGGTTTTTATTAATGCTGAAATGTATTTGGATGTATTTTGATGTTTAAAACAAAAACATATTAAGATATTTGTATCAGTGCATTTGTATCATTTTATTGATAAGCGATTTACATTTTTAGACCAACCTACCCCCAAGGTACCTAGCCATTTTATGGTAAATATAAAAAGATATCAGACGTAATTGATCGAAATATGTAAGGAAATGACCACTTCAGTAAAAATGTAGCATTACTTTTTTTATTTTTTTTTTTTAAGTCGCTGACGGCACTGCTCAGGATGGAGATGAAGATCGCTGAATAAAGGCTTGGATTTGGTTCTGGCAAACAAAGTAAACATTACAATGATAAGTAACGACTGAACGATTGGAGAAATGTTATTCAATTTAAGGGTTTAAAGTATAATCTTGTTTAACATGATGTTTTTTTATAAATGAGTTGGCGGGAGAAATCACAAGGAACAGAACGAAATGTTATCATTTCGTATTACAAAAAAAACAAAAAAAACAATTTAATAACTTGCTTGCTATGCAAATCAAGCTAATCATGAAATACAGTTTAATTGAAACATACCTGTTTCACAGGTGTGACTTTACAGGTTCTGTTAACTTCTGATATCTGTGAAAACACTTGTAAAATTAGACAATATTAAAGTCAGTTTATATCACAGGCTTATACAGACTCTGTTGACTTAATTAATTAATCAGATCATATTTTTCACAATTATCTCAGGGTGGCAAAATATAATAATAACAATAGAATGTAGCTGTGCTACACGCCCAATTTGTTTTGGAGTTAATGGCTTGCTACTGGAAGAAACATTTTTAAATAGCGTTATTTTTAGCTTTTTTTTAGTTTTCATTTACATTTTAGTGTAAGTACAGTAAATGTATGTGCTTTTGTCATTTTTAATTATTCGTTTTTGTTGTTTATATTTAGAAACAGATATAAACGTATATTTTCATCTAAATATTCTATATGATTTATTATCAGTTATTTTTTCTTTGTAGCATTAATTAGTCTTTAATGTATTATAGGGATGCACAATAGTTGTTTTTGACGATATCCGGTATTTCTCAACTAATTTTGGCTGATAGACGGTGCTGATACAGATATATTTCCTTTTGTATCTCCTTTGCAGAGATTATAAACAAATTATTTTTCAAATTTTGATTTGCTTTTAACAATATCTTTCTTGTTAGAGTTACATAAACAATAATGAAGTTATTTTATAAGAGAACATTGAAAGCTTTGAGAATAATTTGGTCTTTTAGGGCTCCTTATATTAAGCTTTTATAATCCGTTTAAAAAAAAATCACACATTAAAGGTATAGTTCACCCAAAAATGAAAATTCTGTCATTAATTACTCACCCTCATGTTGTTGCAAATCCATAAGTCCTTAGTTTGTCTTCAGAACACAAGTTAATATATTTTTGATGAAATCCGAGCTCTTTCAGACTCTCCATTGACAGCAAGGGTTCTTCCACGGTAGACCACAAAAAATAAAATAAAAATAATGACTTCATTCAACAATTCTTCTCTCTTGAGTCAACCTCTGCCTACATCCAAGATGTTCATGTCTTTCTTCAGTCGTAAAGAAATTCTGTTTTTTGAGGAAAACATTTCAGGATTTCTCTCCATATAATGGACTGATATGGTGTCCCAGGTTTGAACTTCCAAAATGCAGTTTAAATACGGCTTCAAACAATCCCAAATGCGGTTGTAAACGATCCCAGCTGAAGAAGTTTCTTATTATATCAAAATGATCGGTTATTTCTAAATACTTTTTAATCTCAAACGCTCGTCTTGCCTTTCTCTCCCTGAACTCTGTATATTCTGACTCAAGACAGTTAGGGTATGTTGAAAAACTCTCATCGTATTTTCTCCCTCAACTTCAAAAATCATTTCAAAATCATCCTACATCACTGCAGAAGTACCGACCCAGTCTTTGCAAAGTTACATGTGAAGACGATCAAACACCCTTAACAAAATTGGTTTTGAAGTTGAAGGACAACATGAAATAGGAGTTTTTGACATACCCTAACTGTCATGAACTGGAAAAAAAAAACTGAGGTTGGGAAGAGCAAGACAAGACGAGCGTTTGACATTAAAAGTTGTATTGTTTTTTATGAAAATAACTGATTTTTCTGCTATATAAGACCCTTCTTCCTCGGCTGGGATCGTTTACAACCACATTTGGGATTGTTTGAAGCTGCATTTAAACTGCATTTTGGAAGTTCAAAATCAAGGGACCATATCAGTCCATTATATGGAGAAAAATCCTGAAATGTTTTCCTCAAAAAAACAATTTCTTTACGACTGAAGAAAGACATGAACATCTTGGATGACAAGGGGTTGAGTACATTATCTGTAAATTGTTGTTCTGGAAGTGGACTTCTCCTTTAACAATAACCGCTCTTTTGAAGACAGAATTACTACTGTCATGCTACTGCAAATTGTAGTTAAATTCTACCTAACTGTCTACTTATAGTTAATTAGGCTAGTCTCCAGTGTTGATACTCTCATTCCTTTCCATGCATTTTATAGGCAGCATTTTCAGCTAACGAGTCAGCACAACCAAAAGAGGGATTTTGGGAAATCCAGTTCCTCTATGTCAGTCTCCTCTGCCAGATATTTGAAGCGCTCAAAGGGAAATGTGATAGGATTGGCAGTGAATTCCAAAACCCATAACCTGTCAGAGAAAGGAAGTCGCTGAACGGTCATAGCAGCTTCACACACTGTCTTTATACAGTCCACATCTGCCTCGGCCGGGCACCAAAACAAAGTCAACATTTAATTTGAAATGAAGGAAACTTTGTATGGATATGAAATAATGGAAGGAGCAAAGCATGGAAAACTATGAAGTTATTTTTTCATTAGGACTGAAAGCTGCAGAGTGAAAGAGAAAGAGAGAGATCTAATGTGTGCCCATTAGGTAAAAGGATGATGCAACGACTAATTAGATAATTGAATTATTTGATTGCAATCAGCAGGAAACTGTTTGGATGGCTTGATGGATGAGCATCACGAGTAAGAATCAGTTCATAAAGAATATGGATATTTCAAGGTAACTAAAGCAGTTATCCCATTTTATCACTGTCAGATTTTAAAGGATGTTTCTACCATAGTAGTTCACCTCCAGAACAAAAATTTACAGATAATTTACTTACCCCCTTGTCATCCAAGATGTTCCAAGACGTCTTTCTTTCTTCAGTCGATAAGAAATTATATTTTTTGAGGAAAACATTTCAGGATTTCTCTCCATATAATGGACTTCAGTGGTGCCACCAAGTTTGAACTTCCAAAATACAGTTTAAATGCGGCTTCAAAGGGCTTTAAACGATCCCAGCCAAGGAAGAAGAGTCTTATCTAGTGAAATTATTGGTCATTTTCTAAACAAATTGACATTTTATATACTTTTTAACCTCAAATGCTCATCTTGTCTATGTCTGTGTAAACCCTGTTTTTTCCCGGTTCAAGACAGTTATGGTATGTTGAAAAACTCATTTCTTCTCCAACTTCAAAATTGTTCTACATCGCTGTAGAAGTACTGACCCAGTGATCGGGGTCGATTGCTTCGCTAGCTAAGACCCTTCCTCCTCGATCGTTCAGAGCCATTTGAAGCTGCATTTAAACTGCATTTTGGAAGTTCAAACTCGGAGGCACCGTAGAAGTCCACTATATGGAGAGAAATCCTGAAATTGTTTTCTCAAAACATAATTTTAAAAAACATATATTTTTTTTTACGACTGAAGAAAGAAAGACAAAATCATTCAGACGTTTGGGATTAGTAAGAGGTTTATAAGCTCCGAAAGCTGAATAAATAAGCTTACCATTGATGTATGATTTGGGACAATATTTGGCTGCGATGCATCTATTTGGAAATCTGGAATCTGAGGATGCAAAAAAAAAAAAAAATCTAAATATTGAGAAAATCGTCTTTAAAGTTGTCCAATTGAAGTTCTTAACAATGCATATTACTAATCAAAAATTAAGTAGTGATATATTTAAAGTAGGAAATTTACAAAATATCTTCATGGAACATGATCTTTACATAATATCCCAATGATTTTTGGCATAAAAGAAATATCGATAATTTTGACCGATACAATGTTTTTTTTGCCTATTGCTACACATATACCTGTGCTACTAAGGACTGGTTTTGTGGTCCAGGGTCATAAATCATAAATATGAGTATCCCACTGGGAAATTGCATGAAGTCAAGATTTATTGTACAGCACCAGTTTCTGATATTGAAATCCAAGGTGAACCATTGTCTACATATACTTAATATAGACTATAACTTTATAAAATTATTCTCCAGAGACTCTCATTGTCACATTGATATTGTTTAATCTTTTCAATAGCTTCATTGTTTTTAATTTAAGGGGAGAGACTGCAGGCAAAAACCCTGTTTTTTCGTGCACCTGTCAAGTTTGATAATTTGTTTTGTTTTGTTTTTTCATAGTGTTTTTTCAGATTAGTGGAAAGAAAACATCCAAAAGACAGTGTAAAGTGTTTCTTTTTTGCACTTTATCTATTTGTGTCATAAGATTTTAATTACAATTCATATTTTTAAAGGTTGTTTTCTCAAAATGAGTTTTGAGCCAGTAGCACTTACACCAAACTTTATATTTTTATTCCTGTCTATGTCCTGAAGTGTTTACAGAGTGATTTGTTTGTATATAATTTGCTTGATTTCATTTTGTATCATGTTGTCACTCATTTTGTTATTCAGAAAAACAGACAGAAAACAATATATATATATATATATATTGTTTTCTGTCTGTTTTTCTGAATAACAAAATGAGTGACAACATGATACAAAATGAAATCAAGCAAATTCCCTCTGTAAAAAACATTTGGAATATGTCATAAAAATGAAACAAGAATTTTCAAACTGACTTCATCCAGTGTTTAGATTTTAGTACTTGAAATTTATGCAAATTTGTGCATATTTCATTAAATAATGCTTCATTTGCATATTTAAACCTAACATTTTAGAATACTTGTAATGCAAAAAAATGTTTGCAATTATTAATGTAATCAGCCAAGTGGGTAAGTAAGGTGATAACTATTAGTTAATTTTTTACCCTATTCACCTGCAGTGTCTCGCCTTTAATTCATAATCACAAAAGCACGATAACATGAAATTTTACACCATTACTAGCTGAAGTGTTTCTGTTTTCCATTAGTTTATATGTACTGAGACAAAGCCAAATACAGCAATTTTGATTGACACATCAGCAAAATCTCACCATGGCCTCTTTCCCTTGCAGTTTATTTGGATAGCGTTGTGATTTTTCTGGGATCCTCAGCTGACTCAGCCGTTTACCCAGCCAACCGCATGTGAATAAGACGACGGTAATGGTCTACATAGTACATTTCGTCTTGGGAACGTCCAAAGTGGATGTGAAGGCAAGGTAAGTGCCCAAAGCGATGGTCTGTTGGGAGGTGAGATGACTCAAATGTGTCTCGCAGTGATTTCTGACAGAACTGGAAAAATGCCTTGGTGGCAGTTTTCAAACGTTACAGTTTACATCTTTAAACCGATCAAATTTACACAACCGAAGTAGCACTGGGAGAAAAAAAAAAAAAAAACTTCATGAGTGCAGCAAAACAATCAAATCACAGATTAATATCCGGGGTGAGGTCTGAGGGAAACTTCACCTTTTAATAACTGAAACTATCAACTCATGATATTATCGAACAGTGCGACTTGGAGGCTATTGATTTTGCCATTATTGTGTTTTCTAAAGTTCTAGCAAGGTGACACAGGGGGCTCAAACTCCATCCCTCCCAATGACCCCACGCTCCCACTGGACGAGTGCAGTTGATAAAGGACGTAAAGATCAGCTGCCCCTTGGCCTTTATAGATTAACGAATATGAGCTGTCAGCACCTCTCATCTCCATTTCCAATGATTTACGTCAAGTTTAATGAGTCTGCCAGGGCCAGATAACACACTCACAATGACTTCTGGGTCTGCTGTATGCATTATGCACACTGTCCGTTACAGCAGCGTTGCTCATGTGCAAAACTGCTTAAAAAGAGTTAGGTTGCTATTATAATAAAAGATATCAAACCTTATATTCTGTAGGGCATTGCGTTTTCAAATGAGAGTGTCTGTTAAATGTACTACATGTAAATTTTGAGGTTGTGCAGTATGCGGAGAAGCAGAAAATCCAGTGAAGCCTTTTGTTTTCATAGTATTTCAAGTAGCTTCCGGACAAATCCAGAGATTGTATCAGATCGCATAGTGAAGATTGTCCACGCAGCTGAACGGATTTGATAATTTTGTTTATCATTAATTACAGCTGTGTTTAATGTGACACATGTCTTAGCACAAAGTGTATCACAGTGCTGACTGATAAAGACTTGGCACAGAGGACTTAGCCAAAGCTTAGCCCTTGATCCAGAGTCATGAGCAGGGCAGAACGGCCTGGACATGCATGAAGGCCAACCGATCGGGTCCAGGAATAATAGCAGACTTTCTCTACAAAAACAAATGCAGGTTTCCACAGCTCACTGATCCTTGAAAACATTGCGCAAAGCGGTTCACCTGCCATTTGTTTTAAAAATAGGAATATTTACTTTGAAACTAATCTGAGATCTTAGGAATCTTAATGCAAAGTACCTTTTTAAAAATTTCATATTATGATGTTGTTCTTCTTTTTTAAACACCTGTCCTCAGAGCTTAAAGTGATAGTTCACCCAAAAATGAAAATTCTGTAATTATTTACTCACGTTCATGTTTCAAACCCATAAGACCTTCACCTAGAATACTTTATACGCAAAGAGACCCGGAGGAGAAGAAAATATTGAATAAAGTCGTTGTCTATACAAGGTCAGAAAGCTCTCTGATTTCATCAAAAATCTTAATTGGTGTAGTGAAGATGAACGAAGGTCTTACGGGTTTGGAACAACATGAGGGTGAGTAATTAATGACAGAATTTCATTTTCGGGTGAACTTCCCCTTTAACTCAGCGCTTCACATATAGATTGAAATATATACTAAACAAAGCTTTAACTGTAAGAGAACAGTGTGTACTATGTTATGACAAATGGAAGAGGTAAAGTTTAAAATACATCAGGTTTCACAGCTGTGCCCCTGTAGTTCTTGTCAACACAGGCTTATATTTATGAAAGCATTTGTAAAATTGCAAGTTTACAGCCTGAGGGTGCTTGACAAGGTCATACGGGCTCTGGTGAGTGTCATAGTGCTTTTTATAGTCATGGTGGTGTCATAATTTAGGTATTTTTGCCAACACACAAACTTGTTTTGGACATTTAGATTATTTTCCTAATGTGAAATCATTTTTATTATTAGCTAATGACACTGGAAAACTAAAATAATTAGTCAGCACCTTCAACTAACCTTAAACTAATCTGGTCAGGTGAAGAAAACCTGATCTAAGCTGAAAGTCAGAACTAAAAAATTGAAAACCATTCTAGTCATAATTCATTCATTAAGGTGAATGCTAGTATATATAAGATTTGAGAAGCAATTGTTTTTAGGGGGAGGGAGAGATTTCACTAAATGTAAATTAATACTTCTAAACATGTTTAACATATAACTAAAAGCTAAAATAGTTTAGTACATGAACTTGCATATTCTCATTTATGTAGCCTGTTTTTCCCTAATGTTTCAAAAATCAGTAAACTACAGTTTATGCGGCAAATGTGCAGCCTTTAAAATGTAAAGTGTGTTTACTTCATAAGTCATTTACTAGTGCTGTCAAATCGATCAACACGATGCCAGAGTTGTAAACCTTTGAACAGAATGAAGATGTGTACATTTTCAAATTTTGCCTAAATATCATATTTTTTTCATTTAGTACTGCCCTTTAGAAGCTACTGAAGATACATACATGTTTCCCAGAAGACAAAATAAGTTACATTTACCCTGATCCGAAAAATCATGTAACGACACAGTATTAAGAATCAAGTGTATGTAAACTTTTGAACGGGGTAATTTTTATAAATTCAACTATTATTTCCCCTTGTGGACTAAATGTAAATGGCTTTTACATGAAATATCTTATTCAGGTCAGTACTAAATAAAATAAATAATAAATAACATGCATTTTGTATGATCCCTTTTATTTTATTTTGGTAAAATAATTAACATTTTGCAGATTCTGCGAGGTGTGTGTGAACTTTTGACCTCAACTGTATGTGTGTGTATTTGTATATAATACAGTACACACATATATGTGACCCTGGACCACAAAACCAGTCATAAGGATTCATTTTTCAAAACTGAGATTTGTACATCATCTGAAACCTGAATAAATAAGCTTTCCATTAATGTATGGTTTGTTAGGATTGGACAATATTGACTATGAGAATAGTTTTTTTTGGACAACTATGAGAATATGTGGAATCTGAGGGAGCAAACAAATCAAAATATTGAGAAAATTGCCTTTAAACTTAATCAAAAATTAAGTTTTGATATATTTACAGTAGGAATTTTACAAAATATCTTCATGGAACATGATCTTTACTCAATTTCCTGATGATTTTTGGCATAAAAGAAAAATCAATAATTGTGACCCATACAATGCATTTTTGGCTACTGCTACAAATATAACCCAGCGACTTCAGACTGGTTTTGTGGTCCAGGGTCACATATCATGTAAACAAACTTTTATTCAGAATGCGATTAATCACGATTAATCGATTTGACAGCACTATCATTTACATTTCTTAAAAAATATTTAATACTTTTATAGGCTATAACTAGTAATGAAAACACCTGAACCCACAAACTGTAAAAATACGCAAAGACAGCGACTTGAACAAAATATTTTCTTTATTCTGCAAGAGAACTGAATATTGTGGAGTTCCATTGAGTATATACATGAGTTCACCTCATAACAAACGGAGAGTCTACAACCAATACAAACTATTGTAACAGATACAAGAAAATGTTTTGTGGTGGAAATCGTAACTGAAGAATACCGATAAGTCTGAAGCAACAATGATATTCAAATACTGAGAGAGAGGATTTCTGACATGCAGAGCTAAGTATCTCATGTCCTTTTGTGCCATAACTTCTCTAATAAGACATGAAACACTTACAAAAAAGCATAAATGGACCGGAGCCAGAGCAACATGTTTTATTTTCATTGCAGTATGTTTTTTTGGAGATCGGGAGCCCGTGGCTTATTGCTCAAGCTGAGTCTATAAAAATCCAGAGATGAAAACACTGCTGGTGTTAAGGAAATATTTCGATTTATGTAGAAGTGAGTATTCAGTCAATAAGATGAACACACAATAGTTTATAAAGATCTCAGATGAGATGTATTTATGTTGTGCAAACGGTACTGAACACGCTGTTGTCTATTGCTTCAGCTCCTCTGTCTCAGTTTTTGTGAACGTCATTTTGCTTTTAGTCACTGGAAAAAAAAGGGCTCCAACTTATTTCAGCTGAAAAAGCAGACGTTTTTCATAAGCTATATTAAAATTTATATTCGACTACACCATAAACAGACAATTAACAGTTTTTGTTCCACATCTTTTTTTAGTTTTACTTTTTTTTTTGTTTGATTTTTTTTTTTTACACAAAACAACAGTCAAGAGTACCAAAGAAGCATGCTGGGTTTTACGTATGTCAAAGTGGGAAGGAGAGTGATAGTTGTTTTTTTTTCTTTTTCTTTTTTTGAAAACCTGTTATTTTTATATATTTATATATATATATATATATATATATATATATATATATATTTATATAAGAAATGTGCTGGATATCATGGTGGGACAGCTGTGGTAAGAACACAAAAAGACTCCCAATGAGAATCACAATATATTCAAACCTGACTGCAAATAAAACTTTGCAGAACTGCACAAGAGGGCAAAAGCCAGTGCTAGTTAACAGTCCGGAAATAACCTTAGCCAGGTCTTCTAGTCACAACACCTGCTTTGTACAGAGTCTAACTGAAAACTCAAGCGGTTACGAGTCAAGAAAGGTTGTTTTGGTACATGCCCAAACCCTCTGAGCTTTTCAAGCGATGCACTGTTGATTCTGTCGGCTTGTTATAATGTGTAAGCTTCCCCCATTCCCACTTCAATACAAAAAAAAGCACTCTAGTAAATGTCTCTCATACGAATTCCCAACGCAATGCTTTTCATGTCCCTGAAAACTTTCGGAAGAAAAAAAGAAACAGAACATTTCATGCCTTCTTGAGTATAGGAACAAAGAAAACCAACAAACCCCACTGCTTTCTGCCCTGCAGAGAATGACAATCACCATTTTTCTTGTTTTTCCTAAACATAACCATACATTTCTGTGTGGTTTAGGGGTTGTCTGTTTTCTTAATGAATTTTACAAAACAAAAAAGACAAGTCTGTGAACCCAAAACTATTCCGTAAAGAAAAGAGGCATAGAAACACTTGATTTTGGTAACTTTAGAGGTGGTTTAGTGACCTAACGGACAAATTAATAACAAGAGTAACTGATGGCACGCACACGCACACAAAAAAAAGCATTCATCTTTTACAAATAAGTGAGTGCAAAAATGAACGATCAGCTTTAGGTCAAACTGTTCACTTTGAGGCTTAACAAAACTACATTTCATTTCGGTAAACAAACTGTCATTCGATTTTTCAAATGGCAAAAAAATGAACCCCCAGCCAATCCACAGTGAACCCTTCGATATACGGACAAGTATAAATTTTGCCAGACCACTGAGGGGCTAGTGATAGCAACCCAAAAACTAAGACACAAAATTAAGTCTGCATGGAAGCAAGGCAATACAAGGGAAAACAATTACGCGTCTCTTCATAACTAAAACGAAAAAAACCCCAAAAATCGAACCCAACTTAAATCTTTGGTCTCGATGCCTGGGAAAACGCTAATAATCATAGCAAACAAAGTGATTAGAACATTTTTGTGAATCGTTTAACATAAAATAACTTTGCGACCAGTAACTATAAAACTCCTCAAATATGTCGTGTGCTATACTGGACTATAATAATCGGAGATTCTCGAGCTCTGTGAACATAAATAAGCCCCTTTAACTTTCAACAAAACACACGAGTTCCAGTCTTAAGAGTAAACATGTTCAGACACGTTTATACTCAATCATGCCATAAAAGGGATTTCCTGTGTTTTAATAAATGTATCTATGTATTATTAAAGACATTCAATGGTGAGTGATGCAAGAGTTCAAGTAATAGACAGCGGGCCCCTTAGGGGCCCAGCTTCAAACTTAGAGAGAGAGAAAAAAAACATTTGGAGGATAGAACAAAATACATCATAAAGCTGGATCTATGCTATAGAACACACTAACCAAAAACTTTCCACAGAAAGCTGGCAACATCAAGACTGCTAAGACGTGAACGTTCGCACACACAGAGCTAAAATCAAGCAGCTGATCTGCTGAGGCTAGCGTGTTCTGAATGGCGAACGAGTTCAGGCCGATGCTACAGCAGACAAGACAAGAACACCGAGTTCTGCCAGTAACACCCAATCGAACCCATGAAAACCACAGTCATCTGCAATAGCAAATGGAAGAGCAACTGCAATGAATAGTGGATGGGAAAAACCTCCATCAGTTTCCCTGTCGGCATGTGGTTTTCATTAGGACTCTAGGTTGTAAGTTCATCTGAGCAGCTGATCGGACTGAATGCTCTGTCTGTTTCCCATCATCACCAAACTAACCCACCAAGCATCCACCAAAAGACTCCAACTAAAGTTTTCCATCTCAAATTACATAGAGATGAGAAAACAGGACTATTTTAAGATTTGGCAACTTCGTATGTGTTCGTTTGGATTCATAAGAAAACTAATTTTAGAAAAGAGGAAGCTCCACCCAAACTTAAACGTGAATGGGGGGAACAGTTTTTTTTAACGTTCAAGATACTTTTTAGCTGAATTTATGCTGCTTTTTTTAACCACAGCATTGAAAGAGATGGGTAGTTGGTGGGTGAGGGCTGTCTGTGCTGGTTAATGGCCTGTAAAACTCCTTAACACTCTGCTGTAGCTCTTTCAAAATACAACCAATGGGAAACTGAGAGAAAAAGAAACATAACAACAACGTGAACTCCGATACTAAACTGGACACCTGCGTGTCAGAAGCCCAACAGAAAACAGGAAGTGATATAACTGACGTACCGACAGTGAATATTGTGCATATAGCTTTGAATATCTTTTCATAAAGGTTTTATTGTGCGACATTAAAACCAACAGGCAGCCAAACAATGAAAAGTGTATTTTCTCTTTCTCTTTTCTGATACAGAACGAGTCAACCTGCTAAAAAGAGAAGCATAAAGGGGCTTTTTTTTTAAAGAAATTCTTTAAAAGGTTCAAGTGATTATCGCTTTTTGATGTCACAGAGAGCAGTTTGTTTTTCTCTCTGACAGACCACTTCTCTACCATCAAAAGCTGGATTGCACTTTTCTTCAAGTTACTGTACGTACTAAAGCACATCTGCTCTAACACTGCTCGCGGAGAACTTTTCAAACATGTTTGACAGGTACACAAATCCAATTAAGCATTAAGATGCCACGTTAGTTCAAAAAACGTTTTTTTTGTTTCAAATTTGGTGCAGCGGTCAGTTGTCATTTCTTATATAAGTGCTTTACGTCGACTGTGTCTGCGATTTTGGTTCTTAAAAAAAAAGGAGCTTCTGTTTACAGGACACAGATCCAAATTATTTTGAGTAATCTAATTTCATTCAATTAATATAAGCCAATTTTACCACAAAAAAAAAAAGGAAAGTCCTCCCCATGCCAACTTTGGTCTCTGCACTGAGCTGTAGCGATCTTAACTGCTTAGGAAAGGACAAGTTTTGATCCAGCTAAATGGAAAACAAGGACAAAAAATAAAAATAAACACCTCTAAGGTTAGTGTTAAAACAAGCTTTTGTTTTTAAGACTACAACACATTTTCACTTGTGCCCTCCCAAACATCCCACAACCCCTCGTTCAGCAGCAGTCACTGTGAGAACACTCTGGAAAGTGTCAGTCGTCTGTTTGCTACATAGTTTTTGCCTTTTTCAACACGTAAAGAGAGAGATGGAGACATTTAAACAAACTAAATATTTTCCTGCATTACATATAGTTTTGCAAAGACAATACAAAGAAACAAAACAAAAACAGCTGAATGAAAAACAAAAAGATGTGAGAAAGAGGCAGGAAACAAAAGCTTAAGCTAAAAGCTAAAACGGAGCATGTAAAAAGTCCCAGCTGGAGTTTAGGTAGCAGCGCAGGTCACCTGAAACTCGCCTCCTCTGCTTCCTTCTGCTTTTTTTTTTTTTTTTTTTTTTTTTTTTTTTTTTCACATTCACAAACATTTAAAACTTCCTTGTGCAAATCAAGCAGTCTTTAGAAAGAATGCCCTCCAAATTGTTCTTGTAAAAATATATAACTCCAAGGTGGCTGACGTGTGTGTTGCAGCAAGTGTTTTTTTCTTTTGTTGTTGTATGTTTTTTGTTCAGAAACTGTTCCTCCCCTTCCTTGAACAAAGACAGTTTAATTTTGGGGGGGGGGGCGAGTCTTCATCTCCGTGGGCCTGAGGGCATCTGTGCATACACTGGGTATGCCAGCCGCACATTGAGCGAGTCGTTGTGCTGGACCAGTGAGGTCTGGTGGTAGTGCAGGACCAAGTCTTTCAGAGTGCTGTACAAGTTGTAGGGCTCGGCGAAACCGTAGCCACGGGGCGTGCTGTAGATGACGCAGTGCTTCACCTCGCCGTCCACACTACAGACAGAAAAGAGACAGATCTTATTATCAATGCGAGGCAATCGGTTTGCTCAATGACATTCAAAGTTAATATTGCTCTAGAGGTGACTGATTCAGCCTCGCAGAACATAATCAAAGAGGATCAATGCACTGATTTGCATCGTGTAGCTGGGAAAACAATCTTAATATCATAAGATACTCACACAACAGAGCAGGCGTAACAGCCTTTCTTGCTGCTCTCGCGGATGAGGAAAGCTCCATCGGGTTTGCCGTGTAGCAAGTCCTCTGCCTGTGTTCTGTTAAGGTCCCCTACAAACCAGCTCTTCTCGTCGTAGTGTGGTAGATTCTCATCCTCCTCACTGACGAAGTAGGCGCTGTGATTTGAAGAGGAAATGTGTTAGATGCTGTGATGGAGCACAAACCTTAAGACCTATTATGCCTCTTTTTACCATTTTATTATATTATAAATGTAGACTTGTAGTAAATGTGTTGAAGGCGGAGTAATGGAATATAATAACAGTATTTTTGTGGTTAAGCTATAGCGTTTTTGCATTTATACTGATTGTATTTAGACGACAACTATAGACAACCATATTACATTTTTACCATGGTATTGAGATGCTATATTTGTGGTTTTAACAGTGGTTATCATGATCTAAATGTATGCTACTATGGTGGACCAATGGTCTTCCAAAACAAACAAACAAAAAAAAAAAAAAACCCACAACCCTCAAACAGTCAGAATAATTAAATTTCACCATATAAAAATGAGGTTGCTACAATTATTTACTGATATTATTACTGATATTTCTTTTTGATAATCAACATAAATCTACATCTGCATCCTAACTCAAGCTACTATCAAATGTGTATTTCTAAGAGGAAAAAAAAAAAGTTATATTATTATTAATATATCAGGCAACATTTGAAACAATAATACTCATTAAAACATGCAGATACTAAAATTATATTTTTCTATTAAGATATTTATTTTAAGGAAAAATGACAAGTGTAAAGAATTAAAAAAAAAAAAAGAAAAAAAAAAAGAAAAAAGTGATGTTCTGATCATAAAGAATAGTTAAAAACCACAATTAACGTCTGGTTTTTACAACTTTCATATTGGAGCAAAAATCTGCCTTTAAACTTGAAAGAAATATAAATTTGACATTTATCGTGATAATTATCTATTTTGACTGATAAGAAAAAAATGATCGTGATAATTTTTTGGGCATATCACCCAGCCCTAGGCAGCAGCATAATATACAGTAAATAAATTAATATGTCCACAGCTCTCTTGTCTTCTCTGAGGCTGGGACTCTAAATAGTGTTCTGTGCATGTCAGACAGAACAGTTAGCATGCTTTCCTCAAACTTTCACCATGGCGTTAGAATGGGTACACCATTGTCGCTTGCGAAAACACAATGGGTGCGCCGTGGGTGGAAACGTGCAGATTAAGGGGTGATAATATCATAATATGATCCCCTTTCTACGTCATGTGGGGAGCAAAATCTGAGTGGCTCGTGGTTGTTCTTTTTCACATTTTCTGGGTTGGTAGATGCACTGGACACTTATAGCACTTAAACACAGAAAAAGTTTGTGATTTTCATGATACGTCACCTTTAAAGTAATATACAACAATTTGACTTACTCATCTGTGTTCTCGTTTTTGATCCCAAGCCAGTCGTTTATTCGTTTCTGTCGAACACCTTTATGATTGAGCCAACTGCATGAGAAAGAAGCAAAGGAGAGTTTACACATGGAGGAAAAAATGTCAACTCAAAGAGAACAAACTGCAAAGAAAGATTCTTCTTACACAAGGTACTGATCTCTAATTTTTCTGAGCTGAATGAGATCTGGTTTTAAGCTGTTCATTTTCTTGTCCGTCTCCCTGTTGTCCAGAGCCTGCGTTTTCAGGTCCTGTTCAAGCCGGGTTTTACTGTCGTGAATCTCACCAAGACGGGATTTGAGCTTCTCGTAGTTCATCATGATCCTGGGAATAAACAAGAACGATTTGTAACCCATAGATCCATCTTGATGACTTAAGTGTCGACTTACGAGGACTTTGCGTACCTTTCGATCTCTTTGTCGTTGCCCTCTCTGCGGAATCGCTCGATGTACTCTTTACTGTAGCGTTCCTGCGTGTGACACTGTTCTTCGAAAATTTTAATGGTCTCATTGAAGGCCTCTATTGCAGTACGTTTCATCTGGATCTCCTGCAATCAAAGAAAAGATAAATCAATGGATGTGATGCGACCTCATTGTTCTTCTGCGACAGAACGTGGCGTTTAGCACTGGAGTTAATAGGTCGGTTGTCTATCGATCCGACAGAGATGTTCTTACCTGTGAGGTTTTTGTGTGCTCCTCATAGAGTCTGTCATATTCTTTACTCTTCTCCTGATATTGATTGTGATATTCCTGGAGTTTCCTCCCCACTGCATCAATGTTGTCCTCTTTCACCAACTGATCCTGAGAGAGCGAGAGCAAATGCATTGTTATTGATATGAATTGCTGAGCGAAGAAAAGTGCGATGGGAAAAAAGGTACTGCTCGCAGCAACACGCACTAGGTTTTGCTTACAAAGTGAAAGCCATTTTTCAGGAATTTTCTTCCAGGAATCATTAATAAAAATCTTGGAATCTGTAAGTGCCTCTCGAGGGCTTACATTTGTGGAACCCCCTAAATAATGAGCACCTGTGTGTCTGAGAAAGATACCGGGAGGGCGAAGGAGAAGGAGGGGGAACGAATAAATGCCTGGATGGCCTTTCGACATTGTGGATGTGTGCAATTATTTAGGTGCGCTGCTGTGGCAATAAACAAAGTAATATTTCATGCCAAAAGCATCCTGCTGCCTCTGCAGTTTCACTCACAACAAGCTGCACAATTCATTCAGCAAACACGCTCTTTAGGGCCGAAGGAGGGAGGGAGAGGTGGGAGGACAAAGAGGTAAAAGGAAAGGAAGCGGTGGCTGTAAACGTGATACACCCTCCCTCAATCTAAACCCATTTACCTGCTGGTAGCGGGAGACGGGATACATGAGCTTTACGTCCAGTTTGGTGTTGTACTGGGCCAGCGACTCGTGCCTATAGTGACTGATGAGCTCCACCACTGAGCCGAATGTGAGCGGGTCTGAGAAACCGTACTTCCCATCTCGATGATAGATCTTTATTAGCTTATTGTTTCCACCTTTCCTGTAGGG
Organism: Labeo rohita; assembly: GCF_022985175.1. Taxonomy (NCBI): domain Eukaryota; kingdom Metazoa; phylum Chordata; class Actinopteri; order Cypriniformes; family Cyprinidae; genus Labeo; species Labeo rohita. The sequence continues at coordinate 21,220,372 of NC_066874.1, read as the reverse complement.
TGAAAAATGGTATTGCGTTGGACCACGGATCAACGTAAGCTGAATGGAGAGGGTTTTTGAACAAGTAGTTACCTTAGCGTTAGCGTGTAATCCCCCTGCATCTTGGTCGAGGCGTCCCGTACCAGGAAGGTACCATCAGGCATGTCTCTTAGTTTGTCGTTCACCTCTTCCCTGCACAAAAAAAGAAAGAGACAGAAACGGGTGAATAATGGAACTGCTCCGCACATCAAATCTTCCTCTTAATAATTAATAATTACAGCTAAAATAAGTTTTCCGTAGCCCCCGTCTTTCACTCTTCCGAAAGGGCTGACATACACACAACATGACTTCTCTTTGCCTGGCTGTATAAATAAATTCGGTCTGGCAGAGGGCAAAGGCACTGGTCTGTGACCATACTGTCTGCTACAGCCGTCTGGGAGAGAGTGAGACATCTTTGAATGGTTTAACTGTTTGACCCCGTCCCGCACAGCCACATGTACGCCGATGCCTCCAGCTCTTGTCTTGAAATCAGACAGTCTGTCTCTTTAAAAGTGCCTCCAGACGACCAGCGGAGGAGCTGTCAGGCTTCAAAGACTTTCCTGCTTTTTTGCCCCCTTCTCTATTTTAGTCTGTCTGGGAGGAATGTCACACCCCCCCTGACTTCCAGGCCTCCTCCCATTCTTCTGACAGCCAACAGCCTAGTCATGCTGGAGCTCAGCTGACCCTGGCCCTGGCTCTCAGGAGGGGGTATATTTAGCCTACTTTGGGCTGCTGAGGTAAGGAGGCTTTGACTAAGCAATACTCCCACCTTTCTGGGGGAGGAGTCCTCTCTAACATCCTGCACTGGGAGCTCTGGGAATCAGGTACATATTTGGACTGCAGTGCATCAGCAAGTTCATCATTTAGGGGAGGTGTTCTATTTTAGTAACGTGTTTGGATCAAAGAAGCAATCATATTAACAAGAAATTGAATGCACAAGCAATTTTGCTTTTAAATTAGATGAAAAAATCTTTAACCAAAAAAAGCATTGCAGTGTGATTTTAAAGTGTATGGAGATGCAAAGATACAAGTAATGACTAGGTTAATGACAGATGACATCATGCGCATGATAAGCAAGCAGCAATGTCAGTGAAGTGGAAAACCTGGGATGTTTTGAGCTAGATGTCCATATTTATATCTAATCCTCTAATTCAACAAAATCATTGCATCTTATGCAGCCTTAATAGTCGCTTAATCATAATCGTTTGTCAAAATGATCAAGACAAACATATCTGTGAAATAACAGGCACTCTGCACAATAAGTAGTACTACATATTGTAAATAAATAGTCAGTTGGAGTCAGTGGGCCTCATTCGTGAAACACAAGCAGAACTAATTTTTGTATAAATCGTTCATAAAGCCGTTCTGACATAAACTTGCGAATTCATGAAAATGTATTTTAAAAATGTTAGCTGGTACGAAAGAAATGCACGCTTGCTCCCTACCTCATGTAAATGGTGCGTAAAGTGTTCTTTTTGGCAAACTGATGACACTGAATTTTGATGCGCTGCCATAATAATTACAAGTTCATTTGCCCTTGCCCTCTTTTATTTATTTATTTTTAAGAGTTGATAACTGTCAAACACAGCGTTTGTCACAAATACCAACCATCCTACCTGTACAACAACTCCGTACAACAATGGAGAAGTCAATATTACTGGTTACTGCTTTTTATATTTAGTAAAATTCTTATAAATGAGATACTAGTAATATGTTGCTGTCGTAGATATTCCAAATCATAGCAACTAAAGTGTCTCAGCTTGAAAAATGTGCCACCAAAGCGTTTTTAAGCGCCATTTTCAAGCAGATCATTTTAGGAAGAGCGCCTGACATTTTTTTGCTGGCTAAAAACTCTTTAGTGCACACACGTTTTGAATATTTATTGTTAGGCATATGGCCTTTTAGTCTTTTTTGCTTTTATGCAATGTACTGGAGCCAAACCAGAGAAAGTAGACCACAATGGCAGTCCATATTTGAAATTCAACGTTTAGAATCACTGTGCTGTTTGCTAAAAAGTTTTTCTTTATCTGTTGCCGAAAGTTTAGTAACTTTCTGATTTTCAAACTAGCAAGCACTGAGGACAGTTTTGAAGCAAAGCTGTAAGCAGCTCTGGTTTATCTGGGAAGGGACTGTGTGAGTTAAAGGATAGCGATCGGTGAGCCCGTGAGCATCTCTGCAGAATTTCTACTCGCCCAACATCAAACGAGTCTAAAGCTGGTCACTAAGCAGCCGACTAATCTGCTAAAACCTGAGAGTTTTATGGGTTGTGTTGGAAACTGGCCAGACAGCTTGACATTTTGGAGATTTGGGTTTTTCTATCCCTCCCTCTCCTTAAGTAATGGCAACTAAACCACCCCCTTTCTTTCTCTTTCAGCTCTTCCTGTGTCTCTCCCCCAACTGCATTGCCTTGCTGCTTTTGTACAACTGCGGCAAAGCGTACATGCCTCCAGGAAAAGTGAGCCAAAAGAAGAGGAGAGGATCAAAATAAGTTCACCAGCTCACATAAAGAAAGAAAAAGAACAGAAAAGTTTGCAGAAAGAGCAACATGACACTCCATAGCTGTGTGTGACTCTACCTCAGGCTAACCAGCTTGGAAGCCATCAGGTGGAGGGATTGGAAGATCTGACATTTCCCAAAAAGCAAGTAAAAACCCAAAGAGCTTTTCATCTTATGACTGTACTGGCCAACTATCACCTGACTTGCACACTGCCATACGTGTCGTCCACTTTTTGATGAGGGCAGCGTCACACTATGAGCTAACTAAGGAAAGGCCTTCAGAGCAGAACAGACAGATATGCAATCAGGTGAGAAATTAAGTCTAGCGTCAAGTGACTCTTACCTTGATATGTCTCCCCAGTACCATTCAGCTTCTTGCAATGAGCCGCTGGCGGCTTCTTTCACACCGTTGCCGTTTACTGGTGTCATGGGTTTTGTTGGCTTGGGAGGAAGAGCTGCACAAGAAAAGAGAGATTTATTTTAGTGGAAAATCGTCTAACCTCATGAGCAATCCTAGAAATATGAAGTTGGTGTTGCGACCTCACAGATGAAAATTTAATCTCCTTAAAGACTAAACTAAGTGGATGTCGTTTTATAAACGGCTGTATGTTGTTCATCCAAATTAATAAATTTGGAATCCAAATTTAAACTTAAAATTGCAAAAATATAATAGTTAAAAAGAAAACCCAACACCTAAAAAAACCCCACTACTTTGTCTTAAGAGTTTGTAAATACTTGGAGAGCTGACAGCCGAATAGTTGTAACAGTATACAGGTTACAGCCCAGGATTAACTATTGACCTTTAGCCCTTAATTTTCCCACAGATGGCCTTTCAATACTCTCCTCCAACCTGTGACTCCATCACGTCATCTGTAGTTAGACGAGTTTGTTTCGGAAAATGCAACAATGATTTCCACTGAAAATGCAAAAGATCAGTTTTCACGGAAAATGCAACAACAACATATTCCATCCGGCCCATGTGAAAGTGTAAACAAAAAACAAATGACCTTCTCTGCCAGTCTTGCTATTCTGCTACTTGCTGAATATGTAATGAACAGGTTCCTTTCCTTTGAGTGAAACGCTTTCTTTGTTGCCAGCAAAAGCAAACAACAGCTGCCGCAACAGCACGCTGGAAAGCTAACGCCGATGATGCTCTTGCGGGTCAGGGGTCACCAGAATTTGCTGCTCAGCCACGCAGTGCATCACGACGCCCTCGCTCACAGAAATATCACCGTTACATCTTCACAGGATGCGTTCTATAGTCTCCTGATGTGAATTTTTCAACCTTGAATGATGGTTAAATGACATGCACATCTGGCGTTACACAACTTTCAGCAAGACTAGTTGAATTTAAGGATGCAACAAGGTGTTCATGTGTAGGTTGTGTTCAAGTGCTTCAGGGAAACCTGCAAGCGCTCAGCCAGGTGCAGCTGGCTAGTTTGAGACTAGAAAAAAAGAAAAAACTCCGTCTGAAATGTACAGAGACATAGTGTTCAAGCCTTGCACCCACCGCCAACCAAAACTAACCTTCCTCTGACCTAGTTGAAATAAGCAACAGTGGCCTTAAAACAGCAACGTACCACTCGGTTCTCACTGCACAGGTTTATTCAGAAGGCTTTTAAGTGAAACCAAAGACATACCCCAAGCAATACTAGCTGTTTAGGGACTGTTTAGAGTTAAGCAGGCTCATGCAGCTTATTGCCGTAACAAATTCAAATATGACCACATCATCATAAAAGTCAAGTTTCTGTAAAAACACCCACCTGTCTTTAGCCTGGCAGAGAGAAGGCTGCGTGAGAGCGGGTGTATATCTATGCCAGGACAGGGGAGGGGGAGTGGTCTGCTGCATTAGGAAATGGGGAAGGTATGGAGCAAGCGAGCATACGGAGGTCATAAAAGCCCAAGCTGATTCTAGAAACCCCTGGGCCCTTCCAGCCAAAAAAACTTCTATCTGGTATGCGAATGAAAAGCGGCAAGCCTTAAGTCCAATACACCGGAGGTGAGTCACGGAAATAAAAGCCCACAGGGACATGCAATGGACACTACAGCCAATGAATGAATCACTGCTGCTGGCACAGTGAAGAATGACCCAGTGCTCCGCACACAATTGGCTTCTTTAATAAGAAATAATAATAATAATATAATCGTTAAAAGATCAGAGATGAAGACTCTCTGAAGACGCTTTCTTGTGTTGCCATTTCAGTACTTCAAATTTCAAAAAGTTTTCATTGAAGTTTTATTACTTCCCGACACTGCAAACATTTGCGGAGCGAAGATCTTTATGGTTCTTCGGTGTGTGGGAAGAGGGGTGTGTGAATGGTTTTCTTTGAGGGTGTCATTAATTAAAAGCAGTGGCGGTTTTTGGAGTAAGAGTGCATGAGTGTATTCGGAGTTAAAGGAGACCCGGGCACAGTGACAACTCCTCCCTCCACTGGCCCACAGGAAACACCTTAGTCTGGTGGGGTGAGCGGCTTCAACCAGTCAAAGTGAAGCCAGGCTAACAGACACATCCCCACCCAAACCCTGCTCCTGCAGGTGTGCACACACACACACTTCCTACATTTCAGTCAGCCTGAGAAAAGATCAGCCAAATGCCTTGAGTGGAAAATGAACATTTCTTCAAAGAGGCTGAAACCTGTGCACTTTCCTTTCGTCACAAACTTTGGCGGGAAAGCTCGCCACCTGGAATGGGCCATTTGTGCAGCGTAGCTGCTTACAAAAAGTCATTTGACAATGTATAACCTTCTGTTCCCTCTACGCCAACACAATAATCACCATATTAATATTACATTTGCAAATACCCACGTGGCTCACCTCCTCCACTCCCTAATGTAATTTAGACACACAATAAACCACAACTCAATATCTCACTATTCAAGACTAACATGTGAGCTGAAAACGCACACACATGCAAACACATTTCTTTGAATATGTCTATAATTCAGCCTGATGTATTTTATCACAAAGCCCCCTTCACAGCTACAGTAGCAGCCTGCCACCAAAAAAAGGAAATGACCCCCCTTTTTCTCGCTCGCTCTTTTCAGCAGCCAAAAGGCAGGTGCACAAGCCCAGCTGAAACCTCAAATTCCTGCCTACCAGTTTTCCACTGTCAGCTCTTTCTGCAAGTGTGTGACCACCTTTGTCCTACACACAAACTTGGTTATCTTTGTGAGCTAGTGACAGGGTGTGAGCTCAAAAAGAACATGGAAACGGAAGGAAACAGAGCAAGAAAGAGGCAGAGATGTGACTAGGTGATCTCATTACAGCGGCCACCCCATCCGTGTTAGTGTCAGAGATATCGCAGCTGGGGGGCACACAATGGAAAGTCCACATGGTCGCAGAATGCAGTTATTTTGAAAGCTACCATTCACTGATTCACGAATTACGAGCAAGATTTACTGCAAAACTGAACAAAGGGGAGACAATTTAAATGACAAAAGTGAAAGTATTTCTTTTAAATTTCTACTGCAGTAAACTAGCCCATCTTGCTTCACAATGAAAGCAAAAATAAATTAGACTTTAGTCAAATATTATTTATTTAAAATCATTAAAGTTTGTTTGGAAAAAAAAATATTTTAAAATTATGAAATGAAAGCTGTGACTAGGATGCAGGATGGAAAGAAAGAGAAAGAACGAGAAGAACTGAGTGGCAGTGCAGCGCTGAGCTGCAGAGCTGCGCAAGTGTGAACAAAGAAAACTATACATCCATAGGTGAAGCCTATGGCAGTCGACGACCAAGCAGCCCATTGTTTAGGAAACACATAAATGGCAACATGCAGCTCAGAACATCATCTCCGGAGGTCACTGTTCTGCAATCGTCCTCTTGTGCACAGTAACAAAAAGACTTCAAACTTCTGGTTCTACAGGTGATGGAGCTGATAGAGCAACCATACTTTGAAAGACAACACAAACACAGACTGACAGCACACACACAAAACACTTTAGTTTAGGGTTTGTATGTACAAATTAGAGGGTGCATTAGCATGAGAAAAAGCGTGTGGCAGAGAGTGATGACAGTGCCATTGAGGGGAACAGCAGGCGAGGGCTGCCACGTCCCGTTCCAGGGGGAATGAATTAAAAGTGTCACCAAGCACATGGGTGGTTTAAATAGTCCATCGGGGACATATGCAATCACATGTGAAACCATAGGGCTCGGTGCACATATTATCATGATGCACTGTCACAGTTTGCTCCTAAAGAATGGCAAAAAGACAGTCCTTGCAGCTCATAAAACAGCCTGTGAATTATTTTAAACAATAAAATTACAAAACAAAAACACAAAGTACAACTATCAAGGATTAAGCATGATTCTTAAGGTTAGTTAATGTTGACAACAGTGTACGTTTCCATCCATTCAAGATCCAGGACACTTCCCACACAATAGGACAAACACTAATTGTCATTGTGCTCCCCTGACAGTCTGTTCAGAGCGTTACAATAGCCATAAGACAGGAACAGACGAAAGCAAAGACCGTGAGCGTGAAAAAGCAGAAGAAAAGAAGAATTCTGTCTCCCTTACCGTCCTCCTCGGGATCCTTTTTGAGCTGCATGTATACAGCCTGCACTCAGCTGTCTGTGACACGAGTCCTCTTATTCTCTCTCTCCCTCTCCCTCTCTCTCTCTCTCCCACTCGCTCTCGCTTTCTCTCCACCCTCCCTCGCTCGCTCGCGCTGCCTTTCAGACTAAAGCCAGAGGGAAAATCCCTGCTCCTAAATTCAGATGCTGCTGGCTTAACAAACCCTCTCAATGGAGAAGTCGCCAGCAGCCAATGAGAAAGCAGGAGGGGAGGTGGACACAACCATATGAGACGGAGAAAGAGAGAACGGAAAGCTCTGGGGAACGATGTAGGAGGGGGGAAGCGCTCCTCCCAGAGAGAGACAAGGCAAAGACGCTAACGCACGCTGAGGCAAACACAAACCGATACACATGCATCGAACCGTTTCCCAGCTACGTTGCTGGAAACATCCGATTGCAAGATGCTAAAAGTGTGCTGGGTTGTCCAAACACTCATCAGAATGAAAGTCATAATGAAATTATATATATACACACACATATGTATATATATATATATAAAACGAAAACCCTGCTTATTCAACATACATAAATTTTCTGTGGACATTTATGAATGAACAAGCTCACATACATTCAAGGCTGAACAAGCTGAATAGGCACAGAACAAAGAAAGAACCATGCATCAAGAGAGATAGTGACATTTCCATCCGTTATGTCATACGAACGCCCATTAAGGGATGGAAGAAGCTGACTTTCCCTTTGGTGTCGCTGCACTTTTGTTGTCCACCCAGAGCACACTGCTCCGGCAGCCTTTATTACACTCACACATCACTGGACCTAAGAGACAGAGGCCAACTTTCCCCTGGGGGCGGTGTGGCACCTGTGCTCATTGGACACTGCAACGGAACAAAGCGGTCGCTTGCTTGTTTGCAGACGCACGCACATACAGGGCCGTACCTCGGAGCCTTTCACATCTCAATTCAGCTGTAATAAATATTCTAATGAACATCTGCACAGGAACCTTGTCCTGTTTCTTTCCTTTCCCAGTCATTCTTTCTAATCTACCCAGGCGGATTTCACTGTCCCGCACTGTGCCTCTCGGAGACGAAGTGCCGTGAGTTAAGGAAGAAGCGGATGATAAGTCAATGTGTGGTTATTGACATTACATGGGGACAAACGGACGGGTAGAAAAAAGAAAGATCTGATAAATCTGTGTGCAATGGCATAGAATGAAAGATAAGATTAATGTGTGGGTTGATCACACGGTGCTGTGCTCATTCATCCCCGTGGCAGAGCAATCGAAGGGCTATTCAACCCAGAATCCGGCTTGCCAGATCCGCTCAGTCCACCACAGCTCATTTTCTAGGAAATGAGGAGGTTAGAGTATTAGGCATTGTTCCTTCGAACAACGTGAAGAATGTCATAAACGTAATAAAATGATTCATCCTGCCCACTGTTGGAATCAGGCTGCATTGGACCAAGAAACTGTATGTGTATACATAAAGAGCTCCATCTTCACAATAAATGTTACAGACGGACTGTCAAGAAATTATGCACAAAATGTGTTTTGTGCTTTCACATTAATCACTCAAAATAGTAACACGAAAGTACAGCCTCATGCGAAACTGTCAAACACCGTCTCTTTTCCCATTCACATTTCACGCTTCCAAAAGTGTCATCCGTCTCTTTATTGCAGGAATTAACGACATGAATTAACGACCCATTGTCAACTATGCCTGTGACTTCTGAATGGGATCCAGTTTCCAGTCTATGACATCATTGTTAATGGCAATAAAATGGTGTCAGCCCTTAATAGATGACACATGAATGGCCCTGAATGTGAATAAGGAGTGCAGAGCACCAAAACTAACATTCAGAAAGCTGGGAAACTTACTGAGAAGCTTTCACAAGGTATAATTCTGTGACTTAACTGGTATATAAGCTATATTCCCTATTTGCAAAAAAAAAAAAAAGGCTCAGGAGCAGATCCCGTATAACACCACTTAAGGTGTCAAACCAATTCAGAGAATGCTTTTTCGATCTCTCCACATTTTGCATATCAATACCATTTGTGGTGAGCCATGCAAAACGTCCAAATCTCCTGAGGAAAAACTGACAGACTATTGCAGGACCTGTAACACAACCTCTCTATGAAGATTTTTAACCATTTACAAGCCCAAATTACACTTAAGTGAGAGTTCACAGCAAATCAGATATGCAAAATGACATCTCATTCATATTTAGTATGAAAAATGTACAAAAAGTAAATGGAGACCAAGGCTCTAACACCTCATTCTGTGTTCTACTTTAGAAAAAACTAAATGTAACACATAAAACGGTGACTAAATAACAGAATTCACGCATCCAGATTAACTATTACTTGAAGACAGAAACTACAGAGATGTAGACTGTTGCATTCTCTTCAGGGAGAAATAGGTTTTAATATGGCTCCCCTGTCTGAGTGAGAAGTCGGTTATCATGCATTTAAAACCTACACGATACTGTTAATACAGAGTGTGCATCATAAGTACGATTAAGACACATTTCACTGTCACCCTGACAGCAAAAGAACGACTTTAAGATGGCGAAATGCCTTTTTGTTGAAGAACGAGGAATGTTGAAGAACCATACATGACTCATCGTAGATAACAGTAAAATAAGATACATTTCAACTGTGAAGAGGCATTTGTCTAAGCAGATGTCAGATTATGTGACTATGTAAATGTTAAATATGCCAAACGACATTCTTTCGTGAAACACAAAAGGAGATCTGGAGAATGACATCTGAGTCACCATTCATTTTCAGCGTATGAAGAAAAGATACAATTAAAGTAAATGGTGACTGACGCTGTCACAGTCTAACCTTTTGTGCTTCACAGAGAAGGAAAGGGGTTTATATCAATATTAGATATTAATTAACGTTACATTATTGACGTGCTGTTAGATTAATTGTTTTCGCTGTACCTGGCGGCTGGTCCATCTCAATGTAAAATATTAATTCAGTGGAATAGGGCATCATCACGTCTCTCCAGTCGTCATCTTCTTTCTCCGTATTCCACACTGTATTGTACATGGTCTGAGTCCTCTGGTGATCGACTAGGCTCTCACCAAACTGGGTAAAATCAAATTTTCAACACAGGCGACTGAAGGCAACATAAAAACCTCGTCTGACTGAACGGAGAGCTCAACTTTAACAGTCTGAATGCCTGCTTCAGAGTAACTGCGTGTCATGAAAGCTGTCAAAGCACCAGGCTTCACTCATCCGATATCATCTGATAAAGCATTTTTATAAAAAAATCTCTTAACAGTCCGACAGAACAGAAAGTAGATACCAGCTCTACAATCCACTCCGTCCTACCATGACGAAACAGTAGTCTTCATTTCAATCAGCTCACCAGGTCTACCGGCCCTTTCACTTCATGAGGACGAGTCCATTCGGTGCGCACTGCATGGGGGGGAAACCTGTTCTAACCGATACGCGTGGAGAAAATTACTCTACTCGTGTTTACATTTTACCGGCTAATACTTATAAAAATAATTCAAAACACGAATAAAAGTTTGATTTTATGGTTATCTCTTCTCATTTCGTCCTATATTACGGTGTCGTTTCATTCACAAGTGACATCATTTTTCTGCACCCCTTCTCCGTCTCGCAATGGACTCGTCTCAAAACGGATCACTGGCACTGTAGGTGCTGTGGAGCACGCACACTCCAGATTTGGGAGCCAATCAGAATGCGCGGCTCTCCCAACTAGTTGCCAAAGAAGTCGGAGTTTGTACATTATTTGCAGCCGCGTGTTTCTCATGATCCAATGAACTTGTCCGAAGAGCGGAAGTCGGCATTCTATTGGTCGAACCGTTACTATGAAGTACAAACTGATGGAGAGAACACAGTTCGGTTTTTGATACTATAATATGTAGCTAACATTAACATTAACAAATATGCATTTTCACTCAAACACAAACTGACTGTATATATGTGTTGTGTCCAAATAAGTTAACTTACTCCAGGCATTATGCAAAAATGTAATCCTTGCTGTCTCATGACAAAAACGTACCTGTGGGAACTGTTTTGCAACATGGGAAATACGTACCAATGAGTACATATCACTGCAGTTTCCAACAGAAAAGAACACTAGAGGCGGTAAAACAGCAAGCACTTGTAATCATTTTTGTACACAGTTATGATTACAGTTCCATATGTTTCTCTTTCTGGTGTTGTGCCGAATTCTGACCCCTGCCAGATTACTACCCCACTAGTATTGGTAGGTTTAGGGTTAGGTGTGGGGGGAGGGGTTAGGATTAGACAATCATGTAAGGATTTCAACAAGAGGGGATAATAATTTGGTAGGGGGTCGAAAATGGACACAACACTGGCAGTGTTGCCAGGTCCACAGTTTTCCCGCAAAATTCGGCTACTTTAATATTGTTGCGACGAGTTGTTTTTCATGTCTGCAGGTTGAAGCGACCCCACTAATGTGATATTTAGCCCCTGCAATGTGAATTTTACCAGGGGAACCCCTCCAAAAAATGTGTATTTCATATACCGGTGGGCCCCCCTCGAAACGCAACTGGGCTACTTGGCTAGCTTTGGGCTAGTTTTGAGTAGCAACTTTTGTTTGCGGCTTTTTTGAGAAAACCTGCCAACCCTGAACGCCAGACGTAACAAGCTCAGCTGGCATGGAATTGGACTTAGGATGCTGAACCTTGGGTGCGGGTCCTATGAAAATCATGACTCATAATGAAAGAGCTGAAAGATGAGAAAAACAACTACAACGACATGCTCACGATTGCGCTTTTGTGGTCACAAGTTTAGGTGTAGTGCAGATGGTACGTAATTTTAAAACGTCACAGAGTATTATAGTTATGGCGTCACTCAATGGATATTTCAAGTCAGAACTGCATTGACGTACAAAACCAACGTCACATAATGTACCATATGTATGTTAATCAAAATCAAATTGACATCAAATGTCGTATTTCACATCTTACAAAAAAGTTCCCACAGGTATGTTTTTTGTCATGAGATCACGTTGAATCTTTTACTAACTGTTGCCTGTGCTTCAGGTTTTCTTCTGTATGTACATCTCATTAAAGCAGGTTGGTGGGCTGCTTTAGAGACAGTTATTTTGTGGATAGCAATCTGTCATCCTGTATGTCTCTTTCAGTCCCCTCTGTTCACATACGTGTGATCTATCCATCAAGAGAAAGAATGTCTCTCTATGGCCAGAGCGAAAAAAAGGATCACAATGTTTGCATCTCTTTAATGCAGGACAGGGAGGAACCTCCAGATGGCTCGTGCCTGACAAAGGCTGTCCTTGTCAACTGTGTCAAACTTGCTTAATTGTCACTGTCCATGCTTCAGTTCAGCATGAGCAGATGGATCCAAAACAATGACAAGCAACCGAACAGCCACAGTAATCCATAAAAAGCTGTGGGAAAATATTAATCACTTACACCCAATGCATAATGAACGAGTAATAAATGCCACAGGACCATGTAAATTACATCCATACGCGCTGTAAATTCAAGACTGATGCATTTATTTGAGGTCACCCTGTTTTTGAGACTGAGAATGTCTGGTCTGGACTAAAGCGTATTGCTAGCCGCCTCTGCAACACCGGAGAAAGACACACGTGACTATGGGGATTTGAGCGTCAGAAAAGTGTGTGTGCCTTAGAAACCTTAATGCACAACCAACTGCGGCTTGTTATTGGTCCATGCCTGTCCTATTATTGGACAGTGAGCTAAATGCTAACAGTGTTTCTATGGTATGTCTGGAGGGGATTCAGATTTGGCTGATCCAAGATGTGCGAATTACAAAGGAAAAGATCTTGCCAACTACGTGCACGGCAACTTTAATTAATTACCAAAGTGAGTATCTATGAACTAAGACATGGTGAATGCCAACATTAAAATCAAATGCTTGGTCCCGAAGTATTAATTGTACCTTGATTGAATACATACCCGTGTAGTGCAGGATGAGTCATCAATATTTCACCATATAAATTTCGAATGTGCTAAAAGTTTGTTATCACTGTTTAGAAGTAGACTAACATATAGTTAGTCTTAAAGCCAACACACATGGAGATGTAAGCCTTAAAACGTTTAAATAATTGTATTTGCATATATTCGTATCATCAAAAGTTTCATCTTTAGCATTTGTAATGTCTGCTAGATTGTGTTTCACATTTAATCAGCAAGATTTATTATTTTACACATTTGTTTATTTCGTTTACTCAGTCGAAATACGTTTCCACATGTAGATTTGTGCATGTGAGCCCAAAAGGCAGGCATGACTAGCAGAAAGAGATTGTAATCTGCCTGACTACAAGACCCAGCTAAACGATGCCAAATCCTATTGAAAGAAGGAGGCAATAAGAACATCCAGAGAAGTTTTAAAGGTACATCCATGACTTGTAGATTTGAGGACGATGAATGACATTTTGACGACATGCTAATACAGAAGTCGCCTGCTTGCTGGGTGACAACAGCCTGACTGTGCTGTTTCTGTATTGACTATATGTAGCCTTGAGCATCTCATATTTTATCTGTGACTGTAACAACTAGAGTGGAAAGTACAATTTCAGTTCAGATGCAAATAGGCGGCTTCATTGTTCCATATTTAACACAGACATAAGGGCGGCACTGAAGAGGCACACAAAACCCAGAGCTGTTGTGTGACCAGTGGTGTGCATTATACATAATTCATAAAGGAGATGAAAGCTGAAAGAAGCAATATCATTGTTCCCCAGCTGATATCATGGAGGGAAAAATTAATTTCAATCCACTGTAAATTACACACAGTGAGAGCGATCACCTTTTCTGTTTTTTCTGCTGAGCTCATGAGAATCGGGCTGCTCTCTCTGTCACTGTCTCGCTGCCTGGAATAAGCCATAAGCTGTTTCTCTCAAAGCCAACTGAGAGAAAAGAACAGAACAACTAAAGATGTTTCTTTAAAGGAACAGTCCAGCTAAAAATGTACATTCTTTTATCATTTACTCCTTTATGTCGTTCCAAACCCTTTGAACACAAAAGGAGAATTATACTGGTTGCTCTTTTCCATCCAGGTAGTCCCTCAGAGGAACTAAAGCTTTCAAAAGAGCTTTCAAAAATAATGAAAAAGTACTATAAAATAATCATAAAAGCAATCCATATGGTTTGTGCGTTATATTCGAAGCCTTCTGAAGTTATACGATAACATTACGTGACGAACAGGCCAAAGAGTGACTAGGATATTCTTCGTAAATTACGATTTCGTGTTCCATCGAAGAAAAAAATCATACAGGCAGTATTGCTGCAATCGCCATGACAAATACAGACCACATATGACTAACTCACAAAGCTCATTACAGACCGGACGCACATTATAGACACAGTAGTTCTTTATTATCGGATACACCTTCAAGCATGACTAGATATCAGTCTCTTTTATCCACAAGGCTGCACTAATGGGCGCACTCGGCAGAAGGAGTCATGTGTCTTGGATAATGTACGCTCTGATTCGAGTTAAACGATTAGGCATACTGTCTGGTATTTGTTCTCGCTTCTCATCCCGAATTGGCGGGACTTTCAGGGGTGCGAAAATGCATAAATCACCGGTATTGCCGTGCTAGCGCGTGCGCAACAGAGCGGCCCCAAAAATGACAACGAAGTGTTAATGACTCTGCAAAAAAAAAAGAGCAGCAGCACACTGGCTTATTAGCTAGCAAAGGCAGAGACAGCCTCCCTCCCTCTCCATTTCTGGGTGGCAGGCAGTCTGCGCTCCTGTGATGTCATCCTGCAATGTGAGCATCCCACTTGGACTGATGCAATACTCCGGTGACACTCGGTAACAAGCAGTCAGCGTCTGCCAATCCCCGCCCCCATGCCCCCTTCCTCTGTCTCATTGTCTTTCTCTGTCATTCTCCACCTCTTGGCCACTTTTCTTACAGCGTTCTCAAGTTTTAATCAGCCTCTCTTTCACCTTTCTACCTTTCTCTCTCTATTTTCTCTCCTGGGTCTACTTTTCTTGTCATCCTTTTCTTTCCACACGCCTACTCCTCAGCCACCCTTCTCTCTGAACGGCCCTCTGGTTGTCATGGCATCAGGCACCATTGCTCAGCATTCTGCAGTTCAGCAGATAAAGGAAGGGCTGTTTAACTCTTGCCCGTCTGAGCCAGATCAGTCTGCAAGACGCAAAGATAGCATATCAGCAGGCGTTATCCACATACCCTAGACTAATTAACAGCTTACGATGATGATTAAACAGTCCTAAAACTAAATATCAGGGATGATAAGATGAACAAACAGAACATTAGAGGGTTGATCTGTGGTTTGAAGTCGCAAATAGCCCAGCCGCAGCGTCTGAAACCGCCACAATAAAACAAGCCCATTGTTTTATAGTACGACACCAGGGAAACCTGCTGGGCTCAACGGATATCTTTGCTTTCTGTCACGAGACTAAAGTGGTTAAACGAGGTCTGCAACTATTACAGCGTGACAACTTGAAAAGCAAAGAGTGACAGATTAACCCTTTGTCATAATGGCAAGGCTGCACTTACAGAAGCCAAGTAATGAATGGACTCATCAAAAGATTAGAGGCTGAACCTGGGTGTGCCTCTTCAGACAGGACTCATAAGGTCTCATAATGTCTTACCTACATTACTTCGCTAGCTCATACTTTTGTACTTTTCCTAGCAGTTCTGCTACTTTGTAACACTTCTCATGTAATGACCTTCTAAAAATGAATTTCCATAAGCCGCTCTATACTTTCTTAATTAAATAAAAAAAATGTTAATGACTATACAGTAGGAAATATAGTATATGTGCTTGTCTGTGTTAGTCTGAAATGGCCATCTAAATAGTACTCATCTCAAAACACCCATTTGAGAAAACAATTAACTGTGTGGACAAAGATATGTAACTTATAATATATTTATAATTCAAGTATACTTCAATATGTTCAGTCAGTGATTGTCAAAAGTGTAGAATATCATGACAGTTCATTAATTTGAATGATCTTAAAGGGATAGTTCACCCAAAAATGAAAATTACCCCATGGTTTACTCACCCTCAAGCCATCCTAGGTGTGTATGACTTTCTTCTTTCATACATTGGAGTTATATCAAAAAATGTCCTGGCTTTTCCAAGCTTTATAATGGCAGTGAATGGGTACTTAGATTTTATAGTCCAATAAAGTGCATCCATCTATTATAAAAAGTACTCCTCATAGCTCCAGAGGGTTAATAAAGTCATCATGAGGTGAATCGATGCATTTGTGTAAGAAAAGTATCCATATTTAAAACTTTATAAACGGTTATCTTTAGTTTTTGCTAAATGCGCGTTCATGAGAAAGTAACATTCCAGTGGATGATGCAGGATGTAGGCGAACGTGGTGATGAACGCGAAAACGACGAACGCAGAAGTGCGGTGTAGAGAGCAAAACAAAACACTGGACAAGAATTAGAAGTGCAAAACGGGCATTTGTAAAGAAAAAATGTTGGAGGATTTTGATATAAGCCAAGAAAAGACTGTTTTTTCTTTGTTGTAAACAAAACTTGGTTCTTACGAAACTAGCATGTTCTTACTGGAGCTTATGGTTCACCTATGTCCTACAGTACAGCATCTGTTGAAACGCCACGCGAACGCACATTCGAAGTTAGTGGGAGCTAGAGATAATGGTTTATAAAGTTTTAAATATGGAAACTTTGCTTACACAAACGCATCGATTTGCTTCAGAAGGCCTTAGTTAACCCCAGGGATGGGGTTGGAGCACTTTTTATGATGGATGGACGCACCTGATCAGACTTCAAAATCAGCCATTCACTGCTATTACAAAGCTTGGAAGAGCCTGGACATTTTTTAATACAACTCTGATTGTATACGTCTGAAAAGGGTGAGTAAATCAGGGGGTAATCTTCATTTTTGGCTGAAATATCTCTTTAAGAAACAATAATTTCCGGTTCTGATTTTGATTCCTTCAATTCTGTTTGATACCTAAAATCTTTTAATAATTTTGAAAATAAATGAATGGAACAGAAAGAATTCTTCACTGAGTCCATTCACTACATTTAAAAATCTGTTGTTAAGATTGTGATTTTGGTAACACTTTACAATAAGATTCCATATGTTACCTGTTAGCTACATTAGTTAAAAAGATTTCTTAAAATCAAAAGTTGTACGTCTCAATATTTTCCTGAGCTAAAGTGACTGAACTAAACACTGAACTTAGGTTAACAAAGATAAATGCATATGGGAATGCAGTTTGTTCATCCACTTTTGGGAAATAATCATTATATTTTAAGAGTTTCATTTTGCTTGGCCACAATGCAAAGTAAATAAGTAGCTGCAGCTGGCCATATAAAACATCAACTTTAAGACAAAGCAGAGGCCACTGCCAGACAATTGCATCAGTAAACGAACATCCATGTTGTAAGCATCAATCCTGTTATGGATAGCACTAACTATATTTACCAGTGCCTGCATTTACGCCAATCACGTAGGGCTACTGGGCTAACTTTAATTACCATAAATATTAAACTTTAGTTATATAATAATATTCATAAGCAAAGTTGAACCTTTATAATTTAATGCCCAATCCCCCATACACATACGTTACATGTTCCCACACCTCTGAGTCTTAGCATTTGTCTTTTACTTTCTTTTTGATATGCATCAGACTAGTAGGCAATGTACACCATGACTCAACAACTTGACATCCATATCCATCTATATATTTTCATACTAATTTAGTGCACTGAGTGGGATGAAGCCTATTCTGTGATGTATAGTACTAGTATAACTTTGATCTCTTCTGAAACTTCTGTTTAAAAGTTATCACTTCCAGAACTTTATATATGAACTGTGTTAATGTATTAAATGTGAATCCAAAGGGATTACACAACTTCAGGACCCTTCAGTGTAACTTCAAGGTTGTATCCCTTCCCTTGATTGTAACAAGTATCAAAGTTCTGTGCATAATTAATTTCATCTGATAAGTCTGAGAGTTCCGATGAGATTTCATGCTGAAGTGAACAAACTATCCAATAAACCCCAAGCTCTTAGTTACAATTATAACCAGCACCTGATGCCTGTCTCATCCCTTGATAGAAGACTGAACTCAGTGACACACGCATGTCATTGTATCAACTGCTGATTGCCTTCAACTCCCACGGTTGTGGTTGCTAGGCATTTGAATCGCATCCAAACAAAGAATGGAAAGATGCAAATGAGACTCTCATCCTTGTTTGAAACCACAGAAAGATAAAATAAAAACAATTCAGCGCTGTCATCAGGCACAACTGAAAACTTTGTTTAACAACACAGTGCTGAGAATTAACAATCTTTTTTTCTGGTTCTTAGTATGCATTTAACATGTATCTTTTGCAAACTGTGCACATGAATCAACATCATAAGCAACAAAGTGCACATTCAGTTTATACACTTCATCAGAGTCAGTAGCCTTTGACAGAACAGCAGCTGACCCAGTCCTGGCCTGCAGAGGGGATCTGTTTCTGTACAAGCAAAACACCATCACACCGAGGGAGCTTTGAGGCCAAACAGCCCGTGCGTAACGGTTATGCTATTGGCACGTTTGGAGATGGGAGTGTGTAATTGTTTAAGGAACTTGGAAATTGGAGCCAGGTGGATGCACAATGATTCCATGTAGTTCATAAACATGCTCTTGTGTTTGTGTTTCTCTCTTACACGCATGTACTGTAGTACACACACAAGTTCAGAGGTTTTTTGCATAGTATGCAAACCAAGACTTCAACACCACTACAGAAAATGGAGCACTTTTGGTTAAAAGTAGAATGTTATTAAAATGACCCACAGTGAAATAATTTACGAGCTGATACAATGAATAACAAGCATGAAAGAATGATGTAGGCTAAAAAGCAAAGCATGGTTGCTGCTGGCTCAGCAGAATACCGATTTACAAATCTGATTTCTTTACCTTAGGGGAATATTCATGAAAAAGCGCCAGTGTGAGTTTGTTAAAGTATGTTTGTAAAGCATGGCAAGGTTTTATTTGTTCATGAAAAAAGCATTCAATGTTGCATTAAATGTATTTTTAAGAAGTACAGTTGAGGTCAAAAGTTTACAACCCCCTTTCAGAATCATTAAAAATGTTAATTATTTTACAAAATGCATGTCATTGTTTTTTTTTTTAGTACTGACCTGAATAAGATATTTCACATACAGTTTGCATACAGTCCACAAGAGAAAATGACCTGGTTCAAAAGTTCACATCCCCTTGATACTTTATACTATGTTGTTACCTGAATGATCCACAGCTGTGTTTTTTTGGTCTAGTGATACTTGTTCATAAGTCCATTGTTTGTCCTGAACTGTTAAACTGCCTGCTGTCCTGCAGAAAAAAACTTTCAGGTCCCACAAATTCTTTGGTTTTCCAGCATTTTTGTGTATTTGAACCCTTTCCAACAATGACTGTTTGATTTTGAGATCCATCTTTTCACACTGAGGACAACTGAGGGACTCATATGCAACTACTACAGAAGGTTCACTGATGCTCCAGTAGGAAAAACAAAACAAAACATGCATTTAGAGCAGGGGGTGAAAACTTTTGAACAGAATGTTTTTCATGGCTACAGAAGGCTACAGAAGATAGTTGTTTCCCAAAAGACAAAATATGTTAAATTTAACCTGATCTTCAAATTCAAAACGTTTTCACCCCCCACCACTTAATGCACCGTGCTTTCTTTTGGAGCATCAGTGAGCATTTGAACCTTCTGTAATAGTTGCATATGAGTCCCTTAGTTGTCCTCAGTGTGAAAAGATGGATCTCAAAATCATACAGTCATTGTTGGAAAGAGTTCAAATACACAAAAATGCTGGATTTTTCTGAGGAACAGCAGGCAGTTTAACTGTTCAGGACAAACAAGGGACTCATGAACAACTATCACTAACTAAAAAAAACACAGCTGTGGATCATTCAGGTAACAACATAGTATTAAGAATCAAGAGGATGTAAACTTTTGAACCTTGTCATTTTTATAAATTTAACTATTATTTTCTTTTGTGGACTATATGTAAACATATTTTATGTGAAATACCTTATTCAGGTCAGTACTAAATAAACAATAACATGGATTTTGTATGATCCCTCTTATTTTGGTAAAATAATTAACATTTTGTAATGATTCTGAAAGGGGAATGTAAACTTTTGACCTCAACTGTCGGTTTCTGCCGTTTAACAGCGAAAGAGGAAAAGAAGCCAAATGAGGAGAACATGAGTGGGGACAAGTGGATAGAGTGAGATACGTGAAATGAAGTAAAGAGTCTGAAGTGGCAGGCTGGATAGAAAAGCACAGAAACATCCTTTGTGTTCTTAATGTTTCAATGCAACTCAAGGGTCCAAAGGGAAAAAGGAAAGAGTTGATGACAGCAGTGTAAACTGAGGATGAAGCAAGTGACTAACTGTGCATTTGAAACACTTTCTGACAAGCAGAAGGAAAAGATTACTACTTTATATTCAACATTGTGAGAGTAAAGACATGTATAATGTTACAAATGATTTCTGTTTCATCTGTTTTCATTTTGAACTTCCTATTCATCAAAAAATCTATGAAAAACAGCACAGTTTCAACAAAAATATTAAGCAGGAATACAGGAATATTACTGTAAATACAAACTGTAATAACATTTCACAATATTCCCGTATTTTTGCTCAAATAAATAATTGGTGCACGTAAGAAACACATAAAAAAACCCAAACTTTTTAATGATATTGGACCCTATTATAACTGGCAATGTTTCAGTGATTTTCAGTGAACTGAAACATTCACTGTGCCAGGTCAGTTTGACCGCATGCAACTATCTGACCACGCGTATGCAATCATAGGTCACAACTCTCTCCTCCGATGAAATATATTTGTTATCCAGGTCCAGGAAAGCAGAGTGATTTAGCCTACTTGTGATCGCTAGATTGAATTATCCTAAATGAAAAACGGGAATGGAAAACGACAAATTACAGAATGAAAGGCTCGCTTATGTGCATGGACACAGTTATTGTGGTCAAAAGACAAGCAGTCTTTTGCTTACACATCTTACTGAGGACAAATGACATTATGTGTCTAAAATTGAGAAAAACACTCTAATATGCTTTGCAACATTAATTACAAACACAGAGCAGCTGTGAGACATGAGTTTTGTTGAATGTTCCCAAAACAGCTGTGGGAACTCTTGAAGTCTACCTCACATGAACTAGTAGATAAAGAGCAGAAGTATATGATATTAGATTCACTTCTGCATTTAATCAAATTGTGAGGTTTTTTATGAGATGTGTAATGTTAAGTGTAACTATCTATAATGAATCTGTCTTTGGACAAAATAGAAAAAAGACTCTCTTGACCAAATAAAGAAGATGGACAAAAAAAAGAGCAACCAAAGCAGTAGGCCAAGAAATGCTTCCAGTAGTAGGTTGCATATCAATGTGTTGTTTTGATTTGACTGTAAACTGCAGAACTAGTAAGTTGTAGTTAATTTAGCTTGACCCCTCAGTCTTTTTCTCTTTCAAGAGTTACAGGGGATTGGTGCAATGACATCACCTCAGAGCATGACAACTGACACCGCAGCTCTCATTGACCCAGTGCACTCTCGGCTTTGTTGACTGAGCAGCCAATCATTAGAGCACATCTTCAATTATTCAAGGTAGTGCCATGTCACTTATCCTCTCTGATGAAGACGAATGGGGCTGTGGCTATGGTACGAGATGACACTGGGGTCTGCTGAGGCCTGACATCAACTGCTAAAGAGACTTATTCATGCGCTGAGAATTTTTAAGTGTCCTCTGTGATTTGGCAATAAAGAAAAGCCAAGCATGATGCGGTATTAGATATACAGTGTCTGGACCTGTGCAAATAAACAAACAGACCAACAAACCTCCTGAAGTACAGGATCTGGCATTTACATGTCAAAACATCATGTAAATTATTTTGAAATAATCTGCATAAATATCTGCTAGATGGTGTGTTAGCTGGTCTATGATTATCCTAGCCTCTTTATTAGCTTAAAAGACTTCAGCCAGGCAAGGCAAAGCAACGTCTTAATGACATTTCATTAGAGGTACAATAGCCATCTTTGTACCTTGTCTATTTCTTAAAAGTATACTGGATGGCTATATGACCACACGTAGGTGTGATTCTTTAGGGTCTTCATGAAATGCCTGCTAAATACTTGGGTTAAAATTCCTCAGTGGTCATGTAAAAAAGCACCCTTTCACCTTGTCAAAAACAGCTGTTCGCAACTACCTGTTTTGGTGCATGTCTCTTTCAATGATATATATTTTCAAAATAATTAATAAATTAACAAAACGAAGGAAAAAAACGGTGCAACAAGTGGCAGCCTATATGCAGAATTTGGTTTCATTTTTGTGATGTGCTTTTGAGAAAGAGGCATCCTGTCTGTGTCCTTTATTTTACAAAAGCACAGTGTGAATGTAGACAAATAAAAGAAATATTAAAAATAGTTTCCAATAATGTCTTACTTTTATATGACCACAAAAGGAGGAGTATTTTAAGTTGCTTTTACTTTTATAAGGGGGAAAAAAATAAATAAATCAAGTGATCATGCAGGTGCCTATGGCGCACAGTTAAGCATTACTAACTTGACAAAGCAGCCTGTTCATTGTCATTATAATATACAGTCAGCCAAACATATTGAAAAACCATGCTATTTCACTTTCCCTCACTCCACAACAAATCCTTAAATTTAAAGGTAGAACAGAACTAAGAACAAAACAAGAATGAAAATATAAGCTAACAAGCCAAAACGAACTAATGTAAAATGTTGTACTTTTGTACAAAATGAGTACATTTTAACTTGCAACGTACTAAAGGAACATCAAATTAAGATATGTATGTTTGAAAGGTAACTCGTATTTTTCTTACCATGTATGAAATAATATTAGATACAATTTAATAACATAAATATGATTTAATGCGCTTTTGACCTTAAGAGAAACGGTGCTTTAACGTGAGCAACACCACGAACACGGATGCTGCCTATAGGCTAATTCTGTCATGTGATACCACATTTATTTGCTATAAAGTGTTTCCAAACAAATTTTTGTGACATTTGAACTATCGATATAGAATTTATGCGCTAAAGTTAAACAGAAAAAGATGAGAAATTTTATTTTATAAATGGCATTTCCATCACTACCTTGGATGGAAACCTGGCTACTGTAGGGTTGTTGCACTCACACTGCTAAGACACATGTATATGCAGACACTATGTAAAAATTATTTTTGCATCCGATATCCCTTTTAAAGGTACTATTTTTCTAACTTTTTGTTGATCAAAGAATCCTGAAAAAATGAATCAAGGTTTCCCCAAAAGTACTAGGAGTGGAATAAGCATTTGGTTTTAATTTGAACATTTGAAGGCAAAAAAGTTGTACAATTTAAACTAAAGATGGAAACTTAAGAGAAATCAGTGAACTGATACTATAGCAAAACCTTATAAGTCTTTATAACGTTGAGAAAAATCTGAGAAGTGAAACAGAAGGACTTTAAGATCTACTAAGAGGGTATGTGAGTGTAAACTCGGGTTTTTAGGCTTGTAGATGTGGTTAGCCATAATGGGATTAATGGAGGAAAATCTGTGTGAATTAATCTGGCCTAACGGAGAGGGAAGCTGAAAGATGCACTGTGTTCCTCGTCCAGCTGTCTGTCTGACTCCACACTCTTCAATCCACTGAATCCTTTTCCAGTAGGTATGAGTCAGGAACCGAGTGGCAGTGACTCAAATGACTTCTGTATAGCCTAACTATAGACTGTTTATGATTGATACACAATTTCAGTTTGAATTTGAATAAAATGAATTCTGAATAAATAAAAGCATGAACTTTAAAAAAAACAAAAAACAAACAAACAATAAAATGCACTGCTACTACAGTTGCTGCGGTATTACCTGAACTAATTTTATACTTTCCCCTCCATTTTATAGTTTTGCTTTAACACTGAAAATTATCTGGGTCAAGGCTTTTTCTTTGGCCACGTACTGTACGTATGCTTATGCATGTATGGCTGGACGCAAAAATACCACACCCTACCTTGGGAGCTCTCGTCTGGTGAGATGGCCTACAGTGTCATCTGCTCTCTGCCCAGCGGGTATGAACAACCAGCATCTGCTGCATGTTAAACATTCACATGCACGCTCATGCACATAAGCACGTACACAGGCACGCACACACACAAACACATTGCTAAACTGCTGAGAATACAACTTTCAGCTCAAATCCCAACGTTTGGTTCCAATCCATCCTCTTAACAGTTTTTTAATCACACCAGGTGGAACCATATTCAAAAGCAGCACATTCTGGGATGCGATTCCTAATAAATCCTGTCAAATATATTTAGTTGATTCATTTAACTTACTAATTTAACTTACAATCCTATGGAAGCCTGTTTTCACCACTTAATAAAGAATAAAAAAGGTAATTGTGACTTTTTTAAACAATTCTGACTTTTTTTCTAGCAATTGCGAGTTTGCATCTCACAATTCTGACTTTTTTTCTCAGAATTGCATGATACAAACTCTTAATTCAGATTTTTTTCTCAGAAATGAGATAAACTTGCAATTGCGAGTTATAAAGTCAGAATTGTGAGAAATTAATTCACAATTCTGAGAAATAAAGACGCAATTCTGAGAAAAAAAGTTTACTTCTCGCAATTCAGATTTTTTTCTCAGAATTGCATGATATAAACTTGCAATTGCAAGAAAAACTCTTGATTAAACTCAATTCAGAGGAAAAAGTCAGAATTGCAAATTTAATTCTCGAAATTCAGATTTTTTTCCTCAGAATTGCAAGTATCTCAATTCTGTATCTCAAATCAAGTATAAAGTCAGAATTACATGATATAAACTCGCAAGTGCAAGTTATAAAGTCAAAATTGCAAGATATAAATAGACAATTATGAGGAGAAAAGCCACAATTACAAGTATCTCAATTTTTTCTTAGAATTGTGAGATATAAACTTGCAACTACAAGTTATAATGTCCACAATTTCACATAATTGCGAGTTTATATCACAAAATTCTGAAAAAAGTCAGAATTATGAGTTTGTATTCTGCAATTCTGACTTTTTTCTCAGAATTTCATGATATAAACTCACACTTACGAGAAAAACTATCAATTAAACTGAAATAAACTAAATTCTGAGTAAAAAAGTCAGAATTGCAGGATACAAACTCGCAATTCTGACTCAAATAAAGTATAAAGTCAGAATTACATGACATAAACTCGCAATTGCGAGAAAAACTATCAACTGAACTCTCAATAAAACTCTCAATTCTAAGAAAAAAAGTCAGAATTAGTAACTCAATTCTGTATTGAGTACTTGAGATACTCAATTCTGTATCTCAAATCAAGTATAAAGTCAGAATTACATAATATAAACTCGCAAGCGTGAGTTATAAAGTCAGAATTGTGAGATATAAACTTACAATTCTGAGGAAAAAAGCCACAATTGCAAGTATCTCAATTTTTTTTCTCAGAATTGTGAGATAAACTCTCAACTACAAGTTACAATGTCCACAATTTCGCATAATTGTGAGTTTATATCAGGAAATTCTGAGAAAAAAGTCAGAATTGTGCGTTTGTATCACGCCATTCTGAGAAAAAAAATTTGCGATATAAAAAGTCGCAATTACCTTTTTTCATTCAGTGGCAGAAATGAGCTTCCACACAATTCAATTAACATAATCAATATTTTGAACATATACACAGCTTTTTTGTAGCTTAAAATTGAGCTAACTTTACTTTCTTGTTAACTTTTTTGTATTATAAGTGTCTTCAAAGCCACTTTTCTATAAACATATTGAGGGTGTAAAGAGCTGCTTATGATGTATGTATATCAATAAGGCCTTGTTAGGGCAGTCCAGCTGGGAGCCCACTTAGCTGCTGTTGTGCCCCCTTTGTTTGCATACATGTGCGTTGTGTGTCAGAGTAACATGCCTGACATCTACATGTCAACAGACTCTTAACACAAAGCAGAGCCATGTTGGCCATGTGTTGCATGTGTGAGATGTAAATTCAGATTAGACACAATACATATTCTTTATATCATGCTCACTTTTCCTTTTGTATTCCTTTTCTGCATTTAAACACCAAACAGACTTTGTGTTTACATGGGTACACATGACTGATGATCTAGATAATTAACTGTGAATAAAGTGATAAGGGTGCATATTAACGTTTAAATAAATAACATTGATTATATTATGTATTGTTAAAGAAAAACACAGCATAGGCACTTGTATATAAAATTTGTAGATGAAACTGTAACAAATCCACTTGATTTAATTGATAGTGTTTTTGGCAAAAATACTGTGTATTAACATATAACTGAGGCTGACATCAATGGCCTAACTGCAAAATAGCTGAAGTTTAAAGAATGGTCTACTTTTAACTTAGAAACAACATTCAGCACCTGATTTAGATTAGGGTACAGATCATGGAACAAGAGAGACACGGAGGATTCCAAGTGCTTACAAAGCAAGCGGATAAGGCTGCCATACAGCGTATCTGCCAGGAGAACAAGGACTTGAATATTACTGAAAAATAGGAGTGACGCAGACATCTGGAGAGTTGCTGACTTGAACGCTAAACAAGGACCAGCTCACCAACGTAACTGATACTGGTGGTAAATCCTAAGTACAATTTGTAAAAACTGTTTTAGACAGATGAATTAATACAATTTTTTTTTTTGCTGCAGTTCTTGGATTAAAATCCTTAACAATTTAAAGGGATGGTTCACCTAAATAAGAAAATTCTGTCATTAATTACTCACTCTCATGTCGTTCCAAACCTGTAAGACCTTCGTTCATCTTCTGAACACAAATTAAGATATTTTTTGATGATTCTGAACCTGCGTAGACAGCAACCCAACTGAAACATTCAAGGCCCAGAAAGGTAGTAAGGAAGGACATCATTAAAAAAGTGCATGTGACATCAGTAGTTCAACCTTAATTTTATGAAGCGACAAGAGGTACGCGGGAGTACCGTTGATGTCTATGTAGGGTCAAAAAACTCTTGGATTTAATCAAAAATATCTTTTTCTTTTTTGTTCTGAAAATGAACAAAGGTCTTACAGGTTTGAAATGACATGAAGGTGAGTAATTGATAACAGAATTTTCATTTTTTGGGTGAACTAACCCTTTAGGTCACTGTTTAAATTTAAGACATGTGTGACCCTGGACCACAAAACCAGTCTTAAGTCGCTGGGGTATATTTGTAGCAATAGCCAAAAATACATTGTATGGGTCAAAATTATAGATTTTTCTTCTATGCCAAAAATCATTAGGAAATTAAGTAAAGATCATGTTCCATGAAGATATTTTGTAAATTTCCTACTGTAAATATATCAAAACTTAATTTTTGATTAGTAATATGCATTGCAAAGAACTTAATTTGGACAACTTTAAAGGCGATTTTCTCAATATTTAGATTTTTTTTGCATCCTTAGATTCCATATACTGAAATAGTTGCATCTCGACCAAATATTGTTCTATCCTAACAAACCATACATCAATGGAAAGCTTATTTATTCAGCTGTCGGATGATATATAAAGCTCAGTTTTGAAAAATTTACCCTTATGACTGGTTTTGTGGTCCAGGATCACATATTAGTCAACTGCAACTTCCCAAAGATAAAAAATAAATATTTTTGGCTTTGCATTCAAAATTCACAGAATGGTGCTTGTGTATGGGTTAAAAGGTGGTTGGTTCAAAATTCTGAACCTTTGGGTTATAACCAGCGTAGTTCATGGCTAACCTAATTAGACAGTCTACTGAGCATGCTGATGCTGATGACACTCACAGTTCTTGAATTTGCACTCAGAGAGTCATTTTAATTTGAGCAAGCAATGCTGAACTAAATGGGAGGGAACATTGCTTAGACCCACTCCATTTTTTCAGGGCATCCATCAGAAAGATGAGCCAGCAGGGTCTCCTCCTGATCTGTCTGTGTCTCTGTCCCAATGACCCCCCTTCTCCATGACCCACTCTTTAACCCATTCCCCCTATCGTCACCCCATCAAAAGAGCTTGTGCGCTCAGAGGCTCCAAATCAGCCATCACACATGACAATTATGCAGAAGTGACATCTCTCACTGTGACATTAGCCAGATGTACAAGTATCTAGAATCTCAAAAGTGAGTGGGGCAGTGACATCAGGGCAATGAGGGGGTGATACAATTAAGTAAAAAAGTATTTGTAGTAGTAGTAGTAATATCTGAAACAGATATTAACCGAGTCTATGACTGAAGCCTGGGTTAAATCTTATTACAGTAATACACTTAAGCAGTCATGCACACATCAAGACATCTGCGCATCAAAGAAAAGGTCAAACATCCCTTTTGATTGAAATGATGAGGATCACATACGTGGTTTAACACATTACGTCAGCAGATCTTCGAGTTTGCAATGTGCAGAATGGCACGTAGCATTTATTCTAAGCCAAATAAAATTTTATGAGGCGCAACTTTGTATCACAGAGCCAGAGGCGCATACTAGGAATTTTGAAATAGGGCTATTATACATAGTGATTGATCAGTTTATGAGAAATCCTGAGGTCAGTAGAAGTAGCACTTCTTCAAAATTGCCATTGGAAAGCCGTAACAACTATATTTGGCTTATCACTCGGACACAGGACACGATTTGGTCCAACAATAGCATCATTATTTACACCCAGATGGAGAGGCCAATTGATAGGCGGAGGTGGATTTATGCTGTGAGCGTGAGGAGGGTTGACCTACACCCCTGACCTTCTCTCATCTGTCCCTGAGAGGGGGATTGATGTCTGGATGCACTAGGCCAACAATGGCAGACCTAGACACAGGAAGAGAGCCTCTGGGGGAGGGTGAAAGGAGAATGAGGTTCATCAGTGACAGCTGAGAAGGAAATGACCTACGCCTTAGTGTGGTGATGTCTTTGTATTATTTCAAACCATCCATCATGGGCTATTGTAACCTGCAAAAAGTACAATACCAGCAAAAGGTTATGAGTTCTTTAGGATGAAGCATCAAGAACTTTTCA
This sequence comes from Labeo rohita, assembly GCF_022985175.1. Taxonomy (NCBI): domain Eukaryota; kingdom Metazoa; phylum Chordata; class Actinopteri; order Cypriniformes; family Cyprinidae; genus Labeo; species Labeo rohita. The sequence continues at coordinate 21,191,302 of NC_066874.1, read as the reverse complement.
CCACTGCAATGCATCATAATGCACATTTACATCTTGAGAGCACATAAGAATGTTTCAACTGTTTGCGTCGATGCAATCAATGTCAATGGAGTTCAAATGTTGAAATGGAAAAAAACCACTGAGACATTTTTTACAATTTTTGGTGGTCTATCCCTTTAACAACAGTGGTTGTTTAGGAAAGTGTTTGTGTAGCCGAGTCTCCAGGCTCAGAAGAAGAAGCGGAGAAACAAGCCCCATGGATCAGACCATTAGATGATGCTGTCAGTCACTGGTTGTCTAACTGACAGCAAATAACCTCCTGTGGCCTGAAATGGATCTACTCGCTTTCCTCAACTCATCCAACAGTCAACTGCTACAATAAAACCCACAGTCCATGAAAAATAGCTTCTGCTGAAGAATCCCCATCATCCCTCTCTCGCCACTTTGCCTGACATCTCAAGCCTTCCACTGGGCTCACCAACGATATCTCCATTCTCATCCGTTCATCCATCCATAGTCGACTGCGTCCTAACACGATCATCTGGGTGACTCTAAATCGAAGGAACCCTCTTGACAATTCCATTCCTGCATAAGAAATTTGGGTATTTTAAGATCTAGACGTCTCCTTTTTGACTGAACCTGGTAAATCTCTTGGGTCACTGCAGCTGCTGATATGCCCACTCGGCTGTCTTGATGGACAATCCCATCTTTCTCTGTAACAGCCGCAGTAATCCACCCAATCAAACGCATACAATGGAGGCCTAGGGTCAATAATGCAAATCCGACAGTGCTTGCACCAACCAAACACTGAAAACATTCAGATTGTAGCTATATTTGATTAAACTCAAACGCTGAAAGCCTGCTGATAACTGGGGTGACTGTGGTGTAAGTTCTTCTGAAAGAAAAATACGTACTTTGAATGGTGAATGGCAATTTGGATTAAGGAGAGAAAGACATACTGGACAAAGGTAATAAAGAATTTTTATTTCTCAAGGCATGGCGTTTTTTTAGATTCACATGAACTGACTTATTACATCTGCTTTGGTATATTGTGACAGTGACTCTTCCATCATTGTTGCCTTGGAAACTTTGGTGCAGACTAAAACCAAATGCTAGAGCAGCAGATTTGGCAGTGTGGGAGAAACCAGTTCTGCTTTGTCATCACTGCCATAATTTTCTTTGCAGCACTGCAAAAAGTAATCCATTTCTTTGCATTTCAGCCATCTGTTCCAGAAAATGTAGAGACAACGTTGGCTTCTCGAGGTACATCGACGTTTCCCACACCTCATTGTTATCTAGAGGGGTTTTACATTTTTTTTTTAAGGTAACATATAACAAAAATCTGACTTGCTATAAAGTGCTATAATCGCAGTTAAACCAGAAAACGTGAAAAATAACAACCCAGTAATTTTTTTTTTGGTAAGCCTTTCACTGCAAGCTTTTGAAAAAACAAGCGTGTTAGATTTCACTCCCCCTGTGACGTATAGACAGGGGATAATATTATAATTTTGCTGCCCCTTAATCTGCACGTTTCCACCCACGGTGCTACCATTGTATTTTCCAAGCGACAACTGTGTACCAGTTGTAATGCCTTGGCAAATGTTTGAGCAAAGCATGCTAACAGTTCTGTCTTTGGCTGCACAGATGAGCACAGAACACTATTTAGAGTCCCAGCCTCAGAGGAGACAAGAGAGCAATGGATTTATTGATTTATTTACTGTATATTACTCTGCTGCCACACAGATCTAATATAAACGTGATTTCCTTCCCAGCTGTTTACCTTCACAGACATAACTGTTTTTATAACTCATATGTGTTTTAATATAAACCTGTGTATTTGACAGTTTAAGCGCAATAAGACTTGAAAGAGAACTTAGTTTAGTACTCACATGCCGTGTGACAGTCGCTTTCTGTGCGCGTGCTTCAGATGTGCGTGCTCACAAAACCCTATTATCAGAAGTTTAAACTAACGTGGTTTAAAACGCACAATTTCAACGCTATAAACATAATAATCAAAACCAAACAGATGTTTTTAGCAAAGTATCTGAGCTATGAGCTGTAAAGGCACAGCCTTATTCTGGAAATGGGGGTGGGGATTAGCAGCTCATTTGCATTTAAAGAGACATGCATGAAAACAACGTGTTTCTGCTTCTACTTAAAATAGGCATTTGTAAAATGATATAATAAATGATCTGTGGGTTTTTTTTTAGCTGAAACTTCACAGACAAATTCTGGGGACACCTAAGACTTATATTACATCTTGTTACAAGGGGCATAATAGGTCTCCTTTAATACAAAGGACTCTCAAATATGATGATCCCTTTGTGCCCTCTTTATTAAAATATAATGGCAGGTACATATTTTGACTCATTTTAAAAAATTTAGCATTTGTGTCATTTTACTAAAGCTAAAAAAAAAAAAAAAAAAAAAAAAAAAAATAATTAAAAAGTTATGTGGAAAGTGTTAATTCAAAATTATAAAGAATTAATTCTTTTTTTGGACATTTGCCATGGTAAATACCATTTTTATTTTGAAGTACCATGTATAAACATAGAATATTAATGTGGTAATAATTCCATACCATGGTGTATGTTTTTGTAAGGATAATTTCATGCATTATCCTTATCTTTTCATACTCCCTAAAAAATGAGTATGGACATTTGAGAGTATGTGCTTGTGAAGGCTTGAGGCAAAAATAATTGTGCTCACTTAAATGAAGAACTCCACTTCCAGAACAACAATTTACAATTTACTCACCCCCTTGTCATCCACAATGTTCATGTCTTTCTTTCTTCAGTCGTAAAGAAATTGTTTTTTGAGGAAAACATTTCGGCATTTTCCCCCATATAATGGACTGGTATGGTGCCCCGATTTTGAACTTCCAAAATGCAGTTTAAATGCGGCTTCAAACGATCCCAAATGATAAGATAAGACTATTGTTCCTCGGCTGGGATCATTTACAACTGCATTTGGAATCGTTTGAAGCCACATTTAAACTGCATTCAAAATCGGGGCACCATATCAGTCCATTATATGGGGAAAAAATGCTGAACTGTTTTCCTCAAAAACAATTTCTTGATGACTGAAGAAGGAAAGACATGAACATCGTGGATGACAAGAGGATGAGTAAATTATTTGTAAATTGTTGTTCTGGAAGTGGACTTCTCCTTTAAGATATTGCATTTAATCAAATGTTTCTTTCATGCTCCGTCAAACTCTCTCACAGACCCTAGTTAAAATGTATACGTTTCATTGATATATTTGATTGACAGTGTTTTCAGCTCTGTTTTAAATCTGATACTTAACCTTGACCAACATCACAGCTTTTTTTCCTCACAGAAAGAAAATATGTCAGTCTGACCTCTATATTTTTGGTTGTTACACTCTGAGTTAAAACTGGTTTGAGTTTCAGTTCACAGTTCAAGTCATACCGTAAGCTCAAAGCAATCAAAACACCAGCAGTTCCTGCAACAAAATCCAACACAGAGCACCAATAGAAAAAGGATGCATATTTTAAACACACAATGCAAGTTGGGAATCTTTCATGGGAATATTTCAATCAAGGCGAAGTTGCTTCCAAACTCACTTTTCTCTAATTTATGCTCTACACATCAAACTCAGCTCTGTCTTCATTGTCTCCCACAACACTGCTGGGTGGAAAGCATCCCATGTCTCTTCCTGACCTCATTCATACCTTTGCACGAATGTAGGAGTAACCAAACTTAGGTGTGCATCCTTCATACCTAGTAGAGTTAATTAGCATTTCTCGTCTCGCCTATGTCCAAAGATACCTAAAAAAGCAGACCGGACTGGAAAAAATATCATGCATCATGTGAGCCTACTTCATTGTTTCTCTTTGGCATTAATTTACACCAGTTTCACCCACATGACAGGCCAATTCAATGAGACATTTCTACAGGGACCCATTTCAAATTACACTATCCAATAAGAATTGTTGCATTTGAGCCTGGAGGACAAAGTGACTGACATCAGAATGTAAATACAGCATTGATTTTTGAGACTCAACTACGGCCCTTATAAAGAGCACGCACACATACGGACATCAGAGCCTGGCTGACATTTCATGCTATTCGATCCAGGGATCCAGAGAATGAAAGCCTGAATGAGGGCTGAGATTCAAACAGAGAGAAAAGCAAGTTGAAAGCAGTAAACCTTGGGCACACACGAACAACATCGTTTGACGGTTTATTTGATGATGAGCTGTGAGTCTTCCAGGACACACTGTGTGTGTGTGTCTGTGTGAGTATGAGTGTCTTTGTGACTGCAAAGTAGGTATTGAACACGGAAAAACATCTTTCTGTTCTTTAATATCCTTTGGTTTTGCTACTCTGATCCAGCAAGCATAAGAAGTCTTATATTTTTCTTTGCGTGAAGAATGTAAAGAAAAAAAATTCTATTACAAAGAATCCTTCTGTACTTCTGTTCAATGGAACAGTTTCATAGGTTCTTCGTGGAACCAAAGAACCTATTTTTAAGAGCAGAATAAACCTACACTGTAAAAAATAAAAAACACAATTTGTTGAGTCAGCTTAAAATAATTTTACCCTGCTGCTTTAAAAATTTTAAGTTCAGTCAACTAAAATAAGTTTTGTCAACTTAAAATGTTAAGTTGTACTAAGTAACAACTTAGATATTTGTGTCTGCTAAACTTAACAGATGTGTAAGTAATCCAGCTGCCTTAAAATTTTAAGTTGATTCAACTCAAATATCTAAGTTTTCACTTAGTATAATTTAACATTTCAAGCTGAATAAACTTTTTTTCAGTTGACTGAACTTAAAATTTTAAGGCAGCCAGGTTACAAATTATTTTAAGTTGACTCAACAAATTGTTTTTTACAGTGTAGGTAGTGCTGGTTCAAAACTAGTACCTAAATCATATTTACACTCAGGGCTTGAAAGACATTACATACATCGAGCATTGTGTTGATGGAGTTTCCCTTCACCAAAATGCCATGTAAACAATCCATGTGACAAAAGCTGAGGGTTATCACGAGCTGCAGAACACAGAAGAACAATACACCAGCCATCACTGACATTTTGCTATCAGATCAGATGAATGACCTCAAGCTGTTCTGAGGATGAAAACACTCATCCTGCCATCCAGGTTCCATGAGGGTAATTGGTGCTTCAGTTCTGTAAGGTGTGAGAAAGCAGGCCCTGATGATGTCTCATCACATGCTCCGCAGACATGTGCAGGGCAGCTGACGCCTGCTTTCATACACTTTTAACCTCTCAGTGTCGGTTTTGTGGTTCATGTCTGCTACTAAACAAGCATCGCATTGGAAATCTTGATTTTAGTTAGCGTTTGCCATTTGCATTCAATATTCATCAGAATGTCAGTGAACACACTGTGGGTGGTCTGTGCTCGTATCGCTTGAAGGTATCGCTGATCTTTGGATTGCTTTGGTTTCAAGTATAATTCCAAAACTTGTGAATTATGACGTGTATGTCAGGATGTTGTTTGCTGATGTTGTGAAACTCAAGATATTCCATACAGATTGGTTTTAGGCCTTAGTGTATATAGTGGCATCTGATATGCTATCAGGTGGACCACAGGCATTCAAAATGGGAAATAACCTCATCAATATAGGCTATAAAGACCGGCTGTTGCCTTGACCCCAGCGTGGACTCACTAATCATGTCGGATTGTCCTGCAACCAGATGATAACATTTGTTAATGACAGCTGAGTAACTGAGTACTCAGCAATAACAATGACACTATACATAGGAACAAGACATTAGATCGAATAAACTGGGGTCTCTAAAACCATTCTATTGGCTGAACTAATGCTGTCACAGCTTGTCATGATGTCAATTAAAAAAAAATAAATAAAATAATATATATATATATATATATATATATATATATATATATATATACAGAGAGAGAGAGAGAGAGAGCGAGAGAGAGAGAGTTTAAGTAAAAATAAGTAAATAAACAGATACTATCAAAAAAATTAGAGTACAATTAAACTAAACACAATACAATACAAATAAAATACAAGTATATGCAATAGAAACTTAGCAAAAGTAAAAACAATTAAAATGTATCAAATTTCAAATTAAAGTACAATTAAACTAAACTTAATTTATGTACAATACAAATTAAATAGAAAATAAAATAAATAAATAATAAAAACTGTTAAGTAGCGCTATCATAATTGTGAGATAAATAAATGCATAATATAAAGTAAAATTAAAGTACAATTAAACTAAATACACTACAAATAAAATACAAATAAATGCAACAGAAAATTACACAAAAAATAATACAAATTTATCAAAATAAAATTAAAGTACATTTAAACTAAGCTAAATTAATATACAATAAAAAATTAATTAAAAATAAAATAAACAATAATTAAAAAACTGTTAAGTAGTGCTATCATATTTGTGAGATAAATAAATAAACAAATAGCATAAAGTAAAAAAGTACAATTAAACTAAATACAATACAATATAAATAAAATGCAAATAAATACAATACAAAATAAAAATAAAAATAAATTAACAGTATCAATGTAAAATAAAGTACAATTAAACTAAACTAAATTCATATACAATAAAAATTAAATTAAAAATACAAAACAGCAATTAAAAAAACTTAAGTAGTGCTATCATATTTGTGTAATAAATAAATGAACAAATAGTATAAAGTAAAAGTACAATTAAACTAAATACAATACGATACAAATAAAATACAAGTACATGTAATAGAAAATAGAAAAGTAAAAATAATTAAAATGTATCAAAGTAAACTTAAAAGACAATTATATTATATATACACATATATACACAATACAAATTGATTTAAACTAAAGATAAAATAATAAAAATTATAAAAATCTTAAGTAGAGCTATCATAATTGTGAGTTAAATTAATAAATAAATAGGTATAAAGTAAAATGAAAGTAAAACTACACTAAATACAATAAACAAAATACAAATAAATGCAAAAGAAAATTACAGTAAATATAAATAAACAGTATCAAAGTAAAATGAAATACAATTAAATGCACTATAATTAAAAATACACATAAAATAAATACTATACAAAATAAAAAAAATAAAAAAAAATAAAATAAATACTTTTAAAAAACTATTAACTAGTGCTATTATAATTGTGAGACAGTAAGGAATTTGACAGATATCACAACAGGCCAAAACTATAACAGATTCTGCGATTTATTTTCATAAAAACAATCAACAGTCTTTTCAAAAATGCAATAATTTGGGCAGCAGTTTTGCATTGTAATTTCCAACCCAACTGTATTTAAGTGGACTGATTACACATTTTAGTTAGATTTTTTTTTTAACAGGTAATTTGAAATGATGTGTTACGTACACTCGGAAACATATGGTACCAAAAGCTGGCTATATTCATTGTTACCTGAATCACTCATCTCAGTGATTAAACATATACCTGATGGTTATAACCCAGGGGATCAGAATCCATGTCTGGTTTAAGTGTATTACAGCATTTACAGTAAGAGGTTTATATAGAGCGAGCAAGCTTATAACTATTGAGTGTTTGTCCAGCACCCAGGGGAAATGAGACAGAGCAGCTATGGATGCTGTCTCTCTCTCTTTCTCACACACACACACACACACTGGCTAAGTAATAACATGGGTTTAGAGCAACACAGACTATCTCCAAACCCAACAATGGACGTTTCTGTTTCTTCACATACGCACTCCCTGCTACTCTATGGGGTCTTGACGTACCTTAACTTCCATATTAAAAGCTTACACACATACGCACGAACCATAATTCACTTTCTTTCTCATACACACAACCTTCCAAGCTCATTATGTCTTTGGCGTCAGTACTCCATGTGGGTCACATCCCTTCGGCCCAAGAGACTTGTGGTCTGGTTGGACGAAGCCGTGCTCATTTACCGCCTGGGGAAACAGCTGATGTCAACCCCTCCCCCCCCACAGTCTCTGGTTCAAACCGGGACACTGACCTAACTAACCCTTAATCAGCTTAAAGTGCGTCAGTCTTACTTTACCACTCACCCGATGTAAAGCTCACAGCCAGCGCAGACCTCAATCTCATAGCCCCTTTCTTCCCCTCTCTGAGCACGAGTCTGAATCTTACATAACAGGGCAATTCTTCCCCAAAGCCCCCTCATACTGAGGAATTAGACCCCTGGAATGCATTAAAAGCCTTTGCTGAGAGCAATGAAAGACCTGCTGTATCCTCTGTTCAAAGAAATGTAATTTGGCAGAATAATGTTCGTTTTTTTTTTATTCATAGGCTTTATGCCTTTAATTTCACTGGAAAGTGAAGTGGGAGAGACTGTACAGTAGGGAATGATACAAGATGGGATCAGTATATAAATTTGGTCCGTAACTTTATTAGGATAATTATTATTTTTAAATATAATTATTTATTAGCCTAACAGACTTGTTTCAAAAACATAAAAAAAAAAATCTCACAGACCCCAAACATATGAACAGTATGGAAGCCTGCATATAAACCTATAAACCTGCAATTGTGAGTTGTAGAGACAGAATTGCAAGATATAAACTCCTCTGACTTTTCCCCTCAGAACTCACAATTGCGAAAAATAAAAACTCGCAATTCTGACTTTTTGTCTTTTAATTCTGATTTTTGCTTACAAGAACTTGCTTTTTTCCTCAGAAATACATAATATATAAACTCACAATTGTGGGACATAGAGAAAATTCTGAGATAAAAGCTCACAATTGCGAGAAATAAAGTCAGAATTGCGAGATATAAACTCACAATTCTGACTTTTTTCAAGCAAATGCAAGTTTATATCTCGCAATTCTCACTTTTTTCTTGCAATTCAGATTTTTTTTTTCAAGAATTGTGATAAAAACTTGCAATTGTGAGTTATAAAGTCAGAATTTTGAGATATAAACTTACAATTCTACTTTTTTTCCTCAGAACTACATAATATAAACTCAATTGCAAGAAATAAAGTCAGAATTGTGAGATATAAACTCATAATTCTGACCTTTTTCCTCAGAACTGCGTGATATAAACTTACAACTGCGAGAAATAAAGTCAGAATTGCGAGAGATAAACTCACAATTCCGACTTTTTTCAAGTGAATGCGAGTTTATATCTTGCAATTCTGAATTTTTTCTCACAATTCAGATTTTTTTTTTTCAAGAATTGTGATAAAAACTTGCAATTGTGAGTTATAAAGTCAGAATTGGGAGATATAAACTCACAATTCTACTTTTTTTCCTCAGAACTACATAACAAACTCAATTGCAAGAAATAAAGTCAGAATTGGGAGATATAAACTCACAATTCTGACTTTTTTCTTGCAGTTCTGATTTTTTTTTACCAGAATTGTGATATAAACTTATAAAGTTATGAAGTCAGAATTGCGAGATATACACTGGCTTCCAAAAGTTTGGAAACACCCCTGGCAAAGTGTGGTTTTGGACAATATCAGCATAAATCCTTATCATTTTTTGGTGCAAATACATTAAAGTACCTTGACATTATCATTGAAGACCAGCAATAATAATTTTCATTTTGATTACATAATAATGGCAATATATACATGTCAAAGTCGGACATGCCCCTTTGCCAGCTGTGATGCCTGGTTACTGATTTAAACTTGGCCCAGGTTTTTAAAAGATTTTTGGGTCAGCACACATTAATAGCTTCGACAATTGATTGCCAATTAAATTTAGATTACAATGAATTTAGGCCCAGATTATGCAGAGCTGTAATAGCTGCTAATGGTGGATATTTTGATGAATTTAATTTTTTTCTATGTATAAACTGTTTATGTAATAAAATATGTTTTCGTAGTTCGTGTCCCTTATCAGTGCAAAATTATCACAAATTAAAAAGGATTCATGCCAAATATAGTCCAAAACCCAACTTTTCTAGGGCGTTTCCAAACTTTTAGAGGGCAGAGTAAACTGAAATTCTACTTTTTTCCCCTCAGAACTACGTAATATAAACTCATAATTCTGACCTTTTTCCCAGGACTGCACTCTCAACTTACTTTTTATTCAGTGGCAGATAGTGGTGGAAATTTTTACTTTTTATTCAGTGGCTTCCATTGAACAGCAATGCAAAATCTGATATTTTTTATGTTTTTGAAAGAAGTCTCTTGTGCTCACTAAGACTGCTTTTATTCAATTAAAAATACATTAAAACATCATTGATATAACTGTTCTGAACTGTTATTAAGAATTATATATATACACACACACAAACACGCATACACACTGATCCCATAATAGTGTACAAGATTTAAGTACAACTGGAAAAACAATAGTCTGTCAAGTTTAATGACTGGCAAGAAATATTTTTGGCTGGTAAAATTTCCCAATTCACCCACCAATGGCAGGTGTGGCAAAAAGTTAATTTTGGGTCCTGTGTAAAACCCACTGTGCCACAGCTCTGACAAATGACTGTTTTTTTTTCCAAACAACACACAATAGTGCTAAACTGATCTCCCTTAGCGGGATAGTTCACCCACAAATAAAAATTCTGTCATCATTTACTCACTCTCATGACGCTCCAAACCTTTCTTTTATGGAACACAAATAATATATTTTTAAAAAATGTCTCAGCGTCTTTTTTTTTTTTTTTTTTACCAATACAATGAAAGTCAGTGGATGTAAATGATGGCAGTTTTAATTTAGCAGATAAGCTGTGATGAATTAGGATGAGGGACTATAGGGAGTCCTGCACAACATAATACCACAGCATGTAGGAGGCAGACAGCAAAGAGAGCAAGCCAGACGTCTGGAACCCAAACATCAAGGCTATATCGACTTCATCGGACTCTCTGCTTGCTTCCAGCTCCAAATGAGAGGTTAGGGTGTAGTGGTAAGACTTCCCTGGGCCTCTTTGCTAAAGCTTTCAGGACTGAACACCCCATTAAGAACTATGGTGATGAAATGCACTTCTTCCAATGAGGGAAATGAGTAGTGGTGGGAATAACAGCGAGAGAACTTGAGGCTTTGAAGTTTGCTCCAAAATCCATAAGTAGTGTTCAAGGAAACACACTAGGAGAGATCATGTTTAGATGAACTCGCTTAAACATTTAATAGGCAATGGGATGTTTTCATTGGCCTTAATGAAGTGTCATACCAAGTCTGTGCCTTTGGTAATGAATTGACCGCTGTAGCACATTAAGGAGGGGTATAGATTTAATATACATGCAGAGGAGAGAACAAATAGCTACAGAAAATGTAAAACACATAGGACTAAACATGGCCAAATTAACCTGATTGAATGAAACAGGCTGTTTCTGTTCTGTGAAGCCACATTAAACACAGCATTAACCAAGGCAATTTTCCAAAACAAAACAAGTTTGTCAAGATGAATGTCACACGAGTGCCAGTTAATGTTGGCAAAACTTCAAAATAAAGTCATGGAGGAAATGACATTGTTTGCGAAATGCATTTAGTCATTCATTTACATGTTTCATTATTAAAGCTAAAGTCTAATTTCTGCACCATTAGCATTGTCGGGTGGAACTGCAAAAGTAATGAAAAAGTACTGAAAAAGTAATGAAAAGACATTATCCTGTCATTGTTTGACAAACAAATAGCACCACCTTTAAACCATTCTACTGGCTGAACCAATGCTGAAGTGTAACAGCTGGTCATTGGTGCAAAATAAAATAAATAAAATAAAATAAAATAAAATAAAATAAAATAAAATAAAATAAAATAAAATAACATAACATAACATAAAATAAAATAAAATAAAATAAAATAAAATAAAATAAAATAAAATAAAATAAAATAAAATAAAATAAAATAAAATAAAATAAAATAAAATGCCACTTTCACAGGCAAAAGACAATATTTCACAATATTTTGCAAATTAAATAAAATAAAAAAGAATAATAAAATAATAAAAATAAAATAAAATTTCCCTTTCAGAGGAAAAAGATAACATTTAATAATATTTTGTAAGTGAAATAAAAATAAATAAATGAATAAAATGTCCCTTTCAGAGGCAAAAGACAACATTTCATAATATTCTGTCAATAAAATAAAATAATAAAATAAAATAAAATGCCACTTTCACAGGCAAAAGACAACATTTCATAATATTTTGCAAATGAAATAAAATAAAAAAGAATAATAAAATAATAAAAATAAAATAAAATGTCCCTTTCAGAGGCAAAGGACAACATTTCATAATATTTTGTCAATAAAATAAAATAATAAAATAAAATGCCACTTTCACAGGCAAAAGACAACATTTCATAATATTTTGCAAATGAAATAAAATAAAAAAGAATAATAAAATAATAAAAATAAAATAAAACGTCCCTTTCAGAGGCAAAAGATAACATTTAATAATATATTTTGTAAGTGAAATAAAATAATAAAATTAAATTAAATTAAAAATGTCCCTTTCAATAATATTATTTTGTATATTACAAATATAATAATATTTTGTCAATAAAATAATAAAAAAATTAAATTAAATTAAATTAAAAATGTCCCTTTCAGTGGCAAAAGATAATATTTCATAATATTTTGTAATTAAAATAAAATAAAACGTCCCTTTCAGAGGCAAAAGATAACACTTCATAATATTTTGTCAATAAAACAAAATAAAATAAAATTAAATTAAAAACGTCCCTTTTAGTGGCAAAATATAATATTTCATAATATTTTGTAAGTAAAATAAAATAAAAAATGTCCCTTTCAGAGGCAAAAGATAACATTTCATAATATTTGGTCAACAAAATAAAATAAATCAAACAAAATTAAATTAAATTAAAAATGTCCATTTCAGTGGCAATAGATAATATTTTATAATATTTTGTCAACGAAATGAAATAAAATAAAATAGTCCCTTTGAGAGGCAAAAGATCTTATTTTGTAAAATAAAATAAAAAAAGACAGGGACAATAATGCACATTTTATTTAGAAAGAATTAAGTTTAAGTTTTTATTTTGTAAAATAAAATAAATTTACATTTTTTTAGAAATTTGTAAATCAAATCAAATAACTTTTTAAACTAAAAATGACTTTTTTACAACTGTTGGAATAAATTTAACATGAAAAATGTACACACATGACCTTCATGAAGTGGAATGACGGTGTGGAGAGTGAGTCAGAAAGATAATATATTATGAAAAGACAGAACTCAGAGGTGAGGTTACAGTAAGTGTGTGACGCTAAAGCATCAGACCGATGCTATAGAATGTACACCTCAGAAATGATGATGATGCAGATTAACTGCTTATACTTTACACAAACAGTGTGTCAAGGAGATTAGATTGCGCCAGTATGAAGAGATTACACTGGTTTCAAGAGATTACACAAAGTGGACCGATGAAAGAGCATGCCACACATCTGTATGTCATCGTCAGCCTTACTGACATTCAGTGACAAGGACAATGTAGATCTCCTGCTTTTCACACACATTCAAAGTATAGCCAACAACACAATATGCCTTGTAGAGTAGTAAAGGCGCATTATACAGGGCTCACTCGGGGATCAGGGAGAGAAAAGGAAATTCAGATGCACTATTGCGAAACAAGCCTTCAGATTCTTGTTCGCTTATACCTCAGAAAGCTCTCTGTGCATTTCAAAAGAATGTTAACATGGTAGGTCGCTTTTGTTTCCCACACAAACCAAAGCCTTCACTGAGGACGCAGGAATTAAGTCCAAAAGACGGGGTTTTCCTCTGTGCCTGGTTCAGAGCGAGGACATCTTCTTTTAGCGAGGTTTGGATTTCCCACAAAGCTCCCTGGGTATAATTTTGCAATGTAAATGCATGTATGGGATGACTTTACCCAGGAAAGTGAATGAGACATCCACCACACCAGCACAATGAGTAGATACTGTACTGACGATGAACCTTAGCAGGGTAATGTCACCTGATACTCTTGCTTTAATTCTAAATATACCGAATGGAAGTGTAAAAGTGTTTCAAAGCATAAAAAATACAAAATATCAAATCCAAAGATTCTCAGACAGTACAGCGATGCAGATAATGGTCGTTCTTCATAATATAATGCAAAAAAGGATATGACTTTTCTAAAGAAAGCTAACTTGCTCTCTCAGAACATAAAAAATCCATGATAAATGACATTTTATATTAAAAAAGTACTTTTCAAATACTGTGCAATGTTTTATTCATAAGATGCTTTAGAGTCTGAGATGTGGCTTGGTCCATAGTGCAGTACTCCACCACACTACGAGATGATGCATATGTGTGTGTGATGTGAATTAAAACTATAAAATAGATTAAAGAACAGGAAATAAAAAAAGTAATAAAATAAAATAATAAAATGAAATTAAACACATTGTAGTTTAATATTTATTTAGGATCAGGATGTTTAAAATAATAAAATAAAAGATAAAAAATAAATAAAATAATAGAAAAAGATAAGAAAGATAAAAAAAGACAAAATTAAATTAATTTAAAGACAAAATAGGATCAGGATGTTTCAAAGAATAAATAAAAAAATAAATAATAGAAAAAAAATGATAAAATTAAATTAAATGTAATAAAAATAATTTAGGATCAGGATGTTTACAAGAACACAATTTAAATAATAAAATAAAATAAAAATAGAAAAAAGAAAAGGAAAAGAAAAAGGAAAAGATGAAATTTAATGAAATTAAAATTAAGAAAAAAGAAAATAACAAAAAGAAAAAATAATTAATTAAATTAATTTAATTTAAATAAATGTAAAATTTGGATCAGGATGTTTAAAACAATAAAATAAAATACATTTTATAAAAGAACAAGAAAAAGATGAAATTAAAAAATTGGATCAGGATACTTAAAACAATAAAAAAAAAAAAAAAAAAAAAAATTAAGATTAAATTAAATGAATTAAGATCAGGATGTTTAAAAATAAAACAAAACGAAAAAAAAAAAAAAAATAAATAAAAAGAAAAAGGAAAAGAAAAAAGATAATGAAATGAAATTGAATTAAAAATAAAATAAAATAAATTAGGATCAGGATGTTAAAAAAAAAGAAAAGAAAAGAAAAAAGAAAATAACAAAAAGAAAATAAAAAAACAAGAAAAAAGAATTAACTTAATTTAATTTAATTTAAAATTTGGATCAGGATGTTTAAAACAATAAAATAAAATTAAATAAAAAAAAAGACTAAATTAAAAAATTAGATCAGAATGCTTAAACAATAAAATAAAATAAAATAAAAAAGATGAATTAAAATTTAAGATTAAATTAAATTAAATAGGACCAGGAAAAGAAAAAATATTAGATTAAATTAAATTAAATAAAAAAAAAAATATGATCAGGATGTTTAAAAGAATAAAAAGAGATAAAAAGAAATAAAAAGAAATAAAATGAAATCAAATGAAATAAAATAAAATAAAATAAATTCATTACAGCACACATATGCAGTTTGTAGGGTGTATAAACATTATCTACTTCAACACAAAAGCCTGCAATAAAACCCAGACTGACCTCTGACCTCTGGCCAGGTTCAGTCAATTCCAAGTATCTCAGATGTCTTGCAAACGTTCCTTGTGGGCATAGTTATCTTTTATCCTCAGATTTGATGCGGGTATTTGCATTAGTGTAAGCAACAACGTTTACATAAAAAAATATATATTATTAATCACCTACACTATTACAAAGATTTAAAGAAAGATCTGATTTATGCAAGAGATAACTCTGCTAACGCAGACACAGACATTTGTTTTTGTTGCATCCGCTGTATTTGCTATTCATGTGCCACCAGGTGAATAGATCAATACAAGCCTTCTATCAAATGAAGAGCCCTGTCAGTATCTGCTCGAACTCTCTGGAGAGAGTACCGGAGGTCAGATAGATGGAAAGCGGGAGGAGGGGAGCCACAGCTCTCAGCCAGACGTCTGGGCTCGCGTGAGAGGTCGGAAGAGAAAGCACGCGATGGAATCCCTTGCCTGAAGTGCAACCACTCGCAACCTCTCTTTTTCCCTCTCACGCACAAACACTCCACACACATATGAACATATTTTTACGCACTGCACAGCGAGGACAATTTGCGCTGGTTTACAGTACAGCCTGTCAGAAGCAGTGGCTTAGCTTGTCACTTTGGCATGATGGCTGCCGCTCTGGGACCTCCTGTCCAATGAATCCTTATGGTCCTGAACACCCCCCAACCCTGCTGTAGAGGGGTGTTGAACATGCACGCAAGCTGTGGTAAAAGACAGACGCTCCAGTGAAGCAGGAAATGCGTATGTTTTCTCTACAGTAAGGATGGTGTCAGAAAATGTCCAGAGACAGCGTCTATCGAATGCGGTCCTGTCAAGGGACATGAATACAGAAACATTCTATTATAAATGTAGAAAATGCTTCAACTTCTCAATCTGTACTACTTTCTTTGACTTGACAACTGAATGAAAATTAGATGTGAAGCTATTAAATAAGCCCCCATGACACATCTAAGCCAAGTGTACATTACCGTTAAGCCTCGTCTAGACAGACAATCTAGTGGTTGACCCATGTTAGCTGTGTACAGACTGTCAGCCTCTTTGCATAAATTGTATGAGGAAAATATATGAAATAAAAACAATTTTTACTTTCAGAGGCAAAGCATAAGATTTCATAATAGCACAAGTGTACACTTAAAAAATGGTGTAGGATTTATTTTGAAACAATTTTCACTGTGCACTGTAAAAAAAAAAAACATCTGTCTATTTCTGACTAGTGATTATTGTTTTAAAGTAAATTCTACACCATTTTTAAAGTTTAAACTTGTGCTAGAATAAAATCTTACATTTTGTCTCTGAAAGTAAAATTAAAACATGATGCAATTTTTTCATGCATTTTTCTCATGCAATTTTTAATTTAATTTTTCTTTAATTTTATATTTTATTTTACACAATAAAACTATTTTTAAATAATTTAATTAGACATTTGTTTAGTTTAATATTAAACGAACATATTGACAATTAAATTATTTAAAATTTGTTTTCTTTTAAATTGATTTTAAAATAAAATAAAATAAAATAAAATAAAATACAATAAAATTGCACGATGGAAATGCATAAAAAATTGCATCATGTTTGAATTTTTTTAACAGTGTATTAAACTAAACATATGGACAATTACATTATTTAAAAGTAAAATAAAATAAAATAAATTGCATGAGTGAACTGCATGAAATGCATTATTTAAAAAAATAAATGAAAACTGCATGAGGAAATAAATGAAAATTGCACAAGGAGAAGTTTATTTTGTAAATAAAATAAAATAAAATAATATGAAAATTGCATGAGGAAAATGCATAAAAAATGCATCATGTTTTAATTTTACAATGTATTGAACTAAGCATATGGACAATTATATTTTTAAAAAATAGTTTTATTTTGTAAAATAAATAAAATAAAATAATGCATATGGGAACTGCATAAAATGCATTATTAAAAATGCATGAGGAAACTACATGAAAAAAGCATCATTTTTTTTTTTAACTTTCAGAGGCAAAAAAGTTTTTTTAAATTTTATAAAATTGTATAATAGCACAAGTGTACATGTAAAAAATGGTGTAGAATTTACTTTAAAACAATTTTCACTCATAATTTTTTTCTAAATTTGACAAATAATTACAAAGAAATGGCAGGTAACATACTGAATTAAAGTAGAAATACTGAAATAGAATATTCTTGTAAAATGTATTTCACTAATCTTTGCTTTATTTACAACTTTGAAAAACTTTTTTTTTAACAGTGTAATAAACTAAACATGGACAATTAAATTATTTAAAAAACAGTTTTATTTTGCAAAAAAATAAAATAAAATAAAATAAAATAAAATAAAATATATGAAAAAATATGGAGTTTTTTGCGTATTATCTACAAAAGTTACCAAACTTTTAAATGACAAAGTCACTATTAAACACCATCCACTTTATTTGCACCCTGCAAAGGTAAGGCGTTTTGCCAGCAACTATCCTTGCTTTTTAGTCATAAACCTTTATCAGGACCATAAAGCATATCAGCTCCCCTCTTGTGTAAACACATCTTAACAATAAAACCCTTGGGTAATCCAAAGCCCATAAAAAAAAGATAAAAAGAGTAAGCACTTCAGAACCTACAGAAATCCAGAAGCCTTAAAAGTCTCACAGATCTAAAGGCTCTTGATCTGTCTTGGTTAAAGAATTTGTGGTGTGGCATACTAGTGCGGCCAGTATTGGCTAGATTTCACGTTGAGTGCCACGGTCAGCATCAGCAGGCAGTATTTTTTGTGCCTGTTGTCCCAGAGCCACTTCAAGGAACATTAAACATGAATCAGTAAGCCAGGTCATTTGAGGATAATCAGATCGATTTTAAGACCAAGCTCATTCTGGTGATACCTGTGGGATTTTGTGTCTTCATAAGCCATGCATCTAGGCTGGTTAAATTGAGAGAAATCTTGTGAGCGCAAAGGTGTGTTTCTGTGTCTTTCTCTCTCACTCCCTTTCTCGAGCTCACTCTCAATCCTATCACCTCTTTCCATGAAACCACCAATCTCTAAGTTCAAACCAATCATTTAATTGACCAGTGCTAGACTCTACTAATACTCTCAAGGTATTAAAGGTAAGGTATTAAAGAGGTCTCAAACTGAGCCTCTTATTGTCTTTGCATAGTTGCACCAAGAAGACAGAGGTAGAGGTAAAGACCATTAGAGTAGTTAAGTTGGCTTCCACCATTAACAGTTGGATCTTGGTGGATTAACATTATCGTTCATTGTGATTGAATGGAATTAAGTAATTTGCCATCTAGGCAATCTTCTGTAACAGAACTTGTCAGCTGGCTTTGGTATTGTAAGCCCATTTGACTTAAGGTTGGCTATGGATTGGGTATTTAAGAAGGGGCACTGTTAATTGTACGAGGCCAACTTTGTCCCCTGTGCTGATAATGTCTTTCTTTCTTCAGTTGAAAAGAAATCAGGTTTTTGAGGAAAACATTCCAGGATTTTTCTCCATATAGTGGACTTCATTGGCTATCAAGGAGTTGAAAGTCCAAATTCCAGTTTCAATGCAGCTTCAAAGGGCTCTACACGATCCCAGCCAAGGGTCTTATCTAGCAAAACAATCGGCCATTTTATATAAAAATAAAATAAAAACTGATATATTTTTTAAACCATAAATGCTTGTCTTGCACTACACTGTAAAAAACAATTTGTTGAGTCAACTTAAAATAATTTGTTACCTGGCTGCCTTAAAATTTTAAGTTAAGTCAACTCAAAAAAAGTTTATGCAACTTGAAATGTTAAGTTATACTAAGTGACAACTTAGATATTTGAGTTGATTAAACTTAAAGTTTTAAGGCAGCTGGGTTACTTACCCATCTGTTAAGTTTAACAAACATGAATATCTAAGTGGTTACTTAGTACAACTTAAAATTTCAAGTTGACTAAACTTATTCGAGTTGACTGAACTTAAAATGTTAAGGCAGCAGGGTAACTAATTATTTTAAGCTGACTCAACAAATTGTGTTTTTTGTTTTTTACAGTGTAGCTCGACTACATGCATTACGTAATCATGAACGGTTAGTACTTTGTCGCTTCAAAAAACAATTGTTGTTTTACCTTTTTTGTAAAGGCCGTTTGACTTTCTTTGCACTTTCGCTTTGTAAACACTGGGTTGGTACTTCCGCCTTTGTCACGCATGACCTTTCCAACGTGACTACGTAATGTGTGAAGTCGTGGAGGCAGACCTAGTGCAAGATGAGCATTTGTGGTTAAAAAGTATATAAAGTTTTTTTTTTTTTTTTTTTTTTTTTCTTCAAGAAAATGACTGATTGTTTCACTAAGAAGACCCTTATTCCTCATCTGGGATCGTGTAGAGCCCTTTGAAACCGCATTGAAATTGCAATTTGGGCCTTTGGGCCAACCCATTGGCCACCACTGAAGTTCACTATGGCCACGTACACACTGCAAGTTTTAGGAGAGGCAACCGCATTTAAATGAGTCCTGTGAATAATCGTTCCATGTGTGTACGGAAAAGCAGTCACTCCTGCATTTGTAACCATAACAACATTTTGGCGTCTTGTGGGAGTGAATAAGAATTTGTGCTATTTCTTGGCTAAAGACTCTTTTTGTCCGTCAATTTTAACTAAACTACCGCTGACAGCTCGTGCTTGTGTTTTGTTTATGCTCGGAAGGCTGCTTTAGAGAGCGCTGTCTTGTAGTGTTGCCATGTCCTCATATTTACAAGCGACTTTAGGCATGTTGTTTGGTCTTAGCTCATAAAGCTAGGCACTTTATGGAGTTAATAAAGTGGTTTGATGCGGATATGAGATATATGATTTTTTTTAGGGTTATAAAGATCTGGCAACACTGACACTTTACCACAGGGCTCGTGAGCGCAACTAGCCCCATGTCAAAATGTTCTAAGGTTAAAGGGGTCATTGAATGCAAAACTTACTTTTACATGTTGTTTCAACAGAAATGTGTGTTGGCAGTGTGTGACCACACAACCACCCTATTATGATAAAAATCCACCCAGTGGTATTATTGTAATCTTTATAAGAAATATCCCCTTTTTCAAATCAAACCATTCTCAGCTTCTAAAGGCCGCTCCCACGATAGTTGACTATCGTGATTGAGCTGTGAACAGTCCGCCATTGTTTTGAACCTGGTGCAGGGGTGTTGGATGTAATAATGAACATAGCAGCCATCATTTACTCCCAACATCTAAGGCGCTGAAGACGCAGAGGATTAACATTACTTTCGTTTTAGAAGGAAATGCGCCCGGCGATCTACATAAATGCGTCTATGTTCTCGCGAATCATTCGTTCAGCTTCACTTACAGCAGAAGTGAGTATAAGGGTTTTTATGCATCTTTGCAAATCTTAATAATGTGCTAGTTAGCAAGTTCTGCAGCTAAACGCAGCTAAATTAAACAGACCGGCTCGTCACCCCACAGAAGAGAGGGGTGGGGTGAGCAGAGCTCATTAGCATTTAAAAGAACATGCAATAGAATGGCTCGCATTGAACAGGGCTGTTTTTGACAAGGTAAAAAGGGTGTTTTTTACACTACCAAATTTTAACGAAAGAATGTTATAGACTTCTCATTAGCACCCTAAAGAATCCGAAACATATCAGCTTGTGGAAAATGGGCATCTGATGGCCCCTACTTTTTTGTCTGCTATTTTCTTGCATCTTACATACAGACAAAGACACATTTCTATTGCATGTTTAAATATGTCATTAACAACTAGTTGTTCAGTTCGGTTCTGCACACACTGCAAAAAAGTTAATGCGGTTGTCACTCCCTGTATTTTTGTGAATTATGTGTGTACAGAACATGACATTTCAGGATTTTTCTCCGTATAGTGGACTTCTATGGTGCCCGCATGTTTTAACTTCCAAAATGCAGTTTAAATGCAGCTTCAAAGGGCTCTAAATGATCCCAGCCGAGGAAGAAGGGTCTTATCTAGTGTAACGATTGGTTATTTTCTACCAAAAAAAAATAAAAAGTATGTACAATTTATATACTTTTTAACTTGTCTTATATACTTTTTCAAGCTCGCCTTGTCTAGCTCTGCATGAACACTGTGCATTCCGGGTCAATACAGTTAGGGTAGGTCGAAAAACTGCCATCTCGTTTTCTTCTCCAACTTTAAAATTGTCCTACATCGCTGTTTTTCCTTTTTTGTAAAGGGAGTTTAACCTTCTTTGTACATTCAACTTTGTAAACACTGGGTTGGTACTTCTGCAGTGATGTAGGATGATTTTGAAGTTGGAGGAGTGTTTCGACATACCCTAACTATATTGACCTGGATTACACAGAGATGACACAGGGGTGAGTAAATTATCTGTAAATTTTTGTTCTGGAAGTGAGCTTCTCCTTTAAGAAGTAATAGGGAAACTGACAACCGAATTTAGCTGCAGTGTGTAAGTGGCCTATATGGAGAAAAATCCCAGAATGTTTTCCTCAAAAATCTTAATTTCCTTTCAACTGAAGAAAGACATGAACATCTTGGATGACACAGTGGCAAGTAAATTATCAGGAAATTTTAATTCTGGAGTGAACTAATCCTTTAAGTTACAACTCAAAAGAGTCAAGGTGACCACTGACAAAAAGATACAAAAATCTACTAGGGAAACAACAACTAATTTTATGAATTGACAAAAAGCTCAGGGATGTTCAAACCTGTTCCAGAGTTTAGTTCCAACCCTAATTAAACACACCAGAAACAGCTAATCAAGGTCTTCGGACTCCCTGGAAACTTCCACGCAAGCTGAAGCTGGTTTGAATTAACCTCACAATGTTAGCCCTCCAGGAGTAGGATTGGACACTCCTGATCTAGTTAAGTTAGATGGTGGACCACCTCGGATCTGCAGCAAACCAGCAATCAGCAGGTTGTACTAGCTTAAAATATTCAAGTTGGTTTGTGAAACATGGTAGCTGGTCAGCTAAACCAGTTAGAAACCATCTACCATGTTCAAAAACACAGTTTAAGCTTGATTTTCCAAACAGGGGAAGCCTTAAAAAGACAGCTAAGGTTTTTCACAGTGACCACCAATGTCGATATTTCTCCATTTGTACATCCATGCAATGTAAACCTAGGTGACCTCAACAATGTAATCCAAGTAAACAAACAAAGCAGATATATGTAAAAAAGATACATTGAAAGAAGTTTGGCACACCACTGGCCACGCACTGGAGCTGCATGTTTCTGTAAGTATACAGTACAAGCAGCACCGCATTCTATTCCTGTAGCACTTGCTGTGAATGCTGCAATACGTCATTGAGGGTGCAGCCTGGGAAAGAACTGGTGGAACAGTGGCCCCAGGACTGAATAGTCTGAGGTTGAGGGGATTTTTTTTTTCGAGATGTCTAAGTCTCGACCAGGCCTCACCCTGACGAGACATCTCAAATACTAACAGTGTGGTGAAAGGACGGCTAAAACTTGTTGTAGGACATTTTGGGGTTGGGAGCGAAGCATTGGATTTATTGTTTCCAGTTATTTGCATACATAGCTTCAGTTTTGCTTCACTAACCTAGAATTAGCTTGTTTAAAACGTTCATTAAAACTAATTTTTACCATTTGAGAATAGAACCACTACAAATACTAGTGAGGTGGCAGCATTGCTAAACTGCAATAAAAGTATTTTATTTCCTTAGTATTTTTGTCTTGTTTTCCAGCACAAATATATAAATATTCCTAAATCTAGATGTGCTTGGAAAACAAATGACTTATTATTAGATATTAAATCTTCAGTGTTTTCTGAAAAAAATGTATGATAGTTAAGTGACTTCATGCTTAAAACAAGAAATGCCAATATATGGCAATATTTTTCTTGTTTTAAGTGTATCACTCAGTATTCGAAATTATTTTCTTATCATTTTGCTTCTCAAAAACTTAAATGTAGCAAACTACTACCACCATGTAGCCTGTAGTGTAACTAGCTACTTATTTCTAATAAATAGCTTTAAAGGATTGGTTCACCCAAAAATTAATTGCTCACCCTCATGTCGTTCCAAACATGTAAGACCTTCATTCATCATTAGAACACAAATTAAGATATTTTTGATGACACAGAAAAGAAGAAATTGTTGAATAAAGTGATTATTTTTGTTTCTTTGCGCACAAAAAGTCTCGTAGCTTCATAAGATTACGGTTGAACCACTGTCACTTGGACTATTTTGTCCTTACTACGTTTCTGGGCCTTGAACGCGGTAGTTACATTGCTGTCTCAGGGTCAAAAAGCTCGGATTTCATCAAAAATATCTTAATTTGTGTTCTGAAAATAAACGAAGGTCTTACGGTTTGAATGACATGAGGATGAGTAATTAATGACAGAATTTAAATTTTTAGGTGAGCTATCCCTTTAATTTTAGCTAATTTGCACATGGTAGTCTAGCCAGACAAAACTTTTGAGTATCTTGCCCAGCACTACTCAGTTACATAGTTTTTTTAATTAGGAATTGAATTAATCATGAACTTAATGTTCCCAAGTACTGCACAGCTAAAAAGTTTAAGAAAGCGAGCGAGTATATAAAGAAGAGCATGAAAAAGTTTTTGGTTAGGTTGCGTGCGACGTTGAGGACTGGTGGCTTCTTGGGAGTGCATTCTTCTCTGACAGCATCATTAGGCCAAACGAGTGTGGCCTGGGAGACGCGTTCTATCAATAAAGCACCAGAGACTAGAGGCAGACTGCCAAAGCTTGCCCAAAGAGAGTGGCTGAGCTGTGGGTGCAAGCAGTGGCTGGAGGCTGGCCGAGAGCTGCGTCCCCAGGGGGTTTGCTTGGAAACACACCCGGCTCTCGCTGCCTCACATTTCCTTGCTCCTTCCTCTCTCTATGACTCAAACTGTCGATGTACGAGCAGAATCCTCCAAGATCTATGTTTATACTACCCCTCTGCAAACCACAGTTTGGCTTTTACCACCGTACATGTGCTGAAAACACACATAAAGCAGCATAGTGAGTGGATAGCATGACAACAAAACAACACTGCCATAACAGCAAGTAGGCCAAAGTTAAGGTCTGATGAGGCCTTCGTGAAAGATGTTCTCCTGGCTTCGAGAAGCTGCTGGCAGCCTGCTCATTGCTGTTCAAGCAGCGTGAGAGAGCAGCTTTGATGACAGACCACAGAGTAAATTTCCATTAATCTAAAAGCAAACTCAGCTACAGCCACTGCAAAGCCAACCACAGAAGTCCCTCAAAGTTCCAAAAAGTGTCTAAAAAATCAAAGCGCAGATGGTACATGCTAAAACGATGCAGCTGTAGTTGATATTCAGTTTTTTTCTGGATTTCTTCCCTCACAAAATTTAACTGAAGGGGGGAAAGATACAAATCACTGCAGTGTAATTTTGCTACATTAATCGAGTGTACCTTTTATTGGCACATAAACAGGGGTTGGACAAATTGATGTGAACTTCTGTTTTAATAGGGGTTAATATCATTTGTGCATGCTACGCAGTTGTGATTATCTTTTATTCATTTTTTTCATTGTCTATATTCTCCAGACTGTTTATCAGTGTATGATAGGTTGTGTTCAGTTGTGTTTAGTATAAGCCGTGGATGAAATGGAATTGCTGACTTGTCAGATTTCCAAAAAGGCAAATCAAGGAAGTCTGTTTAACATTAACAGCCTGATTTTTGGTGTTTTAACAACAAAAGTCTTTATGATTATGACTGCTTACACAAAGCATAGCAAGACATCATCAGCAAAAAAAACCAATAGTGGGCAAAATATGAAAGTGAATGATAGGGACCATCGATCACAAAGGAGGATTGTGTCCAAACAACACAGAACTACCACCTTAAAGACACAAGACACAAGGTTTTTGTTTCCACAAAAACTGACCACAGAGAACTTCACAAAGCCAGCATCCATGAAAGAACTGGAACTGCTGAAATCTCTAATCAGTGCTAAAATGCTAAAAAAAGGGTCATGTTAATAAAACCAGGACTGTTAGAGCACCAAGATGAACCTTAACACAAATCATCTGGCTTGAATATTATCAAACGACAATTGGCTGTTTTGGAGAAAAGAGTGAGAAGCTAACATCTCTGAAGCAACTGACCCTTCGCAAAAACCCACCGTCCTTAATTACTGTTGGTATGTCCGACAAACAATGCCACTCTAACACTACACATCATGTTCTAACACAGTGAAAAATACAGCACGGAGCAAAGAGGAGACTGACAACACGCCGACAGACAGGACAGAGCAAGATTACTTCTGGTATGAACCAGAAATGTTGTCATTTTTTAAGAAATTTAAACAATAAATACTGTTTTGTGGCTCACTGATGTGTTGTGACAGATCAGTGTATTGCCTTATTAGATCAATGACATGTGAACCAATCGTTTTTGTTCTACTTAAAGCACAAAAAAACATGAATGAACATCATAATGTTTTTTTTTTAAATGTGGAAAGACGGGGTCATTCTATAATTGTGGGTACAGCTCATGTCCGTAAAGTATTTTTTAAATATATTTTCATCAATATAAAACCCTGATGCTTAATTTTCTAGTACACAATTATATTTTTCCCAATCACACTAATATATGTTGAAAAAGCCATATCTTTTGTTCAAACTCTGGTATTCAGCTGTCCGATTTTGTAAAGTTGCTCATTCTACTCTGCATTTAAGCATGAAAATGACCTCAAATATAAATTAATTTCATAGTTTTGCCTTAAGTTAGATTAGGTTATCAAGACATTTGTGTGTGCTCTTCAAAAATAATAATAAAGTGTTTTTTGTGTCTGAAAAACCATTGTCAACTAAGTTACCCCCTAGAAAACCTCCCTAAAAAGGAATGGTTTGTCCCATTCTCGCATAATTTGCACAATATGATAATATTTCCTCTAGAAGCACATGGATGAAACACTAGAAGTTACGTTCTCTCTCTTTCCCCTAGCATTGATTAAACTAGCAAACTTGTGTCAAGAGTGGATGAATTGACTATCAACAGTGTTACCCAAGTATTATTGCTGCAAAGATTAACTAGACAATTTAACTATAACTCACGTTTTTTTCATGAAAACATATTTCTAAACATACCATATGCTCAGCAGTTCCAGGCTTCCATGTTGAGTATAGGCCCAATACACTAAAAATGTCAACTGAGTTACCAGTCAACTGTGTTACCCAGTAAAGGTAACATGGTGGACAGTAGCAAACATAGATGGTATTTTATGCACATATTCCTACAGATCACCTTTATTTATATAGCGCTTTATACAATATAGACAGTTTCAAAGCAGTTATGTAAGGTCATGTTTGGGTTTTTGGGAAACAGGGAAACGTTTTTCTTCACATTGTCAAATTCTAAATGTACCCCTAATTATAGAATGACCCATATACCAGCAATTACAAATTTGCCATCATCACCCTCATGTTGTTTCAAAGGGGTGTTTTTGCAGTGATGCCATAGAAGGACCATTTTTGTTTCCCTAACGAACCTTTCGGTGAACAGTTCTTAAATAAACCATTTTGAAGAACATTTTAGAACCTTTTTTCACTATAAAGAACCTTTTCTGCATTTGAAAGGTTCCATGGATGTTCAAGGTTCTTCATGGAACCATCAATGCCAATACAGATCCTTTATTTTTAGGAGTGTTCTGTGAAACACCATGATTTCACATACAATTAAAAAGTCGATCAGGGCCAAAACAAACCCTACTGACTTTCACTGAATAAACACAAAACACACATTTCAAAATATGTTTTTCTGTGCACCACAGAAGATAGAAAATAGAACAACATAAGGTTGAAAAAAACATCAAGCCTTTCTTCAAAGTTCTCATCAATGTTTTAGTTGTTCTGTTTGAACTGTTGCATTTCTGTGCATTATTCTTTATAAAAAATGTTCAAAGGAGACCTTTTCAAAATAAAAACCTATCCTAAGCACTTTCCTATTGATTGTCAGCGTTTGTTGAACTCATCTCTATTCAGTAAATAAACACATACGCGAATACTCTCGCCTAAAGGCAGACATTTCGACACACAGCCAGACATTACACACTCTAGTCTGAAAACTGTGCACAGAACTAGAAGAACAAAGTTTATAATCAGTTATATACAGCTACTTGGCAGCACAGTAGAAGGAGAAGAGAGATCATATTTTTCCATGCTTATATAACTCTGCTGAAGAATGGAGGAGGAGGAGGAGGGGGAGGTAAATGAGACTTTGCTGAAAGTTAGCTCCGACTCTGAAACTGAGAAAAAGTGGAGCAAAGAGATGGCGTGAGAATCTGCTGAGGAAGGCAGCCTCAGTCTGAGATCTGCCTGGGGGCCATCTCATGCGGTCTTCCCCTCTTCTCTTCCTCTATCCCTCTACCGTTCGCATTTGCTCCTGAGGGTCAGGACCATCACAATCCC